>NW_022103920.1:1437279-1448216 GCF_000313985.2 Echinops telfairi | reverse complement strand
GCTGAGAGGCTTACAACGCCAATGGATCCACAAGACTTCCAACCCACTGGCCTGTGATCTTCCTGCATTCGGCATCATTGCATGTGTTGCGTGAGTCTGAAGAGGAATTTATAGATTGGTATCAGACATATGGGCGAATATCAGACTTATGGACTTGATCTGGAGTTGGCTGGGATGTTTTCCCAATGTTCAATTGCTCTTATATATAAACCTCTTTCTCATACACATATGAGTGTCTGTGAATTTGTTTCTCTAGTCTACCTGGACTAACAAAGCTTCATGGTAGAGAAGTGGGGACCAGCTTCCATCAAGATTCCAGACTTGGGAGCCCGCTGTTCTGTCACATGAGGTTCCTGTGACTGAGAGTACCCTCAGGGATGGCACCCAACATCAATAAACACTGGGCACCGGGATGCACCAGACCCTGTCCCATTCTTTGCTTCAGCCATATGCTTCCCTGAGGTGGCAGGTAGGGGCCGTCAGTCTCACCTTTGACAAGAAAGCGAAGGAGTCACAATGCCCTATTCCTTCCACTAGACCCTGTAAAACCAGGGCAACTGTGCATTCTGTTCAAAATCTACTCCCAGGTGCTTCCAAAAGACCATTTGATTTCCCTGTGAATGAACTAAGAAAAACATACCTACACTTCAAATTTCCGAGGAAGATTAATTTGGAAGGTATTTGGAAGGGCGGCAGTCTTGGAAGCAGTGGGCGCAGCCATTAGAAAATAGTTGGACTTGAGGAAGAGTTAACCACAGCCTAACTGGCCCTCGTGTCCTTAGTGCAGTGACTAAGTTCATACGGCTCTTCTAGCCATTGTCTTTGTAACTCCCACCAAATCCATGGACAGGGATATGCAAATTAAGCGTATGGAACTTAATTGGGAGGAGGAGGTGTCCATCAGTTATCCATCCTGCTGGGTATAAGACGAGCTATCTCAGAAGCAGGAATGGGGGGATCTCACTTCCATCAAGAAAGATGAGCCAGGAATGCAGCGTGTCCTTTGGACCCTGGGATCCCTGCACCACCGCTGGATCCAGGAGAGGAGACCTGTGAAAGCAGAGAAGTGGACTAGAAGCAGTAGC
Source organism: Echinops telfairi (assembly GCF_000313985.2). Taxonomy (NCBI): domain Eukaryota; kingdom Metazoa; phylum Chordata; class Mammalia; order Afrosoricida; family Tenrecidae; genus Echinops; species Echinops telfairi. The sequence goes on along the minus strand of NW_022103920.1, from coordinate 1,447,131 downwards.
AGCAGAGGCGGGAGCACAAGAGCATGAGTTCCAGTGTGCCCTTCAGATGCCTTGAGGTTGGCACCTGTGGCAGAGAACCTACCCTTTGGGCATTTATTGGCAGTGCTGATAGAAAAAGCAAGGGGGCTGAGACTAATGCCTGTGAGCATAGCTGAGAAGAGACACTCCTGACTAGCAGAACTGTATCCTGAGCATTTCTGATCCATCTTGTACCCTTGCACCTTTCCTAATAATTGAGAGTAGACACTATGAGTTTTGTGTAGCCATTGCAATGAACTGCAGAAGAGTAGAAAGTGCGTGGGAGGGATATTTGGTGTCCGAACTGGTAAAGGAGGTTGGAAAGTGTAGGAATGTCTGGTCTCTACCTCTTAAGGATCAGGAGAGTCCTCTGGCTTTAATAAGAGGAGAAGATTGGAAATATGTTACCAGATGGATAATGTTTAGAGCCTGCATGCCCCATGGGCATCATCTGGCCCAGTGCCTTGATTTGCCGGCAGGAAGCAGCAGCCCCCTGTGTGAAGCTCTGTAGTCCTCCAGACCCCCAGGAGCAATGGGTTTCTAGATCCAGGACTGGAGTCTGCCCGTGTCCTTCTCCCACCACATGTCAACTGTCACATGTGTGTTTCCATATCAGTTAGCCAATGCTGAGCGTTGGGCTATAGAACTCACTCAGTCCTTCAAAACTTTTGTCAGGGGGAAACAGAAAGAAATGGTACTGGAGCTCCCCCGTGCACTTTCTGAAGCCCCCTGTACAGCACATGCTACTGAACTGTCTTGGGAAGAAAGCATGTCTGTTGTGACAGACATGTCCATATAGTGGTATTTAGTTCCTGATAATGAATGACCAGCTGGAGATTGGACACCCATGCCCCACCCATGGGCAGACATGGGACCTGGGCATGCAGCAAAGAGTGCAGAGCCGGAGGGAAACTCACCTGGAAGAGGAGAGGCATAAGCTAGGAGAGGAATACCCAGGGGGCAGTGCTTTCCCGCCCGGCGAAGCTGTGGGAGGAATGTGGATGGCAGCGTTTTCCTGCTCAAAGAAGGTGTGAGGGGATTACTGAGGGCAGTGAAGCAGAGGGCCTTCCTGCTTAGGCTCACTTCAAACAGCAAGTCGAGTCACGTGGGAGCCGCCAGAGGAAAGCAAACACATCCAAAGAGTGATATGCGGTTGCTCTGCTCTGAGGAACGGACAACAGGCCCGCTTGTGCTGGGGATAGCTGAGCCTCGGCCAGGGCACCCACAGACATCAGCTTGAGCATCGTGTCCTGAGCCAGGGCCGCAGTTATGCAAGGATCCCTGCGATCGCTTTCATAGGTGCTATAACCCCCGGCTGGCCTTCTCCTGGGTGCTGACCCATGACAAACTCCAGGGCAGAGCAGAACTGCTCTTTGGGTTTCTGGGATGAAACGCTAGGGGAGCAGGCTGCCACAGCTTTCTCCTGAGGGACACCTGGTGGGCTTGACCCACCAACCTGCCAGTCAACAGCCCCACCCTTGACCCACTGCACCACAGCGAATGTCATCTGGCCAAGCAGTAGAGCTGTTGACAAGCAGAGGGAAGAAGGCCATGCGAGAGGGAGGAAGGGAAAGGGAAGCTCTTGAGGATGAACCCGTGAGGCGCTTGCTGACAGCACCTCTCGGCCTGCAGCGTGGCGCCTGGGTGTTGTTTGAGCAGCTCATCCTTCTGGAATTACCAGCCAGGGTGGTGGCAGCAATGTTCTCTACTGAGACGCTGGCCTGCTGTTTGACGTGACACTTCCACGTGTAATTCTAGCGTGGCTGTATTGAGTGAGCATTAAGAAAGGCTTAGGAAAATCCCACTGTCAGCCTAATTGACTTATAGGATTCTGTGACAAGTCATTTATGAAAGTGTTTCACCCACGTCCACGTGTGCACACACACACGGACACATGGGGACACGCATGCAGACGCATGCGCATTGAAATTATACTTTTAATGGGAGTAATTAAAATATAATTAAATGTTAGTTGGAATTAAAATATAGCAGAGTTTTCCCACAAGACCTTGAAGTTGCTTCGTAGATGGCTGAATTCATTTAGATCTCAGTGAATTTTAGAATCAGGAGTCTTCAAGAACATAGATAAGGTGGCTCACCTGTCACCTTTACTCGGGTGTTTAACACCTACCTACTTTCCAGGCCCTTACACACAGTTGATGTGAGAAGGGTCATTTTATTCCAACTAATCTGCAGGTCTAAGAGCCAGGCCTGACACCTGCACTTGCAGTGTGATGTGCAGATCCCCATGTTGCCAGGGTCACACTGACCTAGTAGAAGAGGAAAACAGCCTTGGGGATTCTGAACAGTCCGCTTATCTGAACTTGAGATGTACGTGGAGATGTCTTTTGATGAAAAGCCTGTTGGCACAGTGGTTGTGCATTAGGATGCTATCTATCCACGAGGCCAGCAGTTCAAAACAGCCAGTTCCTCTGCAGGATAAAGACAAGGCTTTCTCCTCCCACAAAGAGTTACAGTCTTGGAAACCCACAGGGCCAGTTCTACTCTGCCTTAATCAACTCCGCGGCTGAAGAGGATGGAACAACTCACTTGGAGTTGCCAAAACTGGGGTGAGGCTGTCCCCACACCATGCCCTAGGTCACCCTAGGAATTGGCTGCCCTTATAGTAAACAGCAGAATGTGGTTCTTAGTGTGGGTTTTACCTGATCACTGTGTTTGGTGACTATGCAGGACACATCAGATGTGCTATAGCTTATTAAAATATGACTGAAGCATCTAAGGCTCCCAAAATCATGGCTCTATTTCATCTCCAGGGCAGACTTCGATTCTGTTACTAAGAACCTTAGCCACGATGAGAGCGCATGACTGTGCAGTAGCAGTGCAAGGTGCGCGGTCAGCAATGCTGTCAGGGATCAGTGGGGAGGATTCTTCCTCATGAGCTTCAAACTCAGCAATTGTTCACTAAGACATGGAAACAGCCCAGCCTGGTTCTGGGAGATGAGGGTAAATTGGAAGAGAAATGATTGTAAGGTGAAGTCTCTCATAGTAAATATGAGCAGTGAGCAAGCTGCCCAGCAACCAGATCTTTTGACCAATAGAGTCAGGCACATGATGCCCACATCAAAGATGGTGGCTGATGCAGCTCCACCCCTGGGTGGCCCTGCGCACAACAGAGCAAGCACTGCACAGCCTGCTCCATCCTCCCGATGGTTCCCGTGCCTGCGCCCAGTGATGCAGCCAAAGTCCATCCATCTTGTCCAGGCCCTTCCTCTCTTTTGCTGTCCTTCCACTTTACCAAACATGAGGACCTTCTCCAGGGACTGATCTCTCCTGACAAGATGTCTAAAGTATGTAAGATGAAGTCTTGCCACACTTGCCCCTTAGGAGCACTCTGGCCTTATGTCTTCCGATACAGATGGGTTTGGCTTTTTAGCAGACCATGGTACTTTCAATATTCTTTTTCAGAATCACACTTCAAATGCATCTCTTCTATGGTCTTCGTTATTCAATGTCCAACTTTCACATGCATATGAAGCAATAGAGAATACCATGGCTCGAGTCATGTGCACCTTAAAGTAAAATCCTTGCTCTTCAATACTCTAAAGAGGTCTTGGGCAGCATATTTACCTAATGAAATATGTTTTTTGATCTCTTGACTGCTGCTTCCATGAGCATTGATTGTGGATCCAAGTAAGGCAAAATCCTTGACAGCTTCAACCTTTTCTCCATTTATCAGGATGTGACCTGTTGGTCTAGTTGTGAGGATTTGGGTCTTCTTTACATTGAGTTGTGATCCATCCTGAAGGCTGCAGTATCCATCTTCATCAGCAAGGGCTCCAAGCCCTCCTCACTTTCAGCAAGCAAGGGTGTGTCATCTGCACACTGCGGGTTGTTAATAAGCCTTCCTCCAATTCTGATGCCACACTCTTCTTCATATACTCCAGCTTCTGTAATGATTTGCTCGGCATACAGAAGGAGCCAGTATGGTGACAGGATACAACCTTGATGCACACCTTTCCTGATTTGAGACCACTCAGTATTCTCTTTTCCTGTTTGCACAACTGCTTCTTGATTCATGTACAAATTGAGAATGAGCACAATGAAGTGTTCTGGAATTCCCATTCTTCTCAACATTATCCATGGTTTATTGTGGTGCACCCAGTTGAATACCTTTGCAAACTCAATGAAGCACAAGTAAGCCTCTTTCTAGTATTCTGCTTTGAGCACCTGACATCCGCAATGATATCCCTTGTGCCTTGTCCTCTTCTGAATCCAGCCTGAACTTTCACCAGTTACCTGTCAATGTGCCGCTGCACCATTGTTGGATGATCTTACGCAAAATTTTCACTGTCGGCAGTATGAATGATACTCGATACAGGGAGCATTCTGTTGGGTCACCTTTTCTTTGGAATGGGCACAAATTTGGATCTCTTCCACTCAGTTGGCTAAGCAGCTCTCTTCCAAATCTCCCGGCAGAGACAAGTGAGTGCTCCCGTGCTTCTTCGGTGCTTTCTGAATATCTCACTGGGTGTGCTGTCAATTCCTGGAGCTCCAGTTTTGGCGAGGGCGTTCAGTGCCGTTTGAGATTTCTCCTTCAGCACCTTTGGTTCTTGCTCATATGTACCTTCTGAGATGGTGGGATGTCGACTAGTTCTTTCTGGTCCAGTGACTCTGCGCATTCTTTCCATCTTCTCTTGATGCTTCCTGCATCATTCAATATGTTGTCTATAGAATCTTTCAAATTTACAATTTGAGGCTGGAATTTTTTCTTGAGCTCTTTCAGTTTCAGATAGGCTGAGCATGTTCTTCCCTAATTCGCTAATGGTTTTCTCATCCTAGGTCTTTGCACATTTCATTATAATATTTGGCTCTAAAATATTTGGCTCTGTCTTCTTAAGCTGCCTTTGAGATTTTCAATTCAGTTTCTTCTCTCCATCCTTTCTTCCACTAGCTTTAGCTACTTTGTGGTTAAGAGCACGTTTCAAAGTCTCTTCTGACATCACTTCGATCTTTTCTTTCTTATCTTTAAAACATTTTTTTAAAAATACTTTTATTGGGGGCTCTTACATCTCTTATCACAATCCATACATTCTTCCAGTGTCAAGCACACTTGCACATATGCTGCCATCATCATTTTCAAAGCATTCTCTTCTCACTTGAGCCCCTGATATCAGCTCCCCATTTCTAGCCCTTCCCTCCCCCACCCACCCTCCTTCACAAACCCTTGATAAGTTATAGATTATTTTTACCATGTCTTACATTGTCCTCTGTCACCCCTCACCTACTTTTCTGTTATTCGTCCCCCTGGGAGGGGGTTATAGAATAATCCTTGTGATCGATTCCGCCTTTCTACCCCAACCCTCCCCTAATCCTCCTAGTATCTCTACTCTCATTGTTGGCCCTGAGGGATTTATCTATCCTGGATTCCCTGTGTTTCAGGCTCTTATCTGTAGCAGTGTGCATGCTCTGGTCTAATCTGATTTGTAAGGTAGAATTGAGGTCATGATAGTGGGGTGAAGGAAGCACCAAAGAACTAGAGGAAAGTTGTGTGTTTCATCGGTGCCACACTGCACCCTGACTGGCTCATCTCTTCACTGTGACCCCTTTGTGAGGGGATGTCCAATTGTCTACAGATGGGCAATTGGGCCTCCACTCCATACCCCGCCCATTCACCTTGGGTATGGTTTTATTTTGGGTCTTAGATGCCTGATACCTGATCCCATCAACACCTCGTGATCACACAGGTTGGTGTGCTTCTTCCATATGGGCTTTGTTGCTTCTCAGCTAGATGGCTGCTTGTTTATCTTCAAGCCTTTAAGACTCCAGATGCTTTATCTTTTGATAGCCAGGCAGCAACATCTTTCTTCACCACATTTGCTTATGCACCCATTTTGTCTTCAGCGGTTGTGTGGAGAAGGTGATCATCACAGAATGCTGGATTGTTAGGACAAAGTGTTCTTGTGTTGAGGGAGTACTTGAGTCGAGACCCAATGTCCATCTGCAGCCTTAATTCCTAACATGTAGATATGAGTACATAGTTCTATTCCCTTCTCATTATATATATGTTTACATATGTATATGCCTGTATTCAGGTCTCTATAAATGTCCTTTGCCTCCTGGTTCTTTCCTCTATTTCCTTTTAATTTCCATCTTGTCGCACCATCATGTTCTGCCTTCATTTGGGTTACCAGGGAGCCAATAGAGAGGTTTGTGGGGCTGGCCCCAATCCTGACTATGTGGACAACCCCTCCCTCCCCACCTCAGAAGAATGCACTTCAGAGGAAAGCACTGGGGCTATAGCTTGGGGAGAGGGGCATGCCCAATTAGAGCACATGGGAGAAACACAAAGGGATGGGGAGGGAGGAGAAGACATCCTGGCCCACCAAGCCCCAGGACGATGTTCCTGCTCAGAGCAGACAATGCATGGGGAGGACCCTAGGGCTGGCCCCACCACAGGACATGGCATCACTCCCTGAACCATGGCATTGTGGGAGTCAGCACTGGAGACACAGTTTGGGGCTAGTGCAAAGTCTGGCCCCATCATGCTGGGGTGAGGCACTGAGGGCATGCAGCAGAGCAGCAGTGGGAGCAGAGTGATGAAACCCCTCGGGAATACCAAAAATAGACATGGGAGACAGAGTGACACCTAATCAGACTCAACTGGAAAACACTCGTAAAGGCCAACAAACAGATCTTGAACTATTTACAGGGTTTTTTGGTTATTGTAATTTTGTTCTTGCTTTTTGCTGTTGTTATTGTTTTGTTGGTTTTGACTTCCTTTGTTGTTTTATTTGGCTTTGCATGGTTTTTGCACTTATTAATTTATCTGCATGTCTATCTAAATAAGATAGGAGGGATAAATAATTCAGAGATGAAAAGAACAGGACCAATGGTTCCGGAGGGATATGGGAGAAGGGGAGGTGGGAGAAAGGAAGGGGGTGGGACCAACCCAGGGACAAGGGAACAAGTGAACTAAAATCAATGGAAGGAAGGTGGTAGGATGCCTAGTGGGGCTCAATCAAGAGCAATGTAGCAGCGAGGAATTACTAAACCTGAACGAAGGCCAAACAGGATCTTTCCTGTCTTTTTTAATGACCTTTGCTTTATTCATGAATGATGGTTGTGTTAGTTTGGGTGGAATAGAGAAGCAAATTCATATACACATATTTGTGTATAAGAAAGAGCTTTATATAAAGAGTGATTGTACTTTAAGAAAACATCCAAGCCAAGACGAAATCAAGTCCATAAGTCTGATATTAGCCCATATGTCTGATACCAATCTATCAAGTCCTCTTCAGACTCACAAAACAAATGCAATGGCGCTGAATGCAGGAAAAGCACAGGCCAGTGGGTGGGAAGTCTTGTGGATCCAGGGGCAGGGTAAACATCTCAGCACTGGCAGGGGTCTCCACATGGCTTCTCCAGCTCCGGGGCTCTGGCTGCCATCAGCTTGTCTGCATGTGGCTTGTCAACAAGAATGTCTCACAGGGACTTAGCATGTGTCCTGCCTCCAGCAAACTATTTATCATCTTAGTGCCTCCAAATGAGGTCATCAGGCTATGACTTGATTGACAGGCTAGAGTCCACCCCTTCATTCTGAATCCTCACATTGACACCAGATTATGTAACTACCACAATGGTCTTGATGTCCTCCCACAGCTCATCAGGTCTCTTCTCGTTAGTGTTCAACGCATCAAAGCTGTTCTTGAGATATTTTTGAAATGCTGGTGTGATAAGCTCAAGGTCATATTTTGGCTCCTGTGGACTTGTTTTAATTTTATTCAGCTGTATCCTAAATTTAAATATGAGCAATTGATGGTCTGTCCCTCAGTCCCTGGTCTCCATTGTGTCTTCCCACAGTCCATTTGATATCTGTGTATTTATCTGTGCGTTTCGTCTGGGAAAGGCCATGTGTGTAGTTGCTTTTTGGGTTGTCGAAAAAGTGATATTTATTATGAAAAAGTCATTGGTTTTGCAAAATGCTATTATGTGATCTCCGGCTTTATTCCTGTCACCAATTTCATATTTTCCAACGACTGTTCCTTCCTCTTTGCTTACAGCTTTTGCATTCCAATCACCAATAACTATAGATGCATCTTGATTACGTATTTGATCAATTTTCCTATTGAAGTCGTCGGTAAAAATTTTCAATTTCTTCGTCACTGGCTTTTGTGGTTGGTGCATAATTTGAAGAATAACTGTATCGATTTGGTGTCCTTGAAGGGGGATAGGTATAATCCTCTCACTGATAACACTATGCTTCATGATGGATTTAGCGAGATTCTTTCTGACAGTGAGTGCCAGGCCATCTCTCTGGATTGTGCCACTCCTGGCATAGTCAATGCCGTATATACTCAAGTATAAGCTGACCCGAATATCAGTCGAGGCACCTACTTTTACCACAAAAACTGCATTAAAAATGTGCTGGAAAACTCGGCTTATACACGAGTAGATACGGTAATAGCATTTTCCAGTCACAAGTGGCCAATCCCAGTCCATTTCAGCTCACTCATGCCTAGGATACATATCTTTTTGCACTCATTCCATTTCATTTTTGACCACTTCTAACATTCCTAGACTCCTACTTCACACATTCCAAGGTCTAATAAATAGATGATTTTTGTAGCTGTTTTTCTTTACTGAGTCAGGCCCCATCTGCAAATGAAGGCTCCAAAGGCCCCACTCGCACAGGCTTGACCTGACTCACTTCACCACCGTCAGTTCCCCTCGGAGAATTCACTGCCTCTTCAGTCCCGTTTGAGAGCCCTCGGGTCTGAGGGGCCTATCTGCCGGCAGCATCTTCAACAGTGTTCTGCCTTCAGTGTCTGAACGTGCTTCAAAGCTGTGCCCAGGTTTTCTTCGGTGGCTTCTTCCTCTGAAGTAGGGAGTTGAGTCCGTCTTTGTTTCTGTTCTGAGTCTGGAAGCTCTGCTGAAACCGGCTCACTTCGGATGACCCTGCTGGCATTTGAAATACCAGTGACGTAGCCTCCAGTGTCACACCCCCACACGAGCCACCACACTTCAACAAACTGACAGCCAAAGGTGTTCGGGTCCTTGTTTGCGTAGAACAGCACAGATGAGCTCTTTCTCCTGGAGGCCAGAGATGCTTCACTCTCACCAGGAGGAAGTCCAGTCTGGTGGTTAAGACGCCTCCCACTCTCGGTGCCCTGGCGTGTCGGAACTGGAGTGCGCTCCACCAGACTCTCAGAGGGGAGTCACACAAGTTATTGCTTGTGTGGCAACTCTGGATGAACCAAAATATCCAAACTTTAGTTCGCCTCTGAGGACGTTGGACATTTCTGTCACCCGCAGACTCTCTTGCAAAATGAGCTGCTAGGTCAGCATCATTGCTTTGCTCACCCTGGCCCAACAATGGCTCAGTGGCAGAGAGCAGTCCCAGAGAGCATTCTGTGCCACACAGTCTATGTGACCACCTCAGCCACGACCCGAAGTAGGCCTCACCAAGACCTGTGGCCCTTTGAGTTTCTTCTTCCTTAGCATGAAAGACATACGAAATAGATCTTTGGCTCGTGCTGTACCATGTGTTAGCGTTGACTTGCCCAGGTGATCCCCTGGCTGTCACGTCTATCGGAGCAGGATGGCAGATTGCCCTCCTCCATAGAGTGGCTGAGTGGTTTCACACCGCCAACTGCTTGGTTAGCATCCGGTTGCTTCACTGTTAGAACCACCGGGGTCCCTTGCTGTGTGCAGGATTGTACACACACGAGAAGAACTAGTTCTCATCGCGTGGGATCTGAATCCTGGCAGCCCTACGTGTGGCTGGAATTGTGGGGCTGTGTGCTGTGGGGTTTCCAGTGGCTGGTTTACTGAAAGGCCATCACTAGAACTTTCATCTGAGGGCCTCAGTGGATC
>NW_022103920.1:1433604-1436809 GCF_000313985.2 Echinops telfairi | reverse complement strand
CATTTTCTCCTGCCCACAAATGGCCCAAGGAGCCCTGGTGGCATACTGGCTACGAGTTGGGCTCCCATCTGCATGGTTGGCGGTTCAAAAGCACCAGGGCCCTCAGGGGAAAGACAGGGATTTCTACTCCTGTAGTGGCATCTTGGGGAACCACAGGGGCAGTTTTGCCCTGTCCTGCATGGTCACTGGGAGTCGATATCGACTCAATGGCAGTCAGTTGATAAGTTGACACATGTCACAAACACCCGCTAGCCCTCAGTCCTCATCCTAGGTCAGCACCTCTCTTTTCTTGACTGTGTTGTTGGCCAGTTGACGTGGAAAGTAATGTAAGCAGTAGTTTTGTGCATTGATGAGCATGCCTTCCTGTTAATCTCTGAAGAATCCCCTGGGAACAATCATGGGACTCGGCAGAAAGAGGCTGGTGAAATAGATAAGGTGAAAACGCACGTGGGATTGAACAGCACCGTTCTCCTTCGTGAAATGATCACACTTCCTGACATGCGAGGACACCTCAGCGGAGACACACGTGTGCTCCTGCGTCATTCAGATCTGCGTTCTGCAGGTTTCCCTGAGATGCAAGGTCACAGCTGGGGGTCTCAGACCTTCCAGGGGTGGGGAGCCACAGCTTGAGCACCTCCCCCTCCCCTGGCTGTGGTGCTTGGCACATCGAAGGATGTTTGCTCTGCCTCCTGAAGAGCCTTCCCTTATAGCCCAGCTATGTGGGGGCACACCTTGGGGAGGCAATTAAACAGAGGCTGCCTTGTGGCTCTCTGGCCCATTCCAGGAGGTTGCCCTCCAGTGCCCTGCACCTGGACAGCATCGCTGTTAGTCTCTGATGAGCAGAGACAAGGCTGTAAGTCTGCACTCCGTCCTCCTGCACAATGACCAGGCTTCTGAGTTGATGATAGTAGACATAGGAATATGTGGGAATGACATCTACTCATAAACTTGATTGTCAACCTATGTGTTCCATGATGCACACTGATGTGGTCTCTGTGCCTCCGGCTGGAGCCGCTGGATGAGACGTGTCACTATTCTATTCTCCAACTTGTGTCCGTTGAGCCCAGGACCAAGGCGTCCTTGTCTCCCACGTTGCTTAAACCTCCCTTGCTTTATGCACCCATTCGCCTGAAACTAAGATATCCCCACAGCAGCTGGTAACGGGGTGGCAGTGCGACTGGTGCAAATTCCCTATAGCCCACTCGGAGATCTGGTGTGTGCTGGCCCTTTCCTGGCAGAACTGGGAGAACAAGATGATCACGTCTGTCCACCAGGGCAGCCCGACAGTACTCCCAGAGTACGAAGACCCTAGTCCCCACTCACCGGTCTCAGTTTCCAACCACTTGCGTTGATCACAACTGCGAAAAAATGACCCCGTGGCACCTTCATGGGTCTGCATCCCACATAGGGCCATTGCCACCAGAGGTATCTTCCATGGGCCACCCCAGAGGTCCCAGGAGTGACCTGACCACATGAGAGAAGGCTCCACCTATTGTCTGTAATCCTTGGTCCACACACTGAAGATGAAGCATGCATGGGACAATACCAGGTTATAAGGAGGATGAGGGAGGCCAGACAGGGCCAGGAAAGTTAGCGGGGAGCCCTGCAGGGCTGCAGGGATGAGGGGAGAAGATGGTAAGTGGCATTCCCAATCGGCGCAGGCAGCAGGAGATAGCGAGGAACACACTTTTATCGTCATCCCTCCCAGCTCTGTGGGCCAGTGAGGGTGGGGTAGGCTTGGGGGTGGATGGGGGTCCACCATTGCCTCTGACCCTGAGATGCCCGGGAGCACCTGGCAAGTAGAGGGGCCAGGAGACTGGGAAACATGTGGACAGATGGAGTGGACACAGCAGTGGACTGAAACCCAAGGACGGTTTTGAGGGTGATGCAGGAGCAGGCACACGGACCCAGCTGCCCCTGACAAGGACAACAGCAGCCAGACCAGTGGTGAGTGATGTCCAGGGAGGCAGGTATAGTGGCATCAAAGGCTGTAGGAGACTCCGGACCCTTTCTCCCACAACGCCCGGTGTTTAGACACGCACCCTGTTGGTAGGTGAGGCGTGGCTGTGAAGGACGTAATGCCTGTTCTACAGGGACCTGCTTAGGGGAATCAGCTCCTCTCAGAGACTGAAGATGATGCCCCGGCACCAGCTCGGGTCCCAGTAATATGGGGCGCCCGTCGGGACGCGTTTCACCCGTGAAGGGACTCTGTGGGTTTGAACCGTGAAGAAAAGCACCAGGTCGATGCCGGTACCTGAGCTTGGTTCCGCCCCTGCTCCATGCGACTCGCATCCCGGGTGATGCCAGGATCTGTCCCCGGCAGGGTTTCAGGCTGTGCACGGCGTCCCTTGCACAGATGCCTGGCTTGCCTTCAGTCAATGACAAGCTCATAATTAAGAAAGATGAAGAAATCCCATCAAGGGCACACTCACTATTTGCATGGTAAATGAGGGCAGTGTCTTCTAATGGCAGCCATGGCAAAGCACCGAGCGGTGAGTCATCAGTTGGCAGGCCGGCTGCAGGGCATCTCGGTGGTTCCCAAGCTTCTTTCCCGAGACACCCCAGCCCCCTCCCTCCTGCTGAGGCTCGGAGTCTGTCCGGCACTGGGAGGAGCTCCCTTTGAGGTGTGCTTCACACCCTTAGGTAGACACTGCCCACCATACTTCCCTTTCACGCCGTTGTTTTCACCACGTGGGGTCTGCTCACTCCTCTCCCTCTTCATTTTATCTCGCGGCGGCAAGCAGCCTGAGGGTTGGACGAGAGGAGCCCCCTCCTTTGCTCCCTGGCAGAGGTGAGCGACCCGTGTGTAGTTGATGGTTGCAAGCTTGGTCCCGCCCAGCCTTCTGCTCTTTGGGGGAAGCTGGTGTGCTCCCTGAGCCCCGCAGGCGATTTTCTTCTCAACGTTCAGATTTTGTTTAGTGATAAAAACAGGGGGGGCTTATGATCTGCCCCCTTAACGTCACAGAGAAAAGAGTCAACGCAGCAGCGATGGAGGGCATTTCAGAGACCCAGGTGGAAGCAGGTGTCCGCATGTCCCACAAGGAAGCCTCAGCGGTGGCACAGCACTTCCTGAATCGCTTCTGCGCCTCGGCCACGGCTGGGGTTGGGGACCTTTAACATCAGGCGCATGACTGCCAGCCATTCTTCACTGATACGTGGCCAGGGGGGCCGCCCCGCCAGCCAGAGCGGTCTCCCCAGGCGTGCC
>NW_022103920.1:1430663-1432783 GCF_000313985.2 Echinops telfairi | reverse complement strand
AGGAAAGGGAAGGCAGAGAGAGACTGGGTCTGGGCTCCAGTGACCTATTTATCTCCATTGCACCTCCAAATGAGGTCAGCAAGCTGCGACCTGATTGACAAGCTAGACTCCACCCCTTTGCTCAAGTTCCCTGGAGATTATGTAACTGCCACCACTCCCCTCTTTCTAGAGAGGAATGCTAAGACTTTCAGAAGATGGTTGATGGCACACTCAGGAAGGACGTGAACATTGAATTCCACATGCCACTTCACCTCTGTGGCACAACACGCACCCAGAGTCCCACCCACAGCACAGAGAGAGGCGCTGCTCAGGCCAGCACCATCCACGAGACCAGGACGCTGGGGTGTCTGTGAGAGAAGCAAGCATGCTGCAGTATCAAGTACTCTTAAAAAAATCCCAACTCACTGCCATCGAGTCAAGGCTGACTTGTAGCCACCTGCTGTGGTTTTTGAGAGTATAACTGTTTACGGGAGTAGAAAGCCCAGTCTTTCTCCCGCAGAGTTACACTCTGGCTTCGAACTGATGACCATGTAGATTGCAGCCCAACTCATAACCACTACACCACCAGGGCTCCCTCTCAAGTATTCAGACACTCATTAATTAAAGTAGAACAAATTCAATATTTTTTCTATTCAGTAGATTAACCAGAAGCCACCCTGTTTGCAATTGATATTCCTCCCGTACACAGCGTATGCATTAAACATTTCCATCTGGAGCCCTGATGGCTGTTCTCCTCTCATCTCATGCTCAATAAGCTGTTACTGATGAGACGTGGGACTCGGGAGCTGTTGGGAGCACAGCTTTGCTTGAAAGTCCCGTCACCTTGCCGCTCCTTCCTTCCTGGCAGGCCTGCTGGATGCCTGAAGGCTCCCATTGGCTGCCATCCAGGTTGAAGTTGTTGGCCCCTCCACCTTGCAGTCTTAGCGCTGTCCCCCACCCCTTCATTAGTACGTGCTGCACTATTGGTCTAACTTAGAACACACTGTTTTATCTCATTGAGTTGGACACTAAGCCAGAGATGACTCTGTGTTGTCCTCGGTCATGAAGCACGGCCTCATACTCTCTCATGGCCCTGGTGGCTTCCAATTGTGTCCCTTTGTAGGTAACAACATGTTTGCCACGTCCCCAGCTTCAACGCACCACGTCAGTCCATCTGGTTGTTCAACCACCACCCTTAGCAACTCCCAGATTTTCCCATCATCCTTAGCAGAAACCCATCGTTCTCAGGCTTGTCCGCCGTCCTGTTGTGATGCAAAGTACCTTCAGGGAAGTATTCTCAGGACTTCACCCGGTTTGACTCAACTGATCCTCATTAATCCTGCTAAGAAGGAGAGAAGAAGACGTTCTTGTTGAAGAGATGGAGACGGAAGTAGAAGAGCTGGAACTTCTGCTCAGTCACCGCCATCAAGTTCATTCCGACTCACAGACAGCCTGTAGCACAGAGAAGAATTGCCAGTGCGGGTTTCTGCCGCTGTAAATCTTTACGGAAGTGATCCAAAAGCTCACCGCCACTGAGTGGATTCCAATCATAGTGACCCTAGAGGACCAGGCAGAACTGCTCCCTGTGGGCTCCTAAGACCATAACCCTTTACAGGAGTGGCCGATCTCCTCTTTTTCCCGTGGAGTGGTCGGTGGTTTTGAACTTCTGACCTTGTGCTCAACATCCCACTGCACCCTCAGGACTCTTCGAACGAAACATCAACGCAGACATCTAACCCCAGGTCCATGTTCCAGCCTCGGCAATGGGCCTGACAGAGCTGCATCTCTACCTGTCCAGTCTCAGAACATGGGCTTGGAGATGGCTCCATAAGCTCCTTCTTCCCAGAAGCACACATTCCTTCCTGGAGCTCCTGAGTGGAGGAGCGGATGTGGTACCATCTGTGTGACACTGAAAGTGGCAACAGGAAAGGTGCCCAGCCCAACAACACTGGGGCTGTCCACTGCCCGTGGAAGGGGCATGTGCTCCTCATACCAGCGAGTCCCTCATCTTCACCACACTCAGGACCACGTTAGACTTACACTTTTTTTTTTCTCTTCTCAGTCTGAGTTTCCGGAAGTGAAAATGCATGGGAACAGTAACAGAGTTAGTGAGCAGTAGACTCACAATTGCCCCTTGAGCT
>NW_022103920.1:1427973-1429727 GCF_000313985.2 Echinops telfairi | reverse complement strand
CAAGACATTTTTTAAAAACTGCAACGGTACAGCGAGAGGGCACTGCCATGATCGAAGCCAAATTCAGAAGAGGACATCAAATATCATGCTGATGCCAAGTGGGTCTTAGCTGAAAGAATGACCAAAAAAAGCTTACATGTGTTTTATTAACTATGCAAAAGTATTTCGTGATGTGGACCACAGCAAACTATGGATCACATTATGAAGAATGAGAATTCCCCAGACTTAATTATGTTCTTCTGGGACCTGGCCTGTGTACCAATCAAGAGACAGCCACTCAAACAGAACACGAGCTTACTGTGTGCTTTAAAATCCTGAACGGGATGTGTCAGGGTGGGAACCTTTCACCGTGCTGAGTCCATTTTCCAAGAGGCTGGGCTGGGACCTGAGTATAAAGCAAAGCATGGCATCAGGATGGGGGACCCTCCTTAATCTCCTGTGATAGACACATGACACAACCTTACTTGGTGAAAGCCAAGAGCACTTGAAGCATGAATGGCAACGAAAATACATATTCCAATCAGGATCTGCCTCAACAGAAGAGAACAAAGACTCTCACAACTGGGCCGTTGGGCACTATCACGGTAAATGTGGAAATGCTGGAGTTCTCAGGGATTTCAGTTGACGTGGATCCACACTGATGCCCGTAGAATCAGCAGTCAGGAGGCCCAGTGTTGAATCATGTTGGGCTAATGTTCTTCAAAGGCTTCCTTAAAGTTGTCAAAAGCAGGACTGAGTTGAGCCGAACCCAGCCTATGGTGTTTTGGTTTCTTGATACATCTGTGAGAGCCGCACCATTAATCCAGAAGACCAAAGAATGTTGCCTTTCCCCAGGGTGTTGGTGAAGAGCGTGGACGACACTCTGAACTGCCAGAAGATCGAACAAGTCTGTCCTGGAGGAAGTGCCGCCAGGATGTCCCTTAGGGGTGAGGATGGTGAGACGTCGTTCCTGCTTTGGACACGTTATGAGGACGTGTCTCTTCTCCCAAGAGAAAGGGCTGCATGCATGGTACAGTGGAGGGCCACTTGAAACATGGGAGACCCTCGATGAGATGGGTTGACAGTAGCTGTACCAATGGGCTTGGGTGACAGAGGTCCAGTAAGCAGTTTGCTCCTCTGTGCGTGGGGTCTTTCTGAGGTGGACCAAACTAGACAGAACCTACCTGTAAGAACAGTAATGTTATAAAAGTTACTTTAATAGAAGTATTGCCATTTGCCAGCTATCTCATTCCCTATTTGCCAGCTATATCATTATTGGGCATTTAGCAATTCTAATAGTAGTAGGAAAAATCTCCTTTTTGCATATTAACAACACATGTCTGGTCCCAATGAACACTGAGATGTGGAATGAGTGTATCTTCTAAGGATATATGAAGGGGGTTAAAAAAGTTCTTGGAAAATGTTCATTATCTTCTGTTCCACTTTTCTATGGCCTTTCTGAAGCCCACTGATACATTAACTTGGCTGGGCCTTGATCCGCAGTGATTTGGACATTATGCAATGAGACAGTTTGGCAGGTAGGTAACGATGTAGTCTGGTGGTTGTGTAATGCTGTGGTTCGGCAGCTATGTAATTATGTAATCAACCTCCATTTTGCAACATGATGTGGTTATCCTCCATGCTTGCCTAACACCTGCCATTATATCAGCACTGGTCTTTGTTCCTTGGTGCTGTAGTGGGTTGCAAGTTGGGCTTTGAACTACAAGGTCAGCTGTTCTAAACCATGAGCTTCTCCAAGGAAGGGTGCTGAAGCT
>NW_022103920.1:1425035-1427364 GCF_000313985.2 Echinops telfairi | reverse complement strand
AGTTCCTAGGCTGCCATCTTCAGGGGAGTAGATCCCCAAGTCTTTGTCCTCGGGAGCCAAGGGTGAGTGTGAACTGCTGGGTGTCTGTGGAAGCTCAGCTTTCTACCACTGCACCACCAGCCTCCTTGGGTTACAATGAGTTCGAATCCCCCTGATGGCAGAGATCCAAGATTAAATTAGCTTTTTTCCAGGCAAGCAATATTTGATGGAACTAGGGAGAGTGCTGTTTAATAGAAGAATTAGAGAGTCTGAGATTGAATAAATTGTTTCCAGAGCAAGAGACGAAAACGTGGCTAAGTATACTCAGGGCTTTAAAGGATAAAACACAGACCAACAAACGAACTCACTGTCCCCAAGCTGATTCTAGCTCTGAGCAAACCTACAGGACTGCACTCCCCCTGTGGGCTTCTGAGACTGTAACTCCTGACGGGAGTGGAAAGCCTCATCCTTCTCCTGAGGGGCTGCTGGTGGTTTCAAACTGCTGACCTTGGGGTTAGCAGCCCAGCATGCAACCCACTGTGCCACCAGAGCTCCCCAAAGCATAAACGGTAGGTGTGGTTGTCCTGTCACATGGGCTGCTCCCCAAACCATGAGTGTCAAGAGGGTGTTAATAAGCATGGGCACATCTGTATCTTTTTAAATTTTTATTTTGTTGGGGCTCTTACAACTCTTAGCACAATCCATACATATATCTACTGTGTCAAACACATCTGATTATTGTGATCGGTTTCCCCTTAGTCCCCCCGCACCTTCCCTTACCCTCCTAGCATTGCTGCTCCCCTTATTGATCCTGAGGGGTTTATCTGCTCTGGATTCCCTGTGCTGCGAGCTCTTGTCTGTACCAGTCTACATGTTCTGGTCTAGCCAGATCTGTAAGACAGAATTGGGGTCATGGTAGTGGGGGACGTGGGGAGGAAGCATTAAAGAACTAGAGGAAGGCTGTGTGTTTTGTCAGTGCTATACTGTGCCCTGCTTGGTTCAGCTTTTCCTTGTGGTCCCTCTGACAGTAGTCCAATTGACTACTGATGGGCTTTGGGTCTCCACTCTGCCCTCCCCCTCATTCTCATTGATATGCTTTTTTGTTTTGTTTTGTTTTGTTTTGTGTCTTTGATGGCTGATACCTGATCCCATCAGTACCTCATGATCACACAGGCTGGTGTGCTTCTTCCATGGAGAATAAATCTATGTGCATATATTTATTTATATTTATAAAGTGTCATGGCAGCATATGGACATTGTGCCTCCACTGAAGTACTCCCTCAACACAAGAACACTTTGTTCTACTAACACGGCATTCTGTGATGTTCACCTTTCCTGACACAATTGCTGAAGGCAAAATGAGTGCATAAGGAAATGTGGTGAAGAAAGCTGATGGTGCCCGGCTATCAAAAGATTTAGCACCTGGGGTCTTAAAACTTGAAGATAAGCAAGTGGCCATCTAGCTGAGAAGCAGTATCTGTATCTTTACAGATGTTTTATCATGGCACAATGTGGACACGTGGTGGATACATGGTGGGAGTCCAGAAACTCGGACTGTCCTTTCGTTTTCTATCTCTGGGCGCTCAGTTCTCTCCCCACCAGCTCTTCCCCTGGCCTCAGGGCCATTCTCATTAAAGAGCGTTAGGCGTCATTAGACCCAGTTGGCCTCATGTCAATCATGATTGGTTAGGACCTCGCGTGTGTGTCCGGGGATAGCCAGCCCTGTGCCCTGAGCTTTTCAATGGCTGCCTTTCCACGGGGTGTCAGCAGGCCATCCTGTTCCCACAAGCCTGGGGGGACTTCAACCTCCAACAGCATCCCAGCGCTGAGACCAATAACTGTTTGCACCTCTCCTGGTAAACATAGGCAGGTTCTTTAATATTTTTTAAAGAAATACATTCATTGCACTTTGCAATTGAGTTTTGAGAGTCTGAAGTCAGGAGACCATGAGTGTACGTGCTTCTGAAAGCCAAGCTGTTGTCTGGGCCTTGGCCGTTCAGCTGAGGTATCTGGGCCTCAGTGGCTCACCTGCATTTGTGGGCCTTGGTCATTCAGCTGAGGTGTCTGGGCCTCAGTGGCTCACCTGCATTTGTGGGCCTTGGTCATTCAGCTGAGGTGTCTGGGCCTCAGGCTCACCTGCATTTGTGGGCCTTGGTCATTGAGCTGAGGTGTCTGGGCCTCGGTGACTCACCTGGTGTGTGCTAAGTGGATAGCAGGAAAGGATTTGACTTCTGGCAGCCTCATGTGAAGTCAAGTATTCTACCTGCTCTTACTAGAGACAAAGGTGTAGGCTGTGTAGCCTGGCTGGAGCCTCTCTATGTGTCCTGGGGAGCCCATGTCTTCAGCATTG
>NW_022103920.1:1413105-1424759 GCF_000313985.2 Echinops telfairi | reverse complement strand
TTCCTGCTTTTTGCAACCAGAGTACTGTTGTTGACGTTGAGCAAAAGCCAGCTGGCATGATGGGGGCTGTGGTGGATGTAGCAGAAAGGGACTGTTCCCTCATTTCATGATTGTGCATGGTGCTGAGCGCTCTCGCTGGCCTGGATCACTGTAACCAGGGATGTTTTTCTTCATTTACGGAAATAAATTAGGTTTCTCCATTGTCCTCAATTGAAAGCAATGCAATCTTAATAATCACGTGTTGGTATTAAAATGATGTAGATGGAACACAAGCAAACCGGTACTGTCAATATACATGGTTTGGATTGATTGCACATCAGGTTGTTCCCATACGATAAACAATTAACATTTGTTTTCTTCTCTGAAATTAACCGCTCTATTGACAACTACACATGGTATTTGGGATGTGAAATTTTTGCTCCAATAGGCAATTTTTGACACTTTGGTTCATAAAGCAGCCACCCATAAAAGTATTGATGCTTGTGGATTTCATGCTTCACAGTTGCCTCTGAGAAAAACCCGGTTGATAATGGGCTCTGGGAACCAGGAAATGAGAATGTGCTCCAGATCCTGCATCCTGCCTTCCTCGGCTGGGGCATAAAATCCACAGTTAGCAGTGGGCGGATGGTTTCAGAAGCATGGCAGTGCCCAGAAGAGAGGCCATCTACTGCGGGCTGACAGGAGCCAAGAGGATCACATGTTTTAGGAGTAACAGGGCAAGAAGTGGGCCCTGGGTCTATGTCCTGTGTCCTCAGGCTGTCTGATGGGGTCAGGAGAAAACTGACCTCACCTCCATTTCCTGCTGAATGTCCATCCAGACTTCCTGTGCTTTGGGGTCTGCGTGGGGAGAAGCTTAACTGTTGACCTGCTGGGGGCTTAACCGCCCTGAGCTGGTGACCCTGTGAGACGTGTCTGGGACGTACTCCGATTGTGAATGATGAGCGACGCTGGACGAGCATATGGGATGCAGAGGTCAGGCTGTGTGGACTCTGTGTCCAGTGTGTCCTATTTTTAAATGCTGTCCCTTCCTTGGGACCCGTCAATGCCCAAGCAAAGCACACGACGAGGTGCTGTGACATTGTAGCGTCCACCTGACCTTGCATTCCCTGAGCTCCACAAGATCACCCTCCTGAGGCTGCAGAATTTTCAGCAACGTCATTGAGAGGTTGCTGCTATGTCTAATCGTTCAGACGTCTATTAAGCCAAGCCAGTCTCTCCAAGACAGACCCCGGATTTATGTCAAGAAGAGAGATGTAGTTCAAGATGTACAAAAGGCTGTCCTCCCGTTTTTAAAGGATAACACTTCAACGTCACGTTTCTTTATGGTGGGGCTCAGGACGTGTGAGGGGAGAAAATGGAGTTGAAAGGTCCTGGGTTTCCCTCCCCATGACCTTTCTGAAACCCCCTCAGGAAATCTTGACAATACTCGGCATGCTCATCGAAAAAGATACAGTGACGTCTGAGTCTCGGGCTTCAAGTTCCAAGCTAAGCGGGTCCTATAGGGAAAGTAGGTGGTCCTACAAGGCTTGAGATAAAAGGAAGCCCTCCTCCTTGCCTCTGGAGACACATCACTGTGGTGGGTGATGGCCGAGTCCTGTGACTCCCAGGATCCTGTGACCCTCCCTACGTCTCCCCCCAGTCATCACTGACCCATGTGTGGAGAGCAGAGACTCCCAGTGCCTTCAAGGCCCTGATCCCCAAGCCTGTCCTCAGAGGTGCCTCTGGGCGCATTAGAACCTCCAACCCTATGGCTAGTGGAGGCGGGCCCACCGCGACCCAGAGCAGACCCATCCCAGAGGGTCTCCCAGGCGGTAGGCTTGACCTTCCTCCCGCGTGGGCTTGCTGAGCGCTTCCATCACCAGCCTTGGGGTTAGCAGCCGAGCACGTAGCTCCTGTACCTCCGTAAAGTACCTTGTGAACTGCAGGGCTCCCCTGCTGCTCATCAGGCTACCAGTAGATGACCCTCAGAAGCGGACAGCCTGTCCCTTCAGCGGTGCCTGAGCTTAGCCTGGAAGCCCTGCTGAACCCTATCTGCCTTGGGGGACCCTTTTGGGTGTTTGAAATACTAGCCACGCAGCTTCCAGAATCACGGCCACGTGTCTGTCGTCCACCAGAGTGTGACAGGTGATGATGGCCCACCCAGTGTGGCTGGGTGAGCATGCGAGCAGTCGAGTGATGCACCAGGCAGACTGCATGCGTGTGCGCTTGTCCACCGAGCACCCTGCTGGAGAGAGGACCGGGCCACAGCAGCCCGCAGGGAGAACTGCAGTGTGGTGGCCAATGTCCTCCACACCAGCGGATACCTGTGTCCACCTCCTCGTGTCTTGCACCCGTGGGTCCTTGGCTGTCTGCGCTTCCTCACTTAGCGGGTGGGGCAATGTAAGTATGGTGGGGGTGCATTACGGCAGGCACGTTTCCTTTGTAAAAGCCCCCTGCTCTGCCTTCCAGGTGAGGGGAGTTCAGACGGTCTGGTGCCACCTCTCTGCTCCCCGTTTCCCTCCCCTGCTTCTCCTTCTCTCTTCCCCTCTGTGCCCTCCCTCCTTCCCTCTCTCCCTCCCCGTCTCCCCTCCCTCCTGATCATGTGACTTCACCATAACTCCAGGCCTCCTTCCACCCTTCCTTATATCTGCAGACCTTTCCCGGCTATGGAAGATGAGGTGGAACAAACCCACCACTGCCATCAGTCCACACCGCCTCCTAGCGACTTCAGAGCTCAGAGTAGAGCAGGCTTCCCAAGGCTGTGAACCGTCACAGGGGCAGGCAGCTTCTCCTTTCTCCTGCAGACAGGTTCAGCCCAACCTGGAACCATGCAGCCCAGGCACCTTCCCGGGCCCTCTCTTCTGTCCAGTGAGCTTGTTACTATGAACATGTGATGAGCCATCCGTACGCGTTCAGAACAGCGATCCTCGCCCGCCGGGTGGGGAGGGGGTGGGCTTCTCACCGCTGGGAGATCCACTCCTTCCTTGTGCAGCAGAGACAGCAACAACCCAGCCGCCCCGTCTCCCCTGATGGTGTCCACGAGGCCCGGATTGCCCACCAATGCAGGATCAGGGACCAGCCCTTGCTTCTCTTGTTTGCATGGTTAGTTTTTTCTCAAGCCATTTGCTCGCTGCTGATTTGTCTCAGAACATCCCATTCTCCGTAGAAGGTGCTTTCTGCAGAATTCACCGACCTACCAGCACCCGCTGCTCAGCGGGAGAAAGATGAGG
Organism: Echinops telfairi; assembly: GCF_000313985.2. Taxonomy (NCBI): domain Eukaryota; kingdom Metazoa; phylum Chordata; class Mammalia; order Afrosoricida; family Tenrecidae; genus Echinops; species Echinops telfairi. The sequence goes on along the minus strand of NW_022103920.1, from coordinate 1,421,550 downwards.
AGCCTGCTCCCTGAAAGGCTCACAAGCCTGGGGACACTGTTTGTGGCCCAGAGCAGGGGGTTGGTTTGGGCTTTGCAGCATTATCTATGCAACGCAGGCATTCTCGGATCACTTAGGATCTGGTGGGGTTTATTGTTTCTGAACCCACCAGGATCCATCAGCTGCTTTGCTTTGGCAAGGACCACGTTTGCAGGAAGGACACGTGCAGGGCAGGATGGGTCTGGGCACTGGCTGGCTGGATGCAAGGCCAGTCCCCTGCTCATCCCGAAAGTCTAGGAGGTTCCATTAAAACGCAGGTGTGGGGCCTTTCTTGAAAGATGCATGTTGGATTCACACTGTGCGAGCACTGGGAGGAGCGTGGGTGACAAGGGCCACTTCATCAGCCATCCCGAGTCCCCACCACCATCTTCTTGTTGACGGCCACAGCCGTGCAATGTGTCCTGGGGGAGAAGCAGGTCAGCACGCCTTCCTCCATGGCGTGAGTCAGTATGTCCAGCTTCCCGGCAGCATGCAAACCACCACCGACAACTGGATGGCTGAGGGGGCACAGGAAGCGTCTCCCATCTGGAAGATGAGAATTCCACCACTGGGCTAGCATCATGGCAGGCACCCAGGCCTTGGCCACTGGAAACTAGCACGCCCCTATAGCGTTCTGCATGGCAGAGAACCATGTCTCTGCTCTCAGCATAAGGTGGAAGGCGATCCCGATGTTTTTCACGGATGGATCCGTCCCTGGTGAGCTGCTGCCAGTCCGCTCGGACCATGGAAGCCGTCACCTGTGGTGACTGGCACCAGGGGGGCAGGCTTCCCCACAGCAATAAGAGTCTGTTCACGGTGGAGTTGCGTGAACCCCATCTTCATCATGCTGTTCATCATCATGTAGGGTCCAGCATGAATCCGAGTCCCTCCAGTACCCACACGGGTCCCTGGGACTCATGAGGCAAGCCCGTGGCAGAGGAGAGAGGCGGTCACCCCATAACATGGGTGTGTTCTGAGCTGCCATCACCCTAGAGACTCAGATTCATGTTGGACCCTACACGCTGATGTGCTCCCTGCCGGAGGTGGGGCTGAGTCACTCCACCCGCGAGCCAACCTAGACCCGTGTGGGGAAAGGAGGCTGGCCAGGAAGGTCCTGTGACCCCAGGCGGCAGCTTCCACGGTCCTTGGGGACAACAGCCTGCCAGGAAGGGACACGTCAGGGAAAGCTCCTGGGATCCACCTCCTGTGGATGTGTGGATGGCGGGCCCTCTGGGAGACCTGAGGGCAGAGGAGGGGAGGATGCCACCCTACCACACACAGTGGCTCTCTGCCATCATCATCCTGTTTTCTGAGAGAGCTGGAGAAGCACCGATGAGTGGACATCAAGCTGGGGTACAACTCGGGTAACCTGTGTGGAACCCCAGGCCTGATTCTAAGCCCACAGGGTGAGAGCCTGAGACCCTGCCAGGCACGGGGACCGCTCCCACAGCGGTGGGCAGTGCAGAGAGGAATGTCAGTGGGAGCGACAATCTGCTGCCCCCCACCCCCCGCAGCGTTTCGGTAGGAGCTGTTTCTGAAGCAGATGGAGTGATTCTCTACAGATTTTACTTTCTAAAAGATATTCTTTTCCCCCTTTGTTTTGTTTTTCCAACATGAATTTAAATCGCCGAGAGCACAAGAAACACGTGGTATCATTGAAGAAGCACTCAATGGCCCACTTCGAGGTCCGTCTAAAACTAATGATGGGGTCAATGAGTAAACGTAGCCCTTTTACATCTCTCAGAGAGGACTTCGCCACGCTCTGTTTGGTGTTCAGGGTCATTTCAGACTCATCACAAGCCCCCAACGCTGTCCGTGGTGCTGGATTTATCGTCACTTGGCAAAAAAAGCGGTTGTCAATATTCTCCCAAACTCTCTGTCGGTGTTGGTAGCTGCTTTTGTGTTGTTTCTAACTTTTCAGAGCCCCAAACACAGCCTGGGGCCTGCAGCATCCTCACAACTGCTGCCAGGGTGGGGCCAGTGTGTCCATCCGTTTCATTGAGGGTCTTCCTCTTATTTGCAGACCCCCTACTTCACCACACGTAATGTCCTCTCCCAAAGAACGGCCCTGATGATGACAAGTCCAAATCACACGACCAAAGTGTAGCCACCCTCGGTTCTCAGGAGCATTCTAAGTGTGCGCCTGACAAGATGGATTTATTCGTGTGCGCCTTGAAGATTGTGAAATTCTAGGGCGCAAGGATTCATTTTTAGAAAGCGGTCTTACCCGGAGGATGTCAGAGTCATCTGGATCCTGGAGCCCTTGCTGCCGCCACTGGGATGCTGGCTTCCTGAGATGGGGTCTTGGCTCTCTGGGCCTCCACATCCCTTCCAACCCTACCACCCGTCCTGTTCACCACGCAGGGTGCCTCCAGTCAGCAGGGCTCCCATGGTGCTTCAGGCCCTCTGCCCCACCGGTCCTTCATGCCCCACTGCCAGCCCAGCCCACAGCCACAGGCCTTACATTGCCCCGTCTCACCAGACCACAGAGCTCACTGCAATTATGAATGAGGCTGGTCTGCTTCAGTCTGGAATGATCACCACCACCATTGTCCTTGGTGACCCCGTGGGTGATCAAAGTGACGCCCATGCCCGGCTGGTTCCTGTGGTGGATTTCCAGTTGGATTATTGGGGTGCACAAGTTTCCTTTGGTGATTTTTCTTCTTAGTCCAGCCCAGCCTGGAAGAGCTGCTGAAACCTGTTCGGTTTCCCACCAACAGGGCAGCCTCCACTGGCAGAGGAGGAATGGCTGCACGAGGGGCTTGGGTGGGAAATCTAAGCCCCCTGCCACATGCAAGGTGGGACTCTCAAGTTTGGCGGCCATTCTCCATGCTTACCCTCCCTCCCCAGGAACCTCACCTGCTTAGCGCAGCCCTGTGGGTGCACAAGGGAGGCCTCTCAGAGATGCTGGCTGCATGAGGGGCTTGGGCGGGAAATCTAAGCCCCCTGCCACATGCAAGGTGGGACTCTCAAGTTTGGCGGCCATTCTCCATGCTTACCCTCCCTCCCCAGGAACCTCACCTGCTTAGCGCAGCCCTGTGGGTGCACAAGGGAGGCCTCTCAGAGATGCTGGCTCTGGCCAGTCTCAGAGAGGCTGAGCGTGTGGACATGTCCTCTGCTGGCCTAGGGAATGATTCTTCCAACAATTCTGAGATGCTCCGCTCTCTTGTTTCTTTTGACCAAAAGGTTAGGGTTTTTTGTTTGTTTGTTTTTAAGATAAGATGAGACCAAAGTGCGCTTGGTCCATCCGTCCATTGAACTTATGGTTCCCATGTGTCTTGGTTTTTACCACGCTTTTTGGCCCTGAGACCAGAAATACTAGATGGTGCCCAGCTCCCATTGCCAACAGATCTGAAAAGGATCGCATCAGAGGGTCCTCCATAGAGTGGGGGTAAAAGGTGGAGCAAAACACACAAGCATATAAGAGCCCAGACTCATTTGTTGGATGCATACAAATGGGCACCCCGAAGACAATGGCCTTAGCCCTCAGGTCTGTAGCTGACCTCATCCCCGTGTTAGAATCATGAAGCATTTATGATCAATAAGGGCAGTGTCTGCCCAAGGACCCAGCTCAGATGACGAGGAAGGAAGGAGGAATGGAGACAAGAAACACAGAGGGGAGTGGGATAAGGGACACGACATTGGGGAAGATTAAAATGAAATGTTGAAATAAAATGTTTGGGAACTGTTGGATGTAAAACTCAGGAGCAATTCCATAAACTCTGACCTAAATCAAGTTACAAACAATAATGATGAGAGGTCATTTTCCTTAGAAGGGGAGAGAAGCAAACTCTCGCATCTTCAAGGGGCGTGGCTCCTCTCCCACCCCCATTCTTGCACATCATCTTCCTTGGGGCTTTTGAAAAATCAGTTGTCATCAATTCAATTCTAATGACCGCCTGAAAGCACTAATATATTTATTTTTTTCTTAATGAACTTTATTTGCCTTACCAAACCAAGTGTACTGCCATCAGATCCAATGCGAATGAAAACAGTACAAGACCTCTTGAAAGTGTTGAAGAGCAAGGAGGTCACTCTGAGGACTGTGGTGCGCCCGGCCCAAGCCATAGTGTTCTCCGTTGCGTCCATCTCCGTTGCATTCTGTCTCCTCATAGGCATGTAGAAGTTGGACATTGACCAAGGAAGGCTGGAGGAGAATCGGTACCTTTGAATGATGCTGCTGGGGAAGACCATTGAAAGCAGTGGACTGTCTATAGAACAAACAAGTCTGTCTTGGAAGAAGTATAGCCAGAGTGCTCCTGAGAGGGGAAGGTGCCAAGACTTTGTCTCAGGACTTGGGACATTATCGGGAGAGACCAGTCCCTGGACCTTTCCGACCCTGACATCATCCGTCATTTTTGGTCAAGGAGACAATCAGTGGAAAAGAGGAAGTCCCCCAATGGCACACACAGCCACTCCAACCATGGGCTCACACATGACAAGGATGGTGAGGCTGGTGCACAACCAGGCAGTGTTTCCTTCTGCTGGACACGGGGTGACTGTGAGTTAGAACAAACTCAGTGGAGCCTACTAACAACATCACCAAATGATGTCAGCTCCCATGGAATCGATGCTTCAGACAAGCGCCAGTTTCATGACCAGCTGGTTCCCCATCCCTCATCCCAGCCATTAAGAACTTGTGCAGCCGCCATTGGCAGCACGGTGCCTGTGGGGTTGGGAACACAGTGAAGATTAGCCAGGTGGTGGTAAAAATGCTCTGGGACTAATTGCGTGGAATGATGGAGGACAAGTCATCCCGGGGCCTTGGTGGATGTCGCTTTTCTCACATCCTCTTTGCGACATGACTTAGGATTCTTAATTCCAGGTAGCCTTTTTATACAACAACAACACAAGAGAGCAGGCTTCCGGCGGTCCAACCGGCAGAGCTTTTTCCAGTAAACAGCAGCGTGATTGCCAAGCAGGCAAGTCTACTTCTTTTGACATTTCGATTTACAGAAATAAACAACAATTGCTTCCAAATGGATTTCCTACAAATAAATTGTATGCTAATTTTCAGAAATTGCTTATTATCTCTGCATTAGTCGATGTGCTGGGGTTACAGCTCTGCTCTGAAATAGATCTCTCGGATTTAGGATGGCTGTGGGGCGCGGGGGGCGGGCAGGGTGAGTGTGTGTGTGTGTGCGTGTGGCTGAGGGGCAGAGTGTGAACAGGTCTGAGACTGACCATTCTGAGACACAGAGGTGTTCACTTGTGCTTTTTGGTCTTTTGGTTTAGAATGGCGTCCTTGCTAATAATATGATTTTTTGAAAACTCCTAGCAATTCTGCTGCTTTGCTTCTGCTTCATCGTGTGATCAGTCAGTCATTTAAAAAAAACCGTGTATTCTAGCTTTTCATGCACTGATCCAATAACCTGTAAAGCATGCATATGAACATACCCACCCTGCTTCCAGAAGCCATGGAATATTGGCGCAGGTTAGGGTAAAAAGAAATGGCTTGGGTGAAAATGTGTTTGAAATCTTCCATCTTGAATCTTTGAGTAGACTCGATTTGTGTTAAATGCATTCAGCTGAGAGGAAAACACATATTTGCATTGACATTCTCATAGGAGGTGATTTTTGAGCCTTTGACTCATGACAAATAGCTTCATAGGAGTCTAATAAATCCATTTTGTGAGTTGAATCCCTCACGTCGAGAATGATGTGTAATTGTGCCCCATCAAACTGTGTGTGCCCAGAGCCTCTCTCTGGGAGTCACTGCCAGTGTACCAGCTGAGCGTCTGAAAGGAAAGAGGTCCTGGGTGAGATTCTCCAGCTGCCTCATTGCCACGCACCCTAAGGACGTGGAGGTGACACCACAAAGCAGAATAGGTGGGGTCTGAGCCTCAGGGGAGTCAATACCCACAGAGGAAACCAAACCAGGAGCAATTATTTCCGTATCAGACGGGCCAACAGGACGGAAATATGCAAGGGGGCCAGGTCCGGGATACACAGAGGGTGAGGGATCTGTCTGAACGTGAGTCAGAGGAAAGGGCTCAGGCCGTTTGTTCAGCTGGAGGCAGACGAGGCCCAGGTGAGCCAGCTGTGGGCACAGCATGGCCCTCACCAATGGCGCCCAAAGAGAAAGATTGACCAGAGAGACAGACGGGTAGAGGGGGGTCAGCTCAGAGGGCCACGAAAGGAATTGGATGGTGGTGTTCTTCCAGACGTTCCGGTTTACATGGGAAGGAGCTTCCTGCTTCTTCTCCCAGAGGGCGGGCTCCCGGGCAAGGCCTGCAGGAGGGAGACAGGGAGGAGCCCTGCTGATGCCACAGTGGGGACAAGGGCGAACGTGGTCCCCATGCAAGAAGTGGGCCATGCGGACAGCAAAGGGAGACCTGCTCAATGTCACCACGCTGAAGGAGGGGCAGGTGTGTGTGTGTGTGTGTGTGTGTGTGTGTGTGTGTGTGTGTGTGGCGGTGAAAACCATTCGGTGTGAGCTGGCCGTCTCAGCCCTCCAGTGCTGTTATACCAGGAACTCCACAAGGGGTGAGGGGGTGGGACTTTTACAGGAAGACCCTCCTCCTCTGGAGTTTAGGAGGCAGGCACTCTGAATTCAGGGGCTGGCTTGTAGGGACGGCCTTCTCTCCACGTCAGCTCTGTCTCCTTGGACAGCCCGTGGGTTTGGCATTTCTTGGAGACCACCTGCCTTCTGGCGTCAATGTGCCCGGTCTAGGAGACTCCGTCAGGGGCTCAGGGCCACAGGCTGTGCCCACGCCTGGCTCTTCTTTCTCGGAGGGGCCGGACCCCCTCTGTCAGCTCACTTCTCTCTCCTTCAGAATGCAAGTCATGTGGCCACACCCTGGAACCCTCCCATGTGGGGTCAGAGCTTTGACCTGAGTAAGGGTGGGAGACAAGCCACTCTAAGAGCAGATTGTCTGACCCCAGGGCATCACAGGGTGCGCAGGGACAGCCTTGCATAACGGTCAGATCGGGGCTAACTCCAGCCAAGTGGATAGGCATTGGGAGTGGGGAGGCACAGTTCAGTCTGTGACAGCTGACAGTCCAAAGGCTGGAGGTTCAAGCCCACCCAGACTCCCCTCAGAAGGAAGAGCTAGTGATCCACTAGTGCTGTCTGGCACACAGGCCGCCGGCAGTGAGACTAGACCCAGTGAGTCTGGTCCCCTTGATGATGGGGAAACAGAGGGGTGAGGAGGTGCAGTTAAGGACAGGAGGCAATGGGGCAGACGAGAATCCAGCGTTGGGTGTACTGAGGTGGGAGCCCCCAGGAGAGCATGGCCCAGCCCCCTGGTCATCATTGGTTGTCGGAAGCCACATTATATGGGCACTGAACCAGGTCTGCTTCCTCCAATGTGGTTGGCATTGCTCCAGCAGGAGTCACTAGGCCCTGCTCAGAGCAGGGGACCCTGGAATTCACTGCACACACCACAAGATGCTGGCCTGCACACAGAGCCTTGAGGGGGGCGGGGGTCTTCTTGGTTTTCTTTCTCCCAAGGAGTGGGGGATGGTTCAGAGTCTGTCTCTCGATCTCTGTTTAAATGTCTGAGGAAGGTTCATTTGTGACTGACACTTTGGTATCCCTTGTAACCATTTGTGTAGGTCTAAGTTAGAGACAAACACAGCAGTGTCTGTAAGGATGGTCCAGGACCCAGCGGTGGATGCTTCTGTTGGACATCAGGATGCAATAATTAGGAACCAAATCGAGGGCACCAAACAGCATCAAACAAGAGAGAGATGGATAGAAAGGGCAGTGAGCTAGAAGAAACATGGGAGACAGATCAAACAGCATGCAGAGGGAGACACAGACTGAGCCCCCACCACCAACACCAACACCCTCCACCACCACCACCCCCCACCCCCCGGTCCAGAAATGCTCCAAGACTGAGCCCATTGAAACCAGACTGAGCGATTCCCCATCACCACAACCCCAGACAAGAAGGCTGGTCTTTTCCTCTGACAGCTAGGAATGCATGGTATTTGTCATTGTAGCATCCAGGGTGATTCCAGGGGTTCTCAAAGTTTCTTCCAATCTTATAATTCACACTTAAAAAATCATTTTATTGGTGGCTCTTACAGCTCTTATCATAATCCATCCATCCATCCATTGTGTCAAACACCTTTGCACATATGCTGCCATGATCATTTTCCAAACATTTCCTTTCTACTTGAGCCCTTGGCATCAGCTCATTTCCCCCCTTCCTCACCCTTCCTCCCTCATTAACCCTTTATAATTTATAAAATATTATTTTGTTTCATGTCTCACACCGACTGCTGTCTCTCTTCACCCACTTTTCTGTTGTTCATTCCCTTGGGAAGGGGTTATATGTAGATCATTGTGATTGGTTTCCCCTTTCTCCCCCACCTTTCCCTTACCCCCCTGGTATTGCTACTCCCATTATTGGTCCTGAGGGGTTTATCTGTCCTAGATTTCCTGTGTTTCCAGCTCTTATCTGTACCAGTGTACATGCT
>NW_022103920.1:1390127-1411759 GCF_000313985.2 Echinops telfairi | reverse complement strand
GTCTCAGCCTCCTTGCACCTAAGGAGCATTGTGGCTGGACTTCCAAGACAGGGCTCTCTTGTCAGTGTGTGGCACTTCCCGTAGGCTTCGCCACCACTGTGGTTCAAATGCACGGATTCTTCTTTGGTCTTCCTAACTCAATGTCCAACTTTCACATGCCTGTGGGACAATTGGTGATGATACCCTGGCTTGTGTCATCCTTGCCATAGTCTTCATCATAATGCCCTTGCTTTTAAACACTGTGAATAAAGAGTTCTTGTGCAGCAGGATTGACCCAAGGGAATGCATCCTTTGATCTCATGACTCCTGCTTCCATGAGCATCGATTGTGGATCCAAGCAAGAGGAAATCCTTGACAACTTCAGTCAATCTTTGCTCTGCTTATTGTATTACGATTGGGCCAGTTTGTGAGTATTTTGGCTTTTTCTCACTGAGTTGTAAACCAAGCTGAGGGGTACAATCCTTGATCTTCATCAGCAAGTGCTTCGAGGCCTCCTCCCTCTCAACCAGAAAGGCTGGGTCATTGGTATGTGGAAGGCTGTTAAGAAGCCCCCCTACCCCTGAAGCTGCGTTCTTCTGTTCTTCTTCTTCCACCCTTTGAAAGGCAGCAGTATGCACCGTCCCTTACACCGCCATTAGACGAGGTACAAATAGATCTACCCACTCAGAATAATTCCTTGCAATTAGCACAACACAGGGCTGTGAGGTTTAGACCAATGACGTTGGTGCCTGAAGGATAATAAACTGGGTGGGTTCGCGAAAGCTTACACATTGCCTATAGTGTCCAGGGTGCTCTAGTTACCCAAACTCAGATTCTCCTTGGGCATTTTTACCAACAAACGGAAATGGCGTTCTTCACACTCTCCCCCGCCTCTCTTCTGAATGCTGGAGTCTCCCACGCATCAGAAGGATGGCTGGCTGTTGTCATGGTTGTTGTTGTTACATGCCATCGAGTTGGTGGGATGCATGGGGGCTGCATGAATGTATAAGAGCTAGATGATCAGACTCCTCACTAATCCTGCTGATCTTGTGGGTGAGATTTGCTTTCCACACTTTCTATTTCTGTTCCATTTCTTTTGGGCAATAACTAGATCCTACCTTTGCAGGTGGGCAGACGCTCGACAGGTATTATTAGCTCAGGCAAGGAAGGGAAAGACCTCCATCCGCAAGAGAGAAAAGGAGAGCAAAGGGGCGGGTGAGGCAGTGGGAGGGTTGACAAAAACAAGGTCGAAGACGAAATTGATGATTTGAAACTCGACATGCGCCCCTCCCCCCCACACACACACACCCAACTCACAAGATACAGATGGTTAAAAATGTAACAAAGCTATGGGAAAACTATGACAAAAAATATATATGGTAACCATTTCCCCCAACTATCTTTTTCTGACTTCAGAAAATACAGACCCTGAGCGTGAACATTGCTGAGAGAATGCCTCTTGGCGGAGATGAGCGGATGAATTGGGTGCTCCCAACTCAATGAGTAATTGTTAGAAACCCAAGGGTGGGCACTCGGTGATTTCTCAGTCACACTGACTAGTCATTACTGTGGCTCAGATTGCTTAAACAGCTCGACCATGCATATTTAATCACAGCATAGAAAACTTAATTCTAGGGAGTGATAAGCAATCTGGGTAATAGAAAAACGAGAGCATGGCTTGTCCCAAAGTAAGCACAGTGTATTATTAGCTGTCAGATGAAATTTTAATGCGTTTTGGTCGGAAATAGAACTAAACTTTGGGAGAACAGCGCTGTCTGCTTGGTTTCCCAGCACCGCAGCCCTTCAAACAGGCCTTTCTCATGGTGATGTGTAAATTGCACGTCTTGGAGTATTTCTGGGAATGATCCTATCTCCGTCCCATTTCCCACGCGGGCACAGTGGCATCTTGTCCAGTGGCTCCAGGCTCAGACTTTCCACTACTCCAAAAGCAGAGTCCCCCCAAAATGTGCTTTCTTGGCATGAACTACCCCAAGCACTGGTCCAAAGAAAGTGAGTGACCCCAACAGTGTAGCTGCGAGGAAAACTGGGAGCCCCACGAAAGAGTTACAGGAAGACATCATTGGGAGATTTTAGTCTGGTCACCACTTGTCTGGTTTGACAGCAGAGCACCGTGGGCAACTTGACATTATCATCGTGGGAGGGGTGTAAAAATGTGATGGACTCAGCCAATGTAGCCAAAGGTGGGAACCATTAACCACGAATCGAAGAGCCAGACCATGAAAGAGATTGAAAGTGACTGATTTGGATGAGTCAGAAACAACTCCGTGGCGTCATTGTATCGGAGCCCCTGCTATGTGAGAAGGCTAAAAGTCTCCATAGTTATTTAAAATCCTAGAAAAATGAATTTAAAATTGTGATTTTGAGTCTATGAGTCCATTATTTGGTTTCCCGCTATTTATTAAAGGGAAAAAATGTGTTCACTTCTCAAACTTTTTGATTATAAATTTGGAACAAATTGAGTTCAACAACTAAGGTCTCACTCTTCTTGGGAGAGGTTAGCCCCCTGGCACAAGAACAGCTTTGATCCACGATGGCAGCCCTCTCTGGTTGCCCACGGAGCTCTTACTCTCTGGGGGAGAGACTGAGGCCCGGAGCCACAGGCTCTGTGTTTTGGTTCATATTAAGGGCTCTCTGATGGGATGGGCCATGCTCATCTACTCTGCCCCTATGTCCCTGGTCCTGAAAGCAAGGCAGCAGTGTTCGCCTAAGCCATTGCCCTCGTCCTTGGAATGGGCCCGATTGCTGTTGTCTTCTTTGGGATGTTACTTTTCGTTGTGAATCGGATGGAGGCTCACAGAGCAGAAACAGTGTCCGTTCAGCAGTCCATATGCATTTTTTCATCTCACTGATTACAATCCCGCAGTCACGTCACCTCAATGTCCCCACTTCTTTCTTCCCACCCTTTCTGCACTTTGTCCTTGGGGAACCGTGTCCTTTGAACTCTGAGGGGTGATTGTTGGAAGGTGTTCCCCCCGTTGACCTGTCTATTGTTAGGGGTAAATGGAGCCATGTGGGTAAGTTCATTTCCAGACCAGTGCTTGAGGGATCCCTCAGCATCTGGCAGACCAGGAAGCCTGGTCTTTTTATGACATTGGGTTTCATCCCACATTTTTCTCTTGCTCCATGCAGACCTTGTAATGTGATCTTTCCTTTTCAGATTGGCGGGTTGTGGTAGCCGGGCACCATCTAGTTTTTCTGGTCTTAGGATCACAGACACTATGAACCCACAGCCTATCCGTCCACCAGACTAATCATTTCCATTGTTCTACCATTTTATCTGAGTGTCTATTTTTAATTAGGAGAAACATGTAGAAGGGATGCGTCTAAGCTCAAGGAAGTCTCGAGAGGCAAAATGCGAATGTTTTGTCAATGAAGCCATGTTGAAGGTGTTTAATAGGTACTGAAAGTGTTAATCAATAGCAAAGGTGTGTCATCCATGGCGAAGGTGTGTCATCGATATTGAAGTGCTGTGGCTTGGACCCGCCTGCCAGCAATCTGGAGATGGCCATAAACAACGTTCTCTGGAATCCAGAAAATCACTGCCTTTCTCAGACCTTCATTCGTCTCTTCCCATTTCAAGACGAGAAGTAATTTCTACCCGTCGCTGGATCCTACGTCTGAGCTGGAACCTGAAAGCTGAGTCCCCTTTCTCTCTGCATTCGCACGCATCAGAGATGATGGGATGCTGAAGCAGAAAGCCCGCCGCGGCCTTGCGGATGAGTCAGCTGCTGTCTAATTGGCTTTGCAGGAGCCTCGATTTAAAGGCTGACTCTCCCTCGCCATAAAATAAGCCTCTGTGACTCACAGAAAGCAGGATTCTGTTGATTAAGGAAGCCCACTTTTATGGGTAGTAAAGAACTGGCCATTAAGAATTAAAACCTAAAGCTCAAAGTCGTATTTTTTCTGGCTAAACTTTGTAGGGTGTAACGTTTCCCAAACTGTCGGTTAACCCATTGATTATTTCCTGGAGAGAATCCGATAAATACCCTCCGAGCATGTGAGAGCCACCTGAGATGGGGAAGGACACTTTAAATGTCATTTAGTGTGATATTTGAAAGTGCTGGACTGGAGGGAGCTCCCTTCTAAGGGCGAGGCCTGTAACAACAGGGTGTGGAAGGAGAGAGCAGCCCGGGGCCGGGTCACTGCAAGTCCCCTGCAGCCCTGTGGTCGGGTGTTTCTCTCACAGAGGGCTCTGGTACAAGAGCGTTCGTGTTTCTTGTGTGAGTGAAGGAGGGGCCCTGAAGAGGATACACGACCGCTCTCCTTTCTTCCTCTGCCTCCAGTGGACAGGCCTCTAAACCAGCACATCAGAACCGTCCAGTTGTCAGGCTGGCGCTGGCCCTCAAGCCTCCCTGCTGGACCAGGTCCTCTGGGATTCAAAAACACGCCCAGGGGGGAAACAAAATGATGACCCTACATGTCCCATGATGACAGCCATAGTGGTCACTCAGCTGCCAGTGTCCTCAGCATGATTGGAATTCATCCGTCCATCTTTCCAGATGTTGGGAAAACATGGTCAGACATGGCCACATTGTCTCCGATCCACGGAGACCTCAAGCTGAACACCACGGAATGCTGCCTGCTCCTGGCCCCCCACCCTGGAAACCACACGCTCCTCCTCGGGAGAAAGCAGAAGTTGCTGCTCCTGTGAAGATGGACAGCCTGGCTCACCCTGGACGCAGAGAGAGTCTCCAGGAGTCAGAGTGGGCTTGATGGCAGGGAGCGGACCCTTGACAAAAGGGGACCACCACACCATTCTCCCTGCAGTGGCCGGTGTTACGTCTCAACGGCTGCATTCCATGGGTGCTCCTGCTTTATTGGTAAAAAAAACCACCCCCTTGCCATCGGTGAGTCAGAGTCTCAGGAAGCATACTGCCGCATCTTCCACCCTCGAGGTAGCTGGTAGATTTGAACTGCTGACCTTCCCGTTAATAGCCATGCTCACCCTGGATGCCACAAGCGACCTTCTTTACCAACACTCTCTGTACAGTTTCTTTTCCAAGTAACCTCAGGTCAACTGGCAGGAGAGGGGAGTGGGTGGGGGACCACCCTGGACCTACGTTTCTCAGGGAGACACTTTGCCACCCTGCGCCCCATGGTGGGCACACAGCCCCCGGGTGCCTGTCGCCCCAAGGACTGACCCCTTCTGTCATTTTCTCCCTCCAGGGGCCGATGTCATCAACTTTGACGGCCACGTGGTGCTCCCCTACCGATTCCGAAACAAGAAGATGAAAACGCTGAAGGACGTCATCGCGCTGAAATTCAAGACCTCGGAGAGCGAGGGTGCCCTGCTGCACGGCGAGGGTCAGCAGGGAGACTACATCACCCTGGAGCTGAAGAAGGCCCGGCTGGTCCTCAGCGTCAACCTCGGTACATGCTGGCCCTCCGTGCCCTTCCCACCAGGTCCCTGTCGGGGACACAGTCATGGTGCTTCAAACCAGCCTGCTTTCTGCTGGCAACGGGTTCTTAAGCCATGGGTGGGGGATCTGTGCAAAGTGGGCTCATTGAAAACACTCTAGGCTGCAGGCCCATTTGGACAGGTGGGGGGCCGGCTGGGAGGCAGTGGGGATCAAAAGCGCAAGCTCGTGAAATTGAGGGCACTGCATGTAGCTGAGTAAACTTCCATAGTGAGCTTCACTCAACTGAATCTAGAGAGTTCCTTTCCAATGAGGACATGGCTCCAGGATGACTTTCAGCCGGGTGCCAAGGTTAAGGGCAGGTGCAGTGAGTGGGGGGGAGAGGTGTCTGGTGAGAAGAGGGTCCGGCTGAGGGAGGCAGAAAGAGTGAAGGGGTGGGAGGGGTTTCCAGAGAACAGATCCAGAGCAAATGGGTTAGGCGTGAAACGCTGGGGGCTCAGAGAGTCAAGACAGGGAGGTCCAGGGGGTCTTCCCACTGCATGCCAGCCTGGCCACAGCTATGGCTTCTCTCAGCTTAGTGTGCGAGTGGGCTGGCCAGCCAGGTGAGGTGGGGCAGAGGTGTTTGGGGTGGCGGTTCTCAGTGATGACAGGATGGCTTGGGGGGACTGTACAGGAGGGGACAGGGGAAGACGTAGAGCAGGGTCCCTGGGACTTGGGGCTGAGCATCTGGCGGCCATGAAAGCCACCTTCAGAGACCCAGAGGGCTGGGAGTGGGGTCATGGTGGTCGGTGTGGACCTGGTACGGTGCTGCCCCTGGGGCATCTGTGTGGACAACGCTTGGGGGCACAGAGACTTAACAGAAAAACCCAGACAAAGCTCATAGGAGAGAAGCCGTAGCAGGAGAAGTAAATGCATTTTATCAATCCCAAACGCCCCACGGTTCGCCCTATAAAATAAACGTGTACTGCAATCACAAGGGGCCCATCCCTGCCCAACAACTGTAGATTGTTTTACAATAATGCCCACCACCGTCCAGTCCACTCACATTCACAGCGGTCCTGGAGAACAGAAGAGAACATCTCCTTAGGGTTTCAGAGACTGAAAACCCTTATGGGAGCAGACAGCCTCTTCTTCGCCCTCGGAGCGGCTGGTGGGTTTCATCTGCTGACCTTGAGGTGAGCAGCCTGACGCTGCACCCTGGCACCTCCTGAACTCCTTGCTGTAATACAGACTCACTGCGTGGAGTCATTCCGACTCACGGCGGCCCTGCAGCACAGGGGAGGGCAGGCCTGGTAGCTCTTTATGGAATAGGGAGGCGTCTTCCTCCCAGGGACAGCTGGTGGTTTCAAACTGCTGGCCTTGCAGCTGGTAGCTCAATGTGCAACTCTGCTAGGTCACCCGTTATAATAAGTACATCTTATTTAACTAAATAATAAGAAAATAGGTTTTAAAAATGGCACTATCCATGTACAGTTTAAAGAGCACTTTGAATTTTTCCCTACACCAGGAAATAGTTTCAGGAATGTTTGACCAAACAATCTGACAAAATTAAATATCTAACAATACCTAGAATCGCCCATGTGATTTAATCTTGCCATCCAAATGAAATCATGAGAGCGGAGGACAAAGATTTTAGTGATGTGCTTTGCAATATTCATCACAATGCCAAAATTCTGGGGATGGGGGGGTGGGGGAAACTAAGTATGTAGAAAGAGGCTACTGTGCACTTTAGAAGACCGCTGGTCCTATAAGGAAATAAATACTCACTTGATAATTTAAAAAACTCTAAGATAGAAAAATATTATAAATAGAATGCTACCGGTGTTTGATTATGCTAATATGATCACTCTGTGTAGGGTTAAATATATATGTTAGGTGCACGTTTAACCCTGAATGTGAATATACACCGTCACCTATAGACGTGCACAGTGAAATGCTGCCTTGACTCTCAGGTCTTCGAGCCTCCGGCTCTCGGTGGGGCAGTCTTAGGGCTCCCCCATCACCCTCCACTGAAGGGAAATATTGGGGTTTTCAGGGTCTGGTCGAAGTCTGCCTTCCACAGGCTTGACTGCATATGGAGCATCACCAAGGCCTCTGGGGGGATAGAGTAATCTGCTTATCATACCCTCATACCCCCTCCTCCCAGGGAGGAGCAGGCTGCCTGCTTTCAGAGGCCTGGGAGTGCCGTGGTGACCCCTCGCTATTAACCACGACCCGCCCGCATTTCTCAGAAGTCCCGGGTCCTGAGGGGGAGCAGGGGGTTCTGTCCTGTTCTCCAGGAAGCAGCAGGCTTCTCCTCTCTGAGTAGCTTCTGCGCTCAGGGTGGGGGCGCAGCTCATCACCCCTCCTTCTCTTCCCTCCCGACACAGGAAGCAACCAGCTGGGCCCCATCTACGGCCACACGTCGGTGACAGCCGGCAGCCTGCTGGACGACCACCACTGGCACTCGGTGGTCATCGAGCGCCAGGGCCGAGGCATCAACCTCACGCTGGACCGCAGCACGCAGCACTTCCGCACCAACGGGGAGTTCGACTACCTGGACCTGGACTACGAGGTGAGGGGCGGGCCGGGCCACTCCATATCCCCACCGGGCCCAGGTCCTGCCTGCACCCACACGCCTACCTTGCTCGGCCTAGAGGAAGCTAGCCTCCCTAGAGCCCCTCCTTCATCAGAGAACGTGCCCGGGGCCCCTGAGGTACTTTTCCACCTTGATGCCCACGTCCTCATTCCAAGAGAGGGGGCAGTGGCTGCTGTCAGGACCATGGAGACCACTCAGCTTGAACGGACGAGTTGTGATTCAACCTTAACGGCAGGGAAGGCCAGTCGTTCACACTCGGCAAGCAGGGCTGAGCCAGGGCTTCAGAGAAGTCACTGCAGAAGCTGGGGGCTCCCCCACCCCGGGGCTCCCCGACTCAGTCTCAGGCATGGGCCAGGTCCATGGCTGTGGGCAGGCCACGCTCACGTCCTGCGCTTCCAACTCCCATCCTCATAGAGGAAACACGCACCCCCCACCCCCACCCCCACCCCCGAGTTCCCCTGACATGCCTGCCTCCTAGACAGAAAGGCTGTGGCGTTTCACCGGCCAGACACCCACAAGACAGAGGTGGGAAAGGGATTCCTGGCTCTATTGGTGCAATCCAAGCAAAGCTCCCCTCGTTTTTAGACAGGCTTGTCATGTTCAGGTTTTGTTTTGTCTGTTTATTTGTTGTTATTTAAATAAATATTTGTCAAATGATGTAAGTTTAGATAGCAGCAAATAACCATCTATCTCTCTATAAATATAATGTATAACAACATATAAGACAATGCAGGTAATTATATAGATTGTTAAACAACAGCATATAGATTCGGGCATACATTTAAATAACAAAACCATCTATATTTATATATACAGTCATAGATAATTATATTAGTACAGTATATAGTTAAATAAACAAGATCTTCTAAATATACATTTAATGTATAGTATAGAGCTATATTTACTAATTGAAATATATATTTAAATAACAGCTAATAACCATCTAAATATATCTACACATAATATATAGCCATAGTTAACCACATATGTAATTATAAAGATGGAATATAATATTGTACATCAATCTATCTATGGATCTATGTTACTTGCTTATGTCGTGTAGTACCAACATATGTCATATATATGGCGAGAGAGTGAGAGCGGGGGTTCGTCCAGGTCTGCCTGTGCTGACCATGGCCCAGCTGTAGCATGTGTATGGAAGCTGATGACCGTCCGTGTGGACGAGTGTCCTGTAAGCAGACCTGCATCCCCAGTTTTACCACATGCCTGACAGAGTGGCGAGACACAGTGAAAAGGCGCTTTTGGAAAGCCCCTTGGAGAGCGGCCTGGGCCTGGGGGTCCTTGAGGCTGCCCCCCATAGCACTGTGTGCAGTAGCAGAAGCAGGCGGGCTGGCCATAGGGGCGCAGTGGGCAGTAAGGAACAGAAACCCTTCCTGCTGCAGGTCCCCGATGGGCCCAAGGCAGGAGAGACCACACACAGGCGTCCTCGCTACAGAACACACAAGGACAACCATGGTTGCTTTCTCTCTCAAGTGACAGCTGTCACTCACTGATTGCAGGGGTGGCCCACCATGCCACCTTCTCACATTTGGGAATCAAATTTGACACCCCTGTTGCCATATTCTGTCCCTGTACACCCCCTTTTGATCAGTGCAAAGGCCCAACCTCCACCTCATCTTCATATGGCCACATGACACCTGTGACATCTTCACACGCTATGTCATCGTCCGCAGGAACGCATGTGGGTGGTTGCCGTTGAGCTGATCCTGATTCACAGGGACCCTGCGGGGCAGAGCCAAATGGCCCTACAGGGTGTCCAGGCAGCCATCTGTGGGGCAGCCCGCCTCCCCTTTCTCCCGCGGCACGTGGGTCTGACCCCCGGGATGACCACCACGGGGACTCCTTACGAGGAATGTGGCACATCGAGTGTTGCCACTGTGAGCTTAGCCAACCTAGGGTGGCATTCAGTGCCCGGCGTTGGTAAATCCACAATGGCACCCTGATAATGAACCCCTGCAGCACCCCAGTTTTGAGAGATCACCTACTTGCCATTGTTGTTAGAAGCTCTGGCCGCAGCGGCCCCCCTGGGAGAGAGCAGCGCTGACAAGTGACATTGTCCTGGCTGTGATCTGCACAGAGCAGACCCAGCGCTCCATCTTGCTGGACCCCTCAGGGCATTCCGATGCCTGCCTGTAGGCTGGCAGTCCAGGGGCGTGAGGGCCCCGTAGCATGCCTACATCTTCTGTCTTCTAGGTCCCATATTTGTGCATGTGCTTTCTGTGCAGACACGTTTGTATTACCTCTCTACCTATCTACACACTTTTTAAGAATGCGGATTACACCCAACCTAAAGTAACCCGTGAAAAAGTCAAGATTTAAAACCGTGTTCTGTTCACTTCGTGTGTTTAAACAGATTTTAAATGCTGCATAATATGAAAGTTCTAGGTTGATTACTAAACAAGAAATTAAGTTTGAATATGCTACCTAAACCAAATTGGAAATAACCCTTGCCCCAAAGGGGGTGTGTGTGTGGGGGAGAAACTCTGTAACAGTAGTCATTGACTCGAGAGTGTGGGAAACGACCAGAGACGTCTCTCTTTTCTAAATCTGCATGCGCCTTGACTCATCTGATTATCTCCCGATTTTCTGTAGGAACTCAGAGATGAATTATTCATCCTTCATTAATAAACTTTGAAGTACTGTTGAGGAGATGAGACACACTGGACCATTTGCAATGGGCAATGTAATCCCACTTTTTGAAAACCAGAATTAAACATCTGGGGCCATTGACCCCACTGAGTTTGTGATATAATTATGAATATTCATGTACACAAAGCAGCTCCCGCCGGGGCCAGCAGATCCAGGGGCTCCCTGGAGCCCCTCTGTGTCGATGCCAAGCTCCGCGACCTCTGCTGCGGAGACCTTCATCAGAAGCAGGCACTAGGAGCAAGTCCAAGTGTGCTGACTCAGGCCCACTGGCTTCCAACTCTCTGGGGCTGGCCGCCGTTCATTCTCAGGGGCTGCCCAGGCAGTTCGGACGCACGGCAAACAAACCTGTGTGCAAAACATCGCCAGTCCTGAGCCAACTTCACCATCTTCCTCCCCTGCACCAAGCACGGTACCCTTCGCCGGGCACGGTTCTCTCCTTGCAGCATGAACAAAGGACGAGACAGTCCCCCCATCCTAGCTTCCAGGGAGCGCTGTGGCTGTACTTCTTCCTGAAAGCTTTCTCAGTTCTCCTGGCAGTCCGTGGGTGGCGCGCTCGATCTTCCTCACCAGCAGCCTCCTGCAAGGGCGCCCATTCTTCTTGGTCTCCCTTCCCGGCTGCCCAGCTTTGTGGTGCACATGAGACAAGGAACACCTCCAGGGGGTGTGGTCACTCTTGGGCACTTAAAACAGGTCTGTGCGGCAGATGTGCCCAGGGCAATAGGTCATTAGATTTCTTGACTGCTATTTCCACAAACGCGGGAGACAGACGGGGCTGTCTACTCCTGTGAAGAGTCGCAGTCTCGGAAACCCACAGGGGCAGCGCTCCCCTGTCCTGCAGGCTCCCTGGGAGAGAGCATCATGTGGAGGGCAGCGAGCTTGGTGTTTGGTTATTTCCGTGAGCACTGATTGTGAATCCAGCAAGGTGATGTCCTGGGCCAGGTACTCCTCTCTGCCGGCAGCCTGGCCTGCTCCTCTCACAGGGCTCGGCTGGCCTTCATGCTCGGAGGGATGCGGTTCTCAGCGAGCATCAGTCAAGGCAACGGGACCAACCTTCCTGCTTCAGAAGCTTCAGCTGCATTTAACGAGACTCCCTCATCCTCCTGGTTTAGAGAGGACAGGACTCTCTTGGTGCCAACACCCTTGGTCACTAACGCAATGGTTGGCGGTAAGAGTCTGTCCAGAGGTAGCGCTGAGGAGAAGCCTGACAATTTCCTTGTAAAACATCAGCCACTGTGAGCCCAGTGCAGATTCGGTTCCACTCGACACGCGTGGGATGTCCATGCACTGGTGTGGCCTCCCAGGCGGGGGACCACGCTTGTGGTTGGGGTGACAGCCTCCTGTACCAACCACAAAACAGCCTCTAGGAGATGCACCTTGGTTTCCTTGGTAACAAGAGCTCTGGAAGCCGGGGGTCCTGGGTCACCAGGCTGCAGCCTGTATCTGACTCTGCACTAGCATTCTCTGAGAAGGCTGCCCAGTCCATCCCTTGTCCTAGTCAGAGGGAAGTGGGGGAGTGGGGACGGTGGGCCCTCTGCCGCTAATGACAACTCTGTGGCCCCCTGCACTCACACCCCGTGGATCCAACACTAGCTACAAGGAGCCAAAGGTCCTTTTCTGTCTGGAGAACTCTGCACCCACGATGGCGTGTCAGACTTGTTTTTCTACAGAAGGTAGAGGCAGAGCCAATGGCAGGTACCAGGGGGCACCACTCGAACCACCACTCCATGCCATGGATTTGATGCCAACTTGGTGAGCCTAAGGCACAGGCTAGAGCTGCCCCGGGGAGTTTCCAAGACTGGACGCATGACAGGAGCAGAGAGCCGCATCTTTCTCCCGCGTATGAGCTGAAGAGCCGGAACCATTGTGAGGAGGTGCAGGACCGGGCAGTGTTTCCTTCTGTTTTGCACGGGGTCCCTCTGGCTCTGAACCCACTCAAAGGCACCCCACCACCACAGCTACAACGGGGTGGAGACCCTGATCACCCTGAGCACACCTCCTAGCAGGCCTCCCCTGCAGCGCGCTCCCTTCTTGCAGGTGTGTCCCCCGATAATTTTTGTAGAGTTGTCATATTGTGGGCCAGTGTTTTCTCCTCCCCTGCCTGCATACCAGCTCTGTGGTCAGTTATGTATATTCCGCTACCCATCATAAATACTATTCCACTTTATTTTGAGTGAAGCCTCTTATGTCAGCCTCATATTGCCTCATAAGCTATCATTTCCCCCCGAAAGCTAATTAAGCATTTAAAATGCCACGACACTAAATAATAGAACACAATTTGTTTGCCGGCCCCTCGGAGCACAAAGGTCGCTGCCTTATGTTTAAAAGATGAAGTCCTGACATTTCCAAGTTTCTGAGCTTTTGCTTTACTTAAAAATTATATACAGGCAAGAGAAATAGCTAATGGTCCCGCTGAGTCATTATGACAGAAGTGTGGCTTCAGGACCATGTGCCTTGCTATGACAGCTCTGCTCATTCTCCCATCCATCCACTCGGCGCAGCTCATGCTGTTATAAGCAATAGAAGTATTAAGTATAGTTTTGTGTCTGGTGGACTCGATGCTGTCTTTCCCTGAAGGTTTAGAGAGAATTGCGAATCCTCCTTCTACGTTGCTGGTGGCCAGAGGAAGGAGGGAGGGTGATGGCCTTGTCCGCCAGGCTTAGAGCACCCATGATGTCTTGGGGCCTGACCTTCTCCCCTCCTAGTGGCCCCTGGTTAGCACTGATGAGCCCATTGGGACTGTATTCTGTATTCGTCGCGTGTCCACTGGGCTTGGCCCTGACGGCCCTGGATGACCCTGAGCTACCAAGGATTGTGGGTCGGCTGAAGCTGACGCACGAACAGAGCGGGCTCTCTCTGCGGGCGGGACTCGGCTGACCTTTCAGAGGCTGGTGTTCAGGTCTCTCTGGGCGGACTCAAACCTCTGGCCTTTATGTGGACAGACGAGCACCTCCACCATGCACGCGTGCCCCAGGCTGACTCCCACACTTGTTACCTTGGTGGTGCGAGTTGTCATGAACTGTCAGTGCTTAGTTATGCGTTTCAATAACAAACGTGACTTCTTACTGCTGCTTAATACAGCACATCTCTGCAGACCGTCTCCGGAAGATTGCTCAGAGGCATGTTTGGTCATAACAGTGCAGGGGTCATTGCACTGTGCCTGTTTCAATTTGCAGTCTGATGACCAGAATTGGTAACACTGTTACGCCCGGTCCCCTACAGGGCCGGGGTCTTTTGATGGGGGTTTAGTTACTGAATATTGAAAACACCCTGGGCTGCCAAGGAACAAAGCTCCTGTCTTGGAAGAAGTACAGCCAGAATGTTCTTTAGAAGCAAAGATGGCAAGACTGTGTCTCAGGAGCTGTGGACATGTTGTCGGGAGAGACCAGTTCATGGAGAAGGACACCATGCTTGGTAAAGTAGCATGGCGGCAAAATGGAGGAAGAGCTTCAACAAGATGGGCTGGCACCGTGGCTGCCACGCTGGGCTCAGATATTAGAACAACCGTGAGGGTGATGCAGGACCCAGCAGTGCTTTGTTCTCTTGTACATGGGGCCACTATGGGTCACTGTGGGTCACTATGGGCCACTATGGGTCAATGGCGTCTACGGAAGCCACAACAGAGACCCGGCCTGGTTTATTAAGTGGCGGCCCTCTGGTGCCGTGTTTCGATACAGTTTCTCTCACGCGTGCGGGGGTGTGACTGTGATGTTTTGTTTCTTTCCCCAAGATCACCTTTGGGGGGGTCCCCTTCTCGGGCAAGCCCAGCTCTAGCAGCAGGAAGAACTTCAGAGGCTGCATGGAGGGTGTCACGTACAACGGCGTCAACATCACGGACCTCGCCCGCAGGAAGAAGCTGGAGCCCTCCGACGTGGTAAGACTCGTCCCCCATGCTGTCCCTCCCTGGAAGGCTCCCCCGGTGTGTCACCACGTTTGTCTCCATGTAAAGGGAACGCTCGGGCTGTCGGGTGACGCTCAGTGCTGGGTAGAAGGCCTTGCCACTAGGCAGGGGGCTGAGCCCAGCCGGCCGGAAAGCCGTGGCAGGTGTCTTCCGTGGACCAGAGAGCTTGCCCTGTGTCCGAACTGCCCGGCCCAGGAGAGCGATCAGTCCAGGCTCCACGGGACAGCCTTTCTCACTGAGCCCATCACGCCTGGCGCCCCGCTTATGCCGAGTGCATCCTCAGTTTGACATTCAACGGTCCACACCCCTTGTGTGTCCACTCATCCATTGGGGAAACCCCCCTCCCCATCCCCCAATGGTCCATCACTAACCCCATTTTCTCTCTGTATTTCCTGTTTCCCATTCTCTTCCGGCCCTGCCACTCTGCCCCCAGGAAGGTGCTGCCCTTTGCATCTACATTGTGAAGTGATTTTTATCATGAATTAGGTGAGGGCTTCCAGGGGGACCTTCAGTTTTCCATCCAACACTGCATTCTTCAGGATGGTTTGCTTTAACCATTGAAAAGTTTCTAAATGAGAAACAGGTCCAGGGTCAGGCCTGTGCTGGCCAAGGCAGGGGTCCACAGAGGGAAACGAATGCCGTTTTCACCTGGGCTCCACGCTCACCCAGGTCTGGTGCTGAGATGAAGCTGCACACACTGCCTGTAGAGGGTCTCCGAGCAGCAGCCCCCAGCACTCACAAAGGACCCCACAAAGAAATAACCCCTGGAAATGCCTTCTGGGGGTGTTTCCATGGTTCCTCAGAGCAGGGCCCATCCCCAGCCTGGATCCCGGGCTGTCACCTTACAGAGTCGCAGTGAGTTAGGCAGGCCTCCTCACTCCAGGTGAGCAGTTCCAACCCACTGGCATTCCGCAGAGTCAGCTGAGGCTCTAGCAGCCTTGGGGATCAGAGGGTGCAGTTGTACTGTGCCCTGCAGGGTCCCTGTGAGCTGGACTCAGTGTGGTGGCCCAGGCACTGCACCTGCTGAGCTCCCCCTGAGGACAGGGAGGGGGCCATGTGCCCCTTGGACAAGAATGCCAAGACCCGCCAGGAGAAATCGCCCAAGGTGGGCAGTGGCAGCAGCGAGGGAGTGGCAGACACGGGGGCATTCAGAGCCCACGCTGTGGTTCTGATCTACAGCATCATCGGGGACATGGAGGCCATTTTCAGCTTGGGAGCAAGGGGCTCAGGCCCCTGATTTGCTAGAAACCAAATCTACAGCTGGGAGGGACAGAATCTCGCAGAGCCCTGCCTGTCTCTCAGTGGTGCCAGACGGCTACCTGAGCATACTCCCCAGGCTCCCAGGAGGACCCTGTTCCCAAAGCCCCCAGCACTACAGGGGGCAGCAGGGCCACCATGGCTAACCAAGATCCTGTGTCAGAGATGCTGAGGAATCACCCGTGCTTCATGCTCACTGCCCACATGGGCAAAGAGTCACATGGGCACACAGGCAAATGGACGTGCCGCACAGAACATATGAGGCAGGTGGGAGGTGAAGGCAGGCTGGGTCACTTAGAAAACACACCACGTCAAGTGTCCACACGGGGCAGTTGCTTTCCTAGATCTCAGGCTAGCGTTTCCGTGAAACTCACTGGGCACCCCTGTGGCCATGCCCCTCCCCCAGCCCTGCAGGTGCCCACTCACCGACCCCCATATTTCCCACAGACTTCCGTCAGTTCGCTCTCTGGGGCCCTTTGCCCAGAGACGGTGTCCACCCAGGGCTTTGTGCTCAGTGCTTGTCTGGACAGGGAGCCCTTTGAGTGGCCTCCCCGGGTGGACGGGTGGGCAGGTGGGCAGGTGGGTCCAATGCCCCTCTGCCAGGGCACAGGTGCCCTTGTTGGCCTAGGACTTCTCAGAGACAGACTCTGCCCTGTTGTGTGAGCATGCTTCAGGGTGTGGGTAGAGCACTCACAAACACACATGGAAGACCACAGGTCCCGGCCCCAGCAGATCAGGGCAGGACCCACGGAATGGCCAGATGGAAACTGAGAAGGTTCTCCCACTGTGAAGATGGAAACCCAGGTCAACACACCCAGTGTGGAGACGTTCCTGCGTGGGAGCTGCACAAACACACACACACACACACACACACACACACACACACACGGAGGAAGCTTCCGGGGAAAACACACTGAAACGTCATTTTACAAAGGCAGTATGATGTGGGAGGAGAGGGCATTGAGATCAACTGTGGATTCCTCTGGCCTTTGAAAGGAACATAGGGGGGCTCTGAAGGCCAGCATGTCTGTGGATCTGCAGGGCGCGGGAACGGCTTTGTTTACACCGAGATGGAGCGGGCGCTAATTAGTGCAGGGGTTCAGGGGTGGCCCCCAAACATGCATGCACTGGGAGGAGATTTCAGTGGGCTGTGGATTGGACTGGGTCTCCTGGCTAGGGTGAGGGGGATGGACACCATCCGTCCACAGGGACCAGTCACTACCCTGGAGTCCATGCCGACTCATAGTGACCGGCCTACAGGACAGAGCAGACCTGCCCCTGTGGGTTTCCAAGACTCTAACTCCGTATAGGAGTAGAAAGCCCTGTCTTTCTCCTGTGGAGCTGCTGGTGGTTTTGAACTGCTGACCTTGCAGTGGACAGCCCAAATCCTAAACCCTACGCCACGAAGACTCAGGGGATAAGCATCTTACCTAAAGGTCACTGGGCACGTAGAGCGACTGGTCCCCGGCCCCTGAGGTGACAGAAGTGACTGGTCCTGACATGTGGCAGGGGCCACCCAAAGTGTGGCATCTCTCCCAGAGGGGGATCTGGCCCCTCCTCACTGATGGGGGAAGTGGTCAGCTGTACTCAGGAAGCCCCACGCTGGGGCACCTTACTCAGCCAGGCTCCCCCACCAGCTGCCACTGTCTGGCTCATGGCAGGTGACACTGGGGACACACCTCATCACCCACTCATCAGGCCTGGCACTCTGAGTAGATTCATGCCCGTGTGTCCACCCCAGGTACTCAATGTCAGGTAAGGCACTCAGGACAACACCCTGGCCCCTGCCCATGCCCCCCTGCACCATGGAGGAGGGGGTCCGCCAGCTCGCTGGCACCCTCTCAGCTCCTCTCTGCTCACCTTGCCCTCTGCTCTCCAGGGGAATCTGAGCTTCTCCTGCGTGGAGCCATACACGGTGCCTGTCTTCTTCAACGCCACCAGCTACCTGGAGGTGCCCGGCCGGGCAGGCCAGGATGTGTTCTCTGTCAGCTTCCAGTTCCGCACCTGGAACCCCAACGGCCTCCTGCTCTTCAGCCACTTCGCCGAGAACCTGGGCACCATCGAGCTGGCCCTGACGGACAGCCGCGTCAGCGTGCACATCAACGTCACGCAGACCAGGATGAGCCAGATAGACATCGCCTCGGGTGAGTGAGCCCTGCCTGGCAGGGCTGCGGCGAGCATGGTGGCCTGCAAGTGCCAGAGACACGTGGCAGGGTGGTCATTCGTTCAGGCTTTGCTGCGCGGAAACTAAGGGTGCTGTGAAGGTGGGGGCGGGGAGGCATCGTGGGGTTGTTTCACAATGTGATCGTCCTTACAAACACTGCTGTGGTCAGGAGCGGTGCAGGGGGACCTTTTAGAAGATGGGTGCAAAGGGGAGGCCTGTCTTGCCCCCCCCCCTTTGTGGCCACTGATGTTATGCGTGCTAGTGACAGAGTAATGGCTACTTCTAAGTGAGCATTATGGATTTAAAAGCAAAGCTGTTTATTGAAATAGACATCCATCATAGACCAGTCCACCCACCCCCCTTTCTCCAGGACATTCTAATAGTGTTCTCTGGCGGAACCAGACTGCAGGTGGCAACCACTAGAGAGGTGCGTCCAACGGCCGAGTCGAAACTTGGAGGCCACCCTGCTGAAAGGTCGCAGAGTCAGCGGTCAGAGACCCAGGAGTGGCCAGAGACATGGGAGTTACTGGACAGCGTTCGGCTTGGCTCAGGTGGCATCAAGAGGGGAGGGGGTGGCAGGGGTGGAGCAGACGTTGTTCTGTGTGTTCTCTGACGGAGATGGTGCTGAGAACGCAGATGGGGACACGAAACAGTAACCCCTCCCCTAAGGACATGTCGGCCGGTGAGGAGTGAATGGTAAATACTACACGTGTGTAGCTGATGGGTCTAGTTGTGTGTCCCAGGAGCACCCTGATTCTGTGGAGACTTGTATAAATAAGGCGCATGGCCGAGCTCCTGCTGTGGAAACAGTGAAGGCGGAGAAGGACGCTCGTGACCAGTGAAGAGAGTGACCGCCAGGGCTGCTGCTGTCCTTGGTGGCCGCTCATGAGGTGTCTTCTCTAAGCCACCCTGTGAGCTGTGTGCGTCCTGCTGTCTGTCCAGCTGTGGGCACCACAGCGGGGCCGGTCTGCTCTCTGTGGCCTGCCGAGCAGACCCTGGAGTGGAGCAGGTGTCCCAGGGGACACACGTTCTCCAGGAGAGCAGGTGCCGTGTGTGCATCTGGCCGGACCCTTGGTGGACTGCCAGCATGCAGAGCGAGGAGCCTGTGTGTGGGAGACGAATCTGCGCCACTGAAGCCAGAAGTGACTGCGTTCTTCCTCCGCGGCACTTACTGGTTCTGCGTTTGCATTCCCCTTTGCTTTCCCCCAGAATGTTTGGAGCTGAAATGATGGATGGGCCGCCTGCCTCACGGCTCGCCAGCCCGCTCCACCCGGACGGTCGGAGACCCACAGAACCGTCTGCAGAGAGCACACTCACACTGAGAACGCACGCATGCACGCACACAGGGTTCCCACAGAAGCAGATGCCCCACGAGACTGTGTTGTGGTTCATTTGTCTTCCCTAATAAAGAAGAAGCGCTTCCAGTGTAAGCATTGGGCCTCCCTCTGGTGCTCCTGGAGCAAGCTGGCCTGCTCCTGCTTCTGCCCGGAGCAGGGCCCGTTGAGTTTGAAAGACAGGTCTTCAGCATAGTGATCAATGTGTGCCCACTGATTCCATCTGGTCCCATCTAAGACCCAGGGTTACTCTCACTGAACACTAGCGGTGTCTGTTAAAAATGGAGAGGGGGAGGGGGAAGGGCAGGACTAGCAGGAGATAAGTGAAGTACCTTCATGGGTAAAAGGGAGGCGATGAAAGCTGACTTTAGACATTGAGTCGATTTAACCAAGAATCTGTGCCGATTAAGGGAAACTGGTGTAAAATTTAAATGTGCAAGGGGGCTCTGAAGAATCCCTGGGAACAAGGAATTAGAAGATAATGTAATTTCCTCACAAACATTCTGACGTCCCCTTGTATCTATAGTCTCTCTTTTATGTAGTCAATTTAAAACACCTTAGTGATTCAAATATTTCTCTTGTTCCCTCTGGACATTGAAGTGAAACACAATCTCCGCAGAGACCTTAGCAGAAATCCACGGGCTCTCAGCAGAAACCAAGCTATCTCCACAGCGATGCTTGCCCAACGCCCGTAAGATCAGGGAGTCGATGCATCTATTCAAAGCTTGTGTCTTGCACTCAATTACCCATCTTTCAAGTGTGTGGGAGTCCATTCCAGAGAACCTAAGCTGTGTGTTAATGTGTTTTCACCAAACTTAATTAAATGAATGAACCAGTCTTTGCAAATAAAAACACTAGGAAGACAACACGGGGAGCTGGGTACCCCCAGGATATTAACGTCTGCTCCAGCAAAGAGAAAAGTGTTTCTGCAGCAAGTCTACCAAATTCTTACTATCAGTAGCAGCTGGCGTGGTCTCAGCCCTGTCTTAGGCAGAGAAGCAGAGCAGTGATGTTCAGATGGGTATGGCTCACACCATCGGACAAGCAGGCAAGTTCCAAGTCCATGGGTCACCTGTCGGGCTGGAGGTTTCTCGGGCTCACGTAGCTGTGACAGCAGATGAAGTCGAAATCGTTGGGTCAGATGGCAGGTAGGCCCCTGGCTACAGAGGTGAGTGAAGACAAGGTCAGAGGGCATGCTGCTGGGGATTTCCAGGAGTGGTAGCACAGACAGCAGGCTACTGGCTCATGCCCAAAGAACTGTAGGTCACATGGCTCCCCGGATGCATGATCCCGAGCCAGCAAAAAGCAAGCAAGCTTTTCCACAGTGCCCACTTATCTAGGAAGCAGGCCAGCCCCTGGAAGAGACCTGATGGGGTGAGGGATGGGAGTATTAGGTTTTGAGAGCCGTGTTGACACAGAGGCCTAGCCATCACACTCTCTTTCTTCGTTTTTGAAATATTTTGTGAGAAAACTAAGAAAATTTTAGCTAATCAAGGAAAGATGAAAAGACAGTTTTCACATTTTGGTGTTTACACACACATGCTCACCAACTACTTCTCAAGTTGTGTCTTAGGAGGGCTGTAACGTGACTCATCACCTCTGTTATCATAGGACATGTCTCTCTGTTATACTTTTAGTTCATGGGTCTCAGGCCCCAGGCGGAGATGAATTGGTTAAAAGTCTTTTTGTACTAACTTGGGCAGATAATTTGAATAAACTGCACGTGTTAGAGAAAGTTCCCTACGTGGTTGGCCCCGCCTTGCTTGAGTCCCTCTCCATTGTGCTCGGTGTTCCGGGGTCCCATGCATCACTGAGAATGTACCCCCCTGTGTAAAATTCAAACTCGGGGAAGCCCTACATTTCCAGAGTGGGCGATCTTGCGGCAAACATATTCTCAAAGTTGCAGCAACCCTTCTACGAAACAGCTCGTGGAATTTCATTCTGCAGAAAACAGCGGCCACGTACAGGGAATGCGATGTCCACATTGCCTCAGTCTCGGAACAAGTGGTCAAGGGGAAACTCGGTGAGACCAAGGCTGAGACCAAGGCTGGTTCACTGGAAAGACTGCTCAGCACAGAGGGGGTTTGTTTTGTTTTTGAACTTCAAAGTCAGAGCCCTGGGGTAGGATTGGCCTAGACGTGTGCTGACAAACGATGTGTAGCCAGCACAATGAGGACATGTTTTAGATCATGCTCCAGCAGAGCACAGTTCCTTTAAATAAGATGACATCGTTGCCTGATGGGTGCTGAGATACCTTTGATGCTTGCCTTTCCGTTGAGAGGAAAGACTATCCATGACCCAGGAGCCCTGGGCCACTGTGAACTTGCTATGGGGGTGCTGCGGCACGGTCCTCGGCCCAGTTCCCCCAGGAGAG
>NW_022103920.1:1382806-1389242 GCF_000313985.2 Echinops telfairi | reverse complement strand
TTTTTTCTGCTACACACCAAAAAGCCATTGTGATGATGCCACCGGGGGTCAGCCTTTAGTGATGAAGTCAGACAATGGACCCCCTTTGTGTCATGGCAGCAAGAAGGTTCCTGCTGATGACTTTTCTCCGTGGAAAAGAAGCATTTCTGTCCGTGAATAGACAGCGCTTGTCAAGTCAGCCGTGTGGGCTATGGGCTGACATAATAACAGGGTCTGGGCGCTGGCTCTGTTTGTGTTGAAATTGCTTCCATCTCAGGCATCCTTCACTTCTGCTGGGGGATGCTGTGCAGGCTTACAGAGAAAATCAGTCTTCCATTCAACAAAGCAGACGCTTTGTTTTGTGGGATCCATCGCAATCCCCACAGGACGACTCCCTACTTCCTACCTGTGCTTCCTGTTTCAAGGAGTCCTTCTTCCCTCCCCCCTCCTGCCTTCTGAGAGTTGGTTTTAGGCACAGTCTGCTGGCGGCCTCTCCTGTAGGCCGAGGAGGTGGGCACCGAGGAGCACATCCTCCCCTGGCGATGTAGCTCACGTTGTAGACCTGCTGCTGCTCAACTGCGAGCTGATGCATGGCATGGTTCAATTCTAGGCTTGAAGACTATCTGCAGTTTCCACCAGTCTCTATCCTACCAGTCCATCTACTTTTTTAAATTGTTTTGAGTTTGGTTCTATGTTTTTCTTTCATCCTACCTACTCTATTCCCAATTGGGATCCCAAACGCAGGAGCTGGTAGTGGTAGCTGGGCACTGCACAGTCCTGTGGTCTCAGGTCGTGGAGACGGAGGCTCTGGTGGTCCACGTCTCCTTTGGGCTAGGTGTTCCCCTCCATACTCCAGCACCCTCAGTCTTCCTTCCTTGAACGGGGAGAGACGGATAGCCGCATCCTACATGGCGGCTGGTCTTGACTCAGCAAAGCAGGATGTAAAATGTCGTCAACGTGGACTTTTGTACTAGTCCGGGTTGACTAGAGAAACAAATCCAGAGACACTCTTATGTGCGTAAGAGAGAGTTTTATATCAAAGATCAAAGAGTAATCGTATATCAAGAAAACATCCCGGCCCAGTCTAGATCAAGTCCATATGTCTGATCCCAGTCTATAATTCTTCTTTAGACTCACACAGCATATGCAATGATGCCAAATGCAGAAAGGTCACAGGCTCGTGGGTGGAAATTCTTGTGGATCCAGTGGCAGCGGAAGCATCTCCAGGGCTCTGGCTGGCATCAGCGTGGCTCCATGTGGCTGGTCAACAAGAAGGTGAAGCAGAAAGAGTGTGTGTCCCGCCTCCAGGGAGGAAGACAGGAGTTCCCAAAATTCTCAGGAGAAGGCCAGGCCCACACAGAGGCCTCATTGGCTGTGACCTGATTTACAAGCTAGATTCCATTCAATCGCTCAAGTTGATAGGAGATTATGTAACTGCCACAACAGTATTATGCCAATAAACCGACGTGTCCCCCAAGATTCTGGTCCTGAGCCTCCAGGCCCAGTGCCTCATTTTCTCAAAGTGTTTGCTGGTGGCTATGTGGTTGTCCTAACTTTCTCCCATAGATGTTCTGCTATGTTCATGGGTATACCTGTGGCACAGGTAAGGATGTGTATAGAAACATGCTCTGTCAAAGCCACACATTTGAGACTATCGTCTCATCTGCCTTCACCCAGGATAATGTGTAGAAGAGCCCGTGTGGCACAGTGCTTACACATTTAGCTGTGATCCCAAAGGTCTGCAGTTCAAAACCACCAAGTGCTCCTCAGGGAAAGACTGGGCTTTTTCTGCTCCTGTAAAGGTTACAGTCTCAGAAACGCGTGGGGGCAGCTCGACCCTGTCCTGTGGGGTGTCTGTGAGTCTGGATTTGTTCACGTGTTTCTTTGTCTGCTTAAGTTCATGTGCACCTGCCTCCTAGTGATTTCTCTTTCGTGTTAGCAGTAGAAGAAGGTTTCTTTCTGTGTTCAGCCTCCTCTGGACTGTGTGCGGCAGTGGCCTCATACACTAGCTACTCTGTGTGGTTGCTGTGCCTCCGAATCGGCTCGCTGGCAGTAGTTGGTTGGGTTTGGTGATTGACGAATCTCACTCAGCATAATTCTCCTCAGGTTCGTCCATGTGAGGAGGTGGTTGCTGGGTCCATCCTTACTCTTTAACCCTGCGTAATACTCCGCTGTGTGGACACACCCTAACTTGTTCATTGACTCATCCTGCGATGGATGTTTCCACCTTTCTGCTACTGTGGAGGATGCTAATGACCACGTGTGCACAAACACTTTTCCCTGTCACGGTCCCCATTTCACGAGGCTATAAATCTGGGAGGGGAAAACTGAGTCAGGCCAATTCTGTGTTATTGTTGTTGGTTTTTCCCCATAACATATATTTTATTTTTCTTTCTTTTCTTTTTTTTAAATAATGTTATTAGGGGATCTTACAGCTTTTATCAAAATCCATCCATTGTGTTGAGTACATGTATACATATAGTGCCATCATCATTTTCCAAACATTTTCTTTATACTTGAGCCCTTGGTATCAGCTCCTCCACCTCCCAAACCCTCCCTCCCTCCTGAGCCCTTGATAATTTCTCTTTTTTTTTTTTCATGTTTTACACCGACCACTGACTTGCTTCACCCATGTTTCTGTTGTCCATCCCCCTAGGAAGGGGTTTTATGTGGACTATTGTGACCTGTTCCCCCTCTCTCCACGACCTTCCCCTTCCCCTCCTGGTATCTCTACTTTCATTATTGATCCTGGGGAGTTTATCTGTCCTGGATTCCCTGTATCACGAGCTCTTATCTGTAGCCGTGTACATGCTCCAGTCTAGCTGTATTTGTAAGGTAGGATTTGGGTCATGATAGTGGGGGTGGGGGCATTAAAGAACTAGAGGAAAATTGTATGTTTCATAGGTGCTATACTGCACACTGACTGGCTCGTCTCTTCCTTGTGACCCTTCTGTAAGGGGATGTCCAATTGTCTACAGATGGGCTTTGGGTCTCCACTCTGCACTCCCCCTCATTCACATCGGTATGGTTTTTTTATTCTGGGTCTTTGATGCCTGATACCTGATCCCATGGACACCTCCTGATCACACAGTCTGGTGTGCTTCTTCCATGTGGACTTTGTTGCTTCTCAGCTCAATGTGTTTCTAAGGAAGCCCCACACAATCGCATCATTTTGGACTCCCAAGAGCAGCTCCCCTACAAAGGTGCCGGCCCTTCCACACCCTTGGCAGCATTTGTTGTTTTCTGGGTTTTTTGTTTGTGTGTGTGTGTGTGTGTGTGTGTGTGTGTGTGTGTGTGTTGTTTTTTAACTGAGCCGTTAACGCAGGGGTGAGGTGTATCTCCCTGCTGTTTATTTGCGTCTCCTGAATGGTCGAACCTGTCTCTGTGCTTAGTGGCCACCTGAATGCCTTCTTTGGTGAAATGTCCATTCATGTCCTCTGGCCATTTCGTCTTGGGCTGATACCTTCTGTACATTCCGATGCCAGTGTCTTCTCTGCTGTGGCATTGCCAGTGTGCCCCCCTCTGTTGGCTCCCCTCTGACTCTTTTCAGAACATTATCTGCTAACCACAAGGTCAGTGGTTCAAACGCACCAGCCCCTGCACGGGGAAGGAGGGCTCTCTGTGCCATATGGATGAAGAGAATGGAAGCCTTTTATAAGGCTGTGGTGAATCAACTCCCTGGCAGAGGGATTGGTTTGGTTTGGGGTTTTGATGCACATAAATGCTTATTTTTGTTGCCCCGGCCGTCTAGTCGATCCTCTGCTTTTCCGTAATAGTCGATGGTGTGTTTCAACATCTCCTTCCCTCCAAACCAGCACAAGGTAAAGATCGGCTTCGTTTGTGTTTCTGCCTGTTGCCCAAGAAAACCCTTCCTTTTTTTTTTTTGTTTTTTGTAGCTTTATTTTATTTACCGTTGTTTCTCGGTAGAATTGCCTTTGTAAACCTTTGGCTTGTTTGGGGGCACATCAAGGGAAGAAGTGGCTGTTTTCTTGGCTCAGCGTGGAGCCGGGGAACAGGCTGGGAAATGCTGACAAGGCCCCTTCTGGGCTTCACAAACGCTTCTGCCTGGGGCCTTGCTGGCCCCGAGCTTCCTGAATACGAGGAAAGCCTTCTCTAGATTTTATAAATGTTTGAGAATTCAGCCAGTGCTTTACTCTCTCTTTGAAAGTATTAATCCACACAGTTTCCAAAGGCTGGTGACGCCCTGCATTGTACGCTTTCTTTTTGCTTCCCTAAGAAAGAGGTGTTCAGTGTGTACTGGCATCGTTAATGGTTTCATTATGGGAGGAGGCCTGGAGATGCTGTCGGGTAAGCCCTGTCCTGCTAGCCACAGCGGGCAGTTCAGACCGTCAGTCACTGCACGGGACAAGGCGCTGGCTATCTGATCATGTAAGCGTTTACAAACACCGAAACCCTAAATTGGGGTCACCATGCCTGTATAGTGGTTATGCCTTGGGCTGCTGTGTTAGGCCAGGTTGACTAGAGAAACAAATTCAGCAGTGCTCTTATGTGAGTAAGAAAGAGCTTGATATCAAGAAGTAATCATATATTGAGAAAAGGCCCCGCCCAGTCCAACTCAAGTCCATAAGTCCATTGGTCCCTAAGTCCCTCCTCAGACTCACGCAGTCATATGCAACGAGGCAGAATGCAGGGCAATCGCAGGCTGGTGGGTGCAGAGTCGTGTGGATCCAGTCATGGGGCTCTGGCAGCAATCAGAGTGAGCCAGCAGGAAGGGGAAGGCAGAGAGAGAAGGGGAGGTTCCCAGAACCCTCCATCTGAGAAGGCCATGCCCACAAGGAGGCACTGTCAGGCTGTGACCTGATAGGTCCAACCCTACACTTTTATATATTTGCAAGTTGTCACAAAATCATGTAACGACTCCAGCTGCTAATTGCAAAGCCAACCGTTCAAAACCACCAGCTGCTCCGAGGGAGAAAGAGGCTTTCTACTCACATAATGAGTCTCACAGTCTTGGAAACCCACGGGGCAGTCCCATCCTCTACTTCAGGGGTGCTACGAGTCAACAATGACCTGATGGCAGTGGGAGTGGATAATTGTTGCTATGCTTCATTGTTTAAGGAGTGTGCTGGCACACTTGTTAAGTGCTCAGCTGCTACCTAACAGGTTGGTGGTGTAACATCCCCTGCCCCCCAACCCCCACCTTAGTGGCTCCCTTGGAGGATGACCTGGTGACCCAGCCCATGATGACAGCCCCTAGGAGAGCCGGGGGCTTTGGCTCTGCCCCACAGTCCCTACAGAAATAGCAGCTGTTCCTGAAGAAAGGGTTTTTACCTCTACAGCTTCAAATAGCTCTTGTTATTTCAGAGGTTTTCAAATTAAATTTATGTAACTCGGAATTAAGTCAAGCTTACCTGTGAATTACTTCACACATCCATATAATGCTTGGTGGCAATGCAATTGGAAAGGCATTTGGTAAGGGTCTTACAACCCTTAGTTCAGTGTAAGCTGGGCTTCTGGGAAGTCTGTTTCTCTCTGTTGACCCTTTCATTCCAGCGGCTCCAACCCGCATGGAGACGTCCGGTACAGCCCCTGTGTGGTCACTTTTAAAAAGAACAACAAACCCTAAGCCAACTATTTGAAGCAGAGTGATTGTGAAGAGGGCACGCTCCCTCCTTCTCAGCACGAGCATGTTCTCCAACAAAGGCAATGCCACTTGAAAATGCAATCGAGTAAGTCACTCCTTAGCAACATGCTCTACGCTAACTAGTCTCCATTGCCTCAATGCCGGGCAGCCCCGCAGGGCAGAATAGAGCGCCCCCCGGCCTGCAGGGCAGAATAGAGTGTCCCCAGCCTGCAGGGCAGAATAGAGTGTCCCCAGCCTGCAGGGCAGAATAGAGCACCCCCAGCCTGCAGGACTCCGTGGGAGCAGACTCCCTCCTTCTCCCGTGGAGCAGCTGGTGGCTTCTGACGACCAGCCTTCAGCTTCTCCCCTGAGCTGCCAGGACACCTCATAATAAACACCAACCGTTCTTGTTTTAAATACATGACAAAATTTTTATATATCAGAAATTATATTCCTAAAAAATAGAATGCTGAGCAAAATTATGATCTGAAATTACAGAGAGTACATTTCATCATTTAAAATTTCTATGCCCTTACTTAATTACAAGCTGCACCAATGACTATTTTGAAATGTGTGCTGAAATACTGAGATGTAACTCAATTTCCATGATGTCACAGACCTAAAAGGCAGAGCATTTTCTGTTTAAATGCAGAGATCTAGGGCCTTGGCCTATGACCATTTCTTATTTCCAGAATAGTAAAAAATCTGATTAAAACACACCAATAATGAAAGTATATCACTAATCTTGTAGAAATATTAAACCTCCTATGTAATTCCTAAATTGCCTCTTCTGTACTTATGTGTACCTAAATGAATTCCTCTCTGGAGGTATTGTCCATTAAACCCGTTGCAGAGTACCTGGGAGCAAGGAGA
>NW_022103920.1:1367134-1381921 GCF_000313985.2 Echinops telfairi | reverse complement strand
AGAGAGAGAGAGAAGGGAGAAACAATCAGGTGATAGCGAGGCTGGTATCCTTGGAAATATCTAAGGTGCTCTTTGAGGATCACACGCCCACAAACGCTCAGGTAGACCGCGCTCACTGACTGCCTGTGTGTTTGCGTCCACACCCAGGGCTGCTGCCATCGTGCCAGCTGAGGGAGAATGTGCCTCTCACTGTGTTTCTGTGCATGCAGAGGCACCTTTCCCCACACCGTGGAGGCATTATCTTCCAACATGGAAGAGAAGGGGCCGGGCCAGTCTTGTGATTGTGGCTGGCGACTTTCCCTGGCAAAGGCAGAGGGGACATTGTGATTTCATCACCACACCGCAGGAGATAAGGTCGATGGTTGATTCTGCAGGGTCTCCAGGCCCTTGTAAGCTATGCTCCATCCTTCTTGGGGGAGATGAATAAAACATGTGTAGTCATTTTAAAATATGGCAAGGAGAAAAGAGAACTTTAGTAAACTTTAGAGAATTAAACGGAGGTAAAAGTGACTATGGAGATCAGGTGTTGATTGAGAGGCTCTGAAGCACTGTCCCTATAGACCAATCAGACACTCCGCTGTACTGTACTATTTCCATAGACCAATCAGACACTCCACTGTACTGTACTGTTTCCATAGACCAATCAGACACTCCGCTGTACTGTACTATTTCCATAGACCAGACACTCCGTGTACTGTACTGTTTCCATAGACCAATCAGACACTCCACTGTACTGTACTCTTTCTATAGACCAATCAGACACTCCGTGTACTGTACTGTTTCCATAGACCAATCAGACATTCTACTGTGCTCTCAACATAGACCAATCAGACACTCTGTGTACTGTACTGTTTCCATAGACCAATCAGACACTCCGCTGTACTGTACTGTTTCCATAGACCAATCAGACACTCTGCTGTACTGTACTGTTTCCATAGACCAATGAGACACTCCACTGTACTGTACTGTTTCTATAGACCAATCAGACACTCCGTGTACTGTACTGTTTCCATAGACCAATCAGACACTGCACTGTACTGTACTATTTCCATAGACCAATCAGACATTCTACTGTGCTCTCAACATATACCAATCAGAGGGCGGGTATCAGCCATTACCAAGGGTGTCTTGCCATTCTCATTTTTAAGGAGCATTCTGGCTGCACTTCTTCCAAGACAGATTTGTTTATTCTTGTGGAAGTCAATGGTACCTTCACTATTCTATGCTGTACCATAAATCAAATACATCAATTCTTCTTTGATCTTTCTTATTCAATGCCCAACTTTCATGTGCATATAAGGGGATTGGAACAACCATGGCTTAGGTCAGGCTCACCTTAGTCCTCAGAGCAACATCCTTGTTTTTCAACATGATACAGGGGTCTTGTATTGCAAATTTACTCAGTGTGATGCGTCATTTGATCTCTTAACTGCTACTTCCATACTCATTGATTGTGGGCCCAAGCAAACATGAAATCTTTGACAACTTCAGTCTTTTCTAATAAGGAGAAGGACCTGAAGCACTTGCTGATGAAGTTCAAGAATTGCATCCTGAATTCAATATGGATTACAACTCAATGTAAAGGAAACAGAAATCCTCACAACTTAACCAATAGTTAACATCGTCACTGAATACAAGATGGGGACATTTTAGTAACCAAAATGACATGCTCATGGCTGTCATCGTTTAATGCTGCTGGGAACGGGCTCTGCAAGGACACAATGTGTCTATGAGAGCTGTAAGCGAGAAACCTGATTGCGGTTTAGATTTCTGTAATAAAAATGACACGCGAAAGGAATTTTAGCACTTTAAATTTTTGAATGAAAATGTATCAGTGAGATCAACGAGCATCCCAGGAAATGGATCTGTGGCCGTTTGGGAGTATTCGATGCCCATCGATTCTCTTTGCCACCACGTATCTGGTAATGGGTTATGCCGTGGTGGCTTGCATGCTGCTGTGATATTGGAAATTACGGCACTGGTTTTTCAAATACTAAGAGGTTTGCTCATCAAGAAGTTTCTCTGGAGCTTCTGAACTAAGCACACTAGAAAAGGCCTGGTCATCTACTCTGTGCTAGTCTAGACTAGAGAAACAAGCTCATAGACATTCCTATGTGTGTAAGAGAGGACTTAAAATTGTACATCAAGAAAACATCCCATCCCAGTCCAGATCAAGCCCATAGTCTATATGTCAATACTAGTCCATCAATTCCTCTGTAGACTCACGCAGCCATGCAATGGCACCGAAAGCAGAAAGATCATAGGCCAGTGTGTGGAAAGTCTTGTGGATCCAGTGGCTGTGGAAGTAGCTCAGTGCTGGCAGGTGTCTCCACGTGGCTCCTCCAGCTCCAGGGCTCTGACTGCATCAACCTAGATCCATCTGGCTTGTCAACAGGAATGTCTCGCAGAGAGTGAGAGTGTATCTGGCCTCCAGTGAGCTATTCATCTTTGTCATGCCTCCAAATGAGGTCATCAAGCTGCAACCTGACTGACAGGCTAGACTCCACCCTTTCGCAAGTTGACAGGAGGTTATGTAACTGCCACAGAATTACAAGCCAGCAATGGAGTCACTACTATGCATTACTGGTAACACCCCTCGTTTTGAAGGTGCTCAAAGTGCTACCAGGGAAGAGGCTCCTCCTCAAAATGGAAGTGACTTTAGTGATATTAATGAGGAAACCTTTTTGGCACCTTCATTTTCTAACAAGCTAGATCTTAGAATGAAAAGATATTTACCAAGTTAAGCAGTCTTAAACTGATCAAATATACAACCATCATGCATTGATTTTTACTGGTGATTGGGGTGTCAAAGTTAAGAAACAATGAAAGGACCAGTAACTGGGAGCTATGGCTTCGGTGATAGAAATGATGCCAAAGATCACATGATAGAATTCTGCAAGACCAATGGCTTCTTTATTAGAAATGCCATGTTCTTAGCAATATAAATAGTGAGCCCCATGGGACAGCATATACAAGAGTCCAACGGACTGCATCTCTGGAAGGAAATGATGGAGACGTTCAATTAGTGAGAAAAGGGCTAAGGCCAGTTGCAGGCACACACTACCACTTTTTTTATGTGTAGTAAGCTGAAGTAGAAAATGAAGACGTGCAGCCAGCGTATAACCAGAGTGCTCCTTAGAGGCAAAGAAAAAAAGGCAGGATTTCATCTTATACACTTTGGACATGTCGTCAGGAGAGACCAGTCCCTGGAGAAGGCCGTCATGCTTGGTCCAGCGAGACACAGAGAGGCCCCGGACGAGATGGACTGACCCAGCGGCTATAGCGCTGGCCTCAGGCAGAGGACCCTTGTGAGGATGGCGCAGGGCCGGGGGGCGGGGGTTTCGTTCTGTTGTGCGCAGGGGCACTGAGCACCGAAACAGGCTCCATGCCACTTCACAGCAGCAACTGCAGAGCCCAAGTTCGACCTTGAGCGTACCCCAAGTGGCTGTGGAGACCATTACAAGAACCGCGGTGATCCACTGAATGATAATGAAAGAAGACCAGACAAATTGTCAGGTGGCTTCAAGAACATCATGCGTGGAGACAGCTAGAGCTTCGAACACAGAAGAGGAAAAGAAAGACAAAAGCAGAGTCGGAAGAGACTTTGGAACCCGTTCCTGAATGGAGAGCAGCTACAATAAACAGATGACGTGATGGTGCAAATGAGCTGGATCGTGGATTTCAGTGGATTTCAGTGGTCACTTGAAAAGGAAAATAAAACCCTATGATGAAATGTGTAAAGACTTAGAGTTAGGAACCCCAAAGGGAAACATTCTCAGCATTCCTGGAGCTGAAAGAGCTGAGAAAAGTGTAGCAGTGAGTGCGTAGGTCAAACAGCGAAGGTCACAGGAGCATCAAAAGAAGATGGAAGGAAGGCACAGAGTAACTGTAGCAAAAAGAAGTGGTTAATTTCCAACCATTTGAGGAGATACAGTCAGCAGCCGACGCTATTTCCAGAAGAAGGTCCACGCTGCCCTGCAGGCATGGAGGACAAACAAGGAATGGGCAGGAGAACGCTTGAGGTATTTCAGCAACTGTTTGCAACATGGGAGCACTCAGCCATCTAAGTTAAGGCATGTGGAGGACAACTACCTGGCCAACTGCCTGGAAGAGATATGCACCCTTTCCTACGAACGGGATGCAACAGGAAGCAGAAATTACTGGACAATATTATGAATGTGACATGCAGGTGAAATTTTGCTAAAGAAAGCGAAGAGTTAGTTGCAGAAGAACATCGACAGGGAGCCTCCAGAAAGTCAAGCCAGATTCAGAAGAGGACGTGGAATGAGAGCTGTCCCTACGGATGTCAGGTGCACCTTCACTGAAAGCAGAGCGCGCCAGAAAGGTGTCTACTTGAGTTTCACTGACGGCAGAAAGGCAATTGCCGGTGTGGAGCATAACAACTTATGGATCACATCGTGAGGAATGGGAATTCCTGAAGACTTCATTTTGTTCCGCTGGAACAAGGGGACAGTGCATGGCTAAAGAGATCGGGGTTGTGTCCTTTCAGCACACTAATGGAATTAGCATGCCGAGCAAAGAACCCGGGAAATTATCACCTGAGAAGTCAGGCTCTCTGGAGAAGGGCACGGCATTAGGACGGGAGGAAGACCCACGATGACACACCCTTGCTGCTGCCCTTAATGATGAAGATCAAGGCGAAGGTGTCTGGTATGGACTGCAACTGAATCTACAGACAGCGAAAATTCTCACAACGGGGCCAATAAAGCACATCATGTTAAGCGGAGAAAAAAACTGAGCTTCTCAGGATTTCATTTCGCTTGGATCCACAAAGGATGCCTGTGGAAGCAACAACGACGAACTCCAAGAACATATGGCATTGGGAAAATCTCCCAGAAAAGGCCACTTTTCAATGGTTCACAAAGCCAAGACGTTGCCGTATGGACAAAGTAAGGCGTGCCTCGTCCCAATCAGGATGCCAAGTTCGCTCTCTCATGAACGCTTTCTGTGGACGCTCGCCCAACGAAGACAGCACCAGGCATGTTCTTTGGAACCATCAAGGAGTGGCACTTGGGTGTGCACCATTGACTCTACACAGGACATTCTCATCCCAATTGTGGGTGAGGAGGAAAACTCCATTTAGCCATC
This sequence comes from Echinops telfairi, assembly GCF_000313985.2. Classification (NCBI taxonomy): domain Eukaryota; kingdom Metazoa; phylum Chordata; class Mammalia; order Afrosoricida; family Tenrecidae; genus Echinops; species Echinops telfairi. Next base: position 1,376,812 of record NW_022103920.1, on the reverse strand, counting down.
TGTACGAAGCTTTCTCTGATTCCACCCACTCCTATCTCAAGTGTAGCTTTTCCACAAAAGTAGTTATTTGATGTATTTTTCTAGTCATGCTGATTTTGGACGGGGAAAGTACGATTTCACAGCAGTAGGAAGGAAGGGCTCTCATTGCCCGGGTCTGCCTCTGTCACTGTGTTTCATGATAAAAGGAAAGTCAAAACCAGAGAAGACTTACCACGAACGACCTAACACCAAATACCTTGCCCCATCACCAGCTGCAGCCTTTGTGAAGGCTGTTGGATTATTAAGACACTTAAACATTCAGTGACTTCCCATGAATGAGGGGGCCTTCCAAAAGTTGTGGAAAATATAATTGAAAATTAATTAACTTTTCCCACACCTTTTTTTGAAGCCCCCATTACTATATATGCTAGGACCAAAAGATGGCAACATAACAATGGAAATCTTACAAGAGATAGAAAATGATGTTAGAAAAGCAATAAAATTCATTCACAAAAGACTCATTGGAGAGGAATATCAATGTGCATTTGGAAATAAGAACTATGGTGTGCAGGTGCTTCCAAAGCAAATACTTTCAAATATTAAAAATTTAGACCCATAGGAAAGTATTGCCTTGAAATCTATTTTAACCAACAATATTTTGACTCATATTTTAAGGTGTGGCAACTTTCCCCCAATCCTCTGCCCCTCCAAAAAAAAATCAATGAACAGGTTTTATTTTGGTTCTAAATAATGGAGCATCCAAAAATGTAAATGGGCTTTTTGGTAAATAACCAAATAAATAAATCTGTTCGTCATTTTATTTCATTTTATTTTGTTAGTTTGCACGGCTTCTTGGAAGGTGACTAGTGAATGATATCAGGAAGGTGAATGGCAATAGGCAAGCTCTGACAATTAATATGATAAATTCATTAGAGCACTCCCCCACCTCTGTCAATGCCCTGCTTTCTCCTGCTGTGCTTCCCCCACTCCCCCCACCCCCTCTATTGCGGACTTACAGCATGTAAGCCCTTGCCTCAGGCCCTGCGTTGTGGGGAGGTCAAGCAATGGAAAGCACCAGGGCTTGGGTCAGACACTCCTTGGACCTCAAAGGAACATCCTGGCTCTCCAACACTCGAAAGAGGTCTTGTGCACCAGATTTACCCAGTGCAACAAGTCTTCTGATGTCTTGGCTGCTGCTTCCATGAGCATTGATTGTGGATCCAATTGTATGGCTCATATGCAAGTGAGAATTGGACATTGAATAAGCAAGACGTTGGAAGAAGAGATGCATTTGCATTGTGGCACTGGAGAGGACTATTGAAAGTACCCCGGGCTGCTAAAAGGACAAGCTGATCTGTCGTGGAAGAAGTATGGCCAGAGTCGTCCTTAGAGGCCAGGATGGCAAGACACCGTCTTACATACTTTGGACATATTGTCAGGAGAGACCGGTCCCTGGAGAAGGGCATGCTGTTTGGTAGAGGGTTAGTGAGAGAGGAGGGCCCTCAACAAGCGGGTTGACCTGGTGGCTGCACCGATGGGCCCAGGCCTAGGAACAATTGTAGGGAGGGTGCAGGACCCAGCAGTGTTTTGTTCTGTGCATGGGTCCCTATGGATCAGAACCCACTCAGGGCACCCAACCCCAGCAGTCTAAGAGCGTCGTCAGTGACAGAGCTCGTTTCCCTCAGGCCCTCTCTCCACCCCTCATGAGAGTCTCCTCTGGAGAGAACATTCGCTTCGTAATTTCCTGCCTGACTGCTGTCAGGCCATAGCTTGCCATTTCTCCTTCTCCAAGGGATTTTCCCCAGAAGTCTGATTTTTTTTTAATGGGTAGCCTGAAGACTCTCTGCCTCAGAATTATGTCTAAAAGGGTTACCATTCCATCTTCCCCAAGAAGCCTTCCGATCTCATTTGCATGGATGGTAAAATAATGTTCTAGTGACTCCGGTGCAAAACCTCCACGGAGGAAGCTTCCTTTTTTAATCCCTCAGCCTCCTTTGCCCGGCCCAGGGAGGGATTTAGCAAGGGCCGTCAGCTCTTTCAAATGTCACAGCCGCCATCATTTCCTCCCGGGAATTTCCCTAATGCAAAAGGCTGTCCCTTTAAAGGGTGTTCGAGGCCATTGCAATTGCCCGAAGAGGAAGTTTTCTCTTCCCTGATAGACCCTTTATCATGGTACCGTAGCTATACTCAGGACTCTGCAGCCAGGCTGCCCCCCGGGAAATCTGGGTGGAATTCTCTCTCGGTGCTAGTTACTGTTGAAGCAAGGTGTATTTCTCCCAGCATCGAGGTCAGGATCTATGGATTCCTGTAAGTCTCTGAACAACTTCACAACATCACAACCAGTTTATGGAAGGGAACACAGGGGTCGAGGCCCAGAGGATCCGCCTCCCTCCGACTGCTGGGAAATGGCTGAGCTGTAGGGGAATAAATTCCAGAGAATGTGGGAGTCCATGACCCTTGTTGGTTCTTGTTCTGCCCCACAGCTCACAGTCCCTGGTTTCAGACCACATGGGCCAAGACCGCTCAGTATGAGGCTACAAGATGTGCTCAGTACAGCACCTTTCCCCAAAGATGCCTTGTCAGGGCTCCTGCACCCTCTCCCTCCTCACTTCTAAGTTCTTCCCCACGTGGTCTGAGGTTGTGATTTTAAGATGCCAGGAAAGGTCCATGTTCCCTAACCCAACCACACCAAACTCAATGCCAGAGAGTCGATGCCAACTCATAGTGACCTGTAGGACAGGGTAGAGCTGACCCTGTGGTTTGCCAAGACTGTGACTCTTCGTGGGATTGAAAGCCCCATCCTTCGCCTTCGGAATGGCTGACCTTTGGAATCACAGCCCAACGCCTCATCACTAAAGAACGCAATCTCTTAGCCTGGCTATGCACCGACAAAACCCAATGGGCCCCTGACTCCATCGTCTTCCTCACACCGTCTGCATGGACCACCTCCCTCCGACAGGGCCTTTGGTAAATCTATACCACTGTGTGCTCGCATGCACACACACAGGAAAGTGAGCCAAAAAATGCTGCTACAAATCGCAGAACATTCCATCTGTTTGTGTAACTTTTTATTGTGAATTAGGCGAACAGTAAGAACATAACATCAGTTTTCCATCCAATGATTTACACCCATTTTGTTTCATGTCATTCAGTGCAAGCCCTTCAATGCAACAACGTAACTTATCGCACTTCCTTTCCGTTCCTTCTCGCCATTCTTCCTTTTGTCCTCCTGCTGAGCTTTGTCCTGGGGCAGATGCTGCTCTTCTGGGTGAATTTTTCTCCGGGGTGTGTACACCCCTACTGTTACTGTTCCACTTGTATACCTGCCTACTTGGGGCTAAAACATTGAGCTCTGGGAGTGAGTGCAATCCCAGACCTGATGGGCAGCTGAGGGCAGAGTGATGCCTGTCTCGATCTGACCAGTAAACCCAATCCGTTTTATGATTTTGAGCTGTGTTTTAGGGGGTTTTTTGCACTTTATCCAGCACCGTGTAATGTGATCCCTTTCAGAGTAGTTGGTGTTGGTAGCCGGGCACTATCTTGTTCTTTTAGAGATGGATATCCCTGTGCCCATTAGTCCACTGAACTACTATCTCCATGCATTACTCTTTTATTTTCATGACTCTCTCCTCTGTATGGGGAGAGACCAAGAGGGATACTTTAGATAGCCTCTCACAGCCTTTTAAAGAGCATCTCACTACTCCGCACGGGAGGATGGAGAACATGCTCACGGTCAAAATGCTGTGCCCGTTGACCTTCGTGTCCCCCAAGACTATGGTCCTCATCCTCAGCCCAGGCTATGTCTCAGAAGTTTACAGAAAACTTCATTAAACAAAAATACCCAAATGTGAAGCGATTGTTTCTTGACATCGCCTCCAAGGGGCCTATAAGCTTGTGCGGATCTGTCTCCACCCATTGCCCTTCCCCGAAGAGTTCCATGCTCTCTGGTTTAGGCCATGTGCAAAGGCAGCTTCGGCTCAAATCATGTTCCTTATCAACGTTCTTTGAATTTGGGAATAAAAGGCAGTTTTAAGGGGCAGGGTGGGGCTACAGGGTGAAGAGATCAAGTTTCCCCAGGGAAATTCCAATACAACAGCCTCTGTTACCCTCAAAGCACGAGCAGGTGCATTTTCATGATTAAAAAAAGAAGAAGAAGAAGAGAAAAACCATCGATGTTACTTCCCTAGCCCCTTTCCTCTCCAATGCAGTTGTCACTTTTCTTTAACTTCTTCCTGGTAGGCTTCCGTAGGAACATGTGGGTGGAGTTTAATCAGTTTGATTGGAGGGTGACCAAGATAAATACTTTGCAAGGCCAGCCTCTCTCTCTCTTGCTGGTGATCAGACCAGCATGCTGCTGTTTCAGTCAGTTCTTTGCCTCAACTGTGGGCTCCACTACCCATGGACCAAGCCAACTCATGGATCATGTTGCCTTGCCAGGCTTTGCTAGAGCCAATCCACAGGTTAGCTCAGCCCATAGGTAGTGCAGCACACAGTTGAGGAAAATAATTAGTTCAAGCAGCAGCATGCCGGTCCAATCACCAGGGAGAAAGAGAGAAGGAGGCTGCCCTCAGAAAGCATTTATCTTGGTCACCCTCCAATCAAGCTGCGACCTGGTTAAACTCCGCCCACGTGTTCCTACAGAAGCCTAGTTGGCACAATAAACCTATCACATCAGCCTATGTCCTTGAGCCATCTATCAAGAGTACCCCTTTAGGATCAAAGATAAACAAAACAAAAACAATCTCAATAGCCTTTTGAGCTGACCCCTCAGCTAGATTTGTCTGGCGCAGTAGATCCCTTGGCAGGCAGTGCCCTGACTGGACTGTTTATCTGCAGGCCCTGAATGACGCTAAGACAAGGGTGTTACCTAGAGAACTGGTCTGCAGCATTCCACTGACCAGAGAGACATGCTTCAGCACGTTCCGTCTGGGGAGGGGTGGGGGAGAGGGGGATAAGCCTGTGACTGTATGAAGGTGAACCCTAGCAGCAATACTTGTTGAGTATTCCCAATGTACATTATGGCAAGACGTTTGCCATCAACATTGTTCACTGTGTACCTCCATGACATCAATTATGTTCAAGTTGTACACCCATCACCACTACCCACTTCCATCCTCACATCACCCTTCAGAGAGAACTGCAGTGCCTCACCTCCCAGCCCTACCCCCCGCTAAGCGGTAACAGCCTCCCTCCCCAGCCTCTACCCCAGGTAACCACGAAGAAACTCTGACCTCCAAACACCTGGCTGATTGACTTTTTGTTTTAATGAACTGATATCGAGATGTCATCAACTGTCACTTGGTAATCCTGTGGTCTCCATCCATTTATACGAGCCGAATGCATATGAAGGGAGGGCCGCACGTACCTTGAAGGAAATAATTGCTTCTCCGCTGGTGGCTAATATGTGTCAAATTGATCAGGGCCTGAGTTTAGATCGGATCCTTTTATAGCAAGAGGAGCTGTTTGTCAAGATACTACTGCAGAGATCTGTACTGGGCAAACAGTTATAGGTATAAAAATAAAAGCATATATACATTTGCCAAAAAAATCTTCTCAGGAGCATGACAAAAAACAAAGCCTTGACATTAATCTTGTCCCCCCTTGTGTCTACTCTTCCAAGAGGATACAGAAAAGAAACACATCTGATTAACACTAATGTAGCTGTATTCTCTGGCTGAGGAATGCCTTTGCCAGGATGACCCCAGGGAAAACTGGGCCTCAGAGACATCCTGACTGGGCTGCAATGTAAGATCTGGGTCTGCAGCCAGTTCCGTCCTTGCTAGACACTGCGGCTGGCCTTTTGCTGTAGCCGCGGCCTGGCTGACTTTGTCACGGGAAACGGAATCTCTAGGGGGCCGGGAGGTGGTTCTTCCTCTGACTTAGTCCTCTTGTTGAAGAGCAGGGATGTCATTTCGAGGACTGAGGTATGCCTGAACCAAGCCACGGTATGTTCATCACCTCACGTGCTCGTGCAAGTTGGACCCTGAATAAGGAAGACCAAAGAAGAAAGGGTGCATTGAAAGAGGGTACCGACTGACGGTCCCATGGGATGCCAAAAGGACTAATAAGCCCGTCCGTCAAAGAAGCTTATCCAGGATACTCCTTAGAGGCAAGGGGGGCGAGACTTTGTCTCACCTATTTTGGACACGTTGTCAGGAGAGACCAGTCCCTGGCAAGGACGAGTGGGTGGGGGGAGGGGGGCATCACCAAAGAGAAAGGCCCTCAGGAGGTGAGCTGCGACAATGGGATCAAGTACTTGAACAGTTTGGGGAGGCGGCAGGATAGGGCAGGTTTCCTTCTGTAGCAATGGGGTCACTGTGGGCTGGCATCTGCTTGCTGGTACGTAACGACAATACCTGTGAGGCACAAATCAACTCACAGAGCACCATCGTTTTTGGAGCTGCTAACCACAGACATGGAGGAGCAGGCTTCACCGTCCTCCTCCTCCTCCTCCTCCCATGACCCAGCCATCGGTGATGGTCCTGAGGTTCACCTGGACCAGGCAACACATGCCCAGTACACGCCCCACCCACCTCCTTCCACTGCGGTGGAAATAACAGGACTGGCATGTGCCACGTGGAGCCCAGTGCACAAGTAGTTAATGCCCTGGGCTTCCAGCTGGAGGGCTAAGGGTTCAAATCCAGTCAGAACCACCTAAGAAGAAAGGCCTGCTGATCCCTTTCTGAACACTGAGCTCTGCGTGGCCTTGCTCACCTGGGGCAGCCACTGTGGAGGCTGACCCAAAGATACCTGGCTAAGCCCTCTGTATCTCCAGCACCCTTCCGGGGGCCCAGGCCTGAGAGCTGGGTCCCTGGACCCTACAGGGGGCTCTCTGGCAGCAGCCTTTCTCAGCACAGTCCAGGGCGCTCTCACTTGCAGGTGGTCAGCAGTGTGGGCACCTAGCAGAGGGCCTGGGCATCCAAAGCTTGACAGGGGAATCAGACCGCATGCCCTACCCGCCATCTCCATAAGAAACCCTCTCCTGAGGAGAGGAGGGGGAGGAGCAGACCTGTGATGAGGGTGTCACCTCTCACAAGGAGGCCAGGGTCTGCCCTGGGAGGGCAGTCTGTGACCCTGAGCTCCAGCTCTGGTAACAGACCATCCCCCATCAATGGGCTGCCACCCCAGGCCCTGAGGGTGCGTCTGTATTGGGTGTGTGTGTGTGTGTTGGGGTGGGGAAGGGGGTTTATACAGACTTCTTAAAAGGCGCTTCTGTCTAAAATGAAATAAGAACCTTTAAATCCAAGCATGCTCTTCCTAACTGAGTGCTATGGTGTCTCGATGTGTCCAGTTTGCACGCTTGACAATGAGACAGACAGAATCGGGGAAGATGGTCTGACCAGTCACCATCTGTCAACTTCAGAGGAGGGTGGCTTCCTCCGGGCCGTTCCTCAGCCCCTGGGCACTCACCACAGAGCCCCGAAGGCTGCCTTCTAACCTGCCCAGCCCCCTCCTCCCCTTAGTAAAGCAGGTGCTCGTGCAGGGCAGTGGGCTGAAGAAGGCTCCACTCCAGCAGTGGTTCTCAAATGGGGTGACATTGTCCCCCAGGGACGTGGGAAGACTTCTGCAGTCTAAGCCAGGCATCCCCAAACCACGGCCCGTGGGCCACATTCAGCCCGCTGAGGACATTTATCCGGCCCGCCTGGTGTTTTTGCCCTGTTTTGTCTTTTTACTTCAAAATAAGATATGTGCAGTGTGCATAGGAATTTGTTCATAGTTTGTTTGTTTTTTAACTATAGTCCAGCCCTCCAACGGGTCTGAGGGACAGTGAACTGGCCCCCTGTTTAAAAAGGTTGAGGACCCCTGGTGAGCTGTGGGGCTGGTGCCAGGGGTGGGGGCTACAGGTGCACAGAGGATGTGCTCAGGCCTCCTCAAAATAGACGGACTGAGACAGACGTGTGAGAGACCCTGAAGACATCACAGGGCCGAAGCTCACTTCCTTCTGCGGTGCCCAGGGGCATTGGGGCCAGCTTCACAGCAAGTACCAGCCCGGACACACAGGGACTGACTGAAGGGCCCCAAGGCTGAGAGTGGGGAGTCGGGGCCCTGAGGCTCTTCTGGGTGCGTGTCCTGTCCCTCTGGTCTTCATCTCCTTAATCTCAGCGCCGCCCCCTCCCAACAGCAACACCAGCTGCCTCTCTCTGCTCCTCCCACCCATCCAGCAAGGGGCTGGGGGTGGAGGGAAAGGACAGGAAAGGCAGCTTATGTCAGCCCAGAGCCCCTGTCCATGGTGGAACATCCACACTGGACAGCCAGGAAGGCACAACTGGACCCTCTGGGGGACAAGCTGTCCCAGCATGCGCTCCCGCACTGCGTCAGCTGAGCTGAGTTCTTCTACCCCGTAAGCTCCAAATGCTCTTGATGTTTATGTCATGTCCCAAGCACACCTTGCTTCCCCCGAACTTGTTCTGGCCAGTGAGCCGTCAAATCACAGACAGAGGCAGTGTGGCCAGAAAGAATGGTGGGTGCTATGTTGGGAGGCTGTAAGGCCCCGTGTTCTGGGTCAGGGGAGGGTGCCCATGAGAGAAGACTCGGGCCTCTTCCAGGACTACTGGGCTCACTGGCCTCCTCTCACAGTGCTCCCTGCTGTTCTCCATGTCCCTGACCCCAGCACGCCCACCGCATGTTAGCTGACATGAAATGCCAGCCAGGATGCCCTCACCACACATGCCTGATGTGCCCTCATTGCCCCCCACCTCATGCTCTTCAGTCCCACAGTCAATCGCATGCCAGTGAGGGGGGAGGGTGGTCACCTGGATGCTGACCTGTGGTGGGTAGGTGCCTTTGATGGATTCCAACTCCCAGGGACCGTGTGCAGCAGCACAAGACACTGTGGTCCTGCACCATCGCATGCCCGGCGCTGGGGCGAGCCCATGGTGGCAGCCTCAGCGTCCAGTGGAGGTCCTGTTCCTTAACACTGGCCTCCTACTGTCACAAGCACAGCCATCTCTCCCAGGGATGGTCCTGCCTGGTCACATGCTCAGATTACCGGAGACAAAGACCGGCTGGTGGCCCTTCAACTGGCAGCCTGGTGCCCAACCCCCTATGCCACCAGAGCTCCATCTACCCTACCCGCCATTGAAAGAAGCATGGTCAAATAAAACTGAATGCAAAGTATGCTCTTTGACTAATTCCTTGAAATGATTTCATGTCCAGATGCCCGAAACATTTGCCTGTTGTTGTTTCTTCCAACGTCTGTTTTGGTGCCTTCCTTTCGCACGTCTTCTCTTCCCTTCCCTCTTACCTGTCGGGCAGAACTGTCCTGCCCCTTCCCTGAGAAAGCATTGCCTACAGGGTTAAGCACACAAGCGCAGGCACACACAAACACAGCTTTCGGTGACCTCTGCCTGGCCGGCTGTTTTGTCTGCAAACCCAAGGTGACGGTCCTTCCTGGGACTCGGTGACCAAGGAGCAGGGCCAGGCTGCTGGGCCTGCCTTTGGCGCTCCCACAGGGAGTGGGAGACGGAGCTGCCTTGGACCAGCCTCCCGTGTTAATTTCGCAGTTTGAATGAACTTAGGCCCCCATGTGTGTCTCTTTCCCATGGGCAGGCTGTCATTGCCCCTCCTCTGCCCTTGGGAAAGGCCTAGGAAGTCCTGGGTCACATGTTCCCAAAGGTGACACCGGACTGCAGGGCTGGCTGGCCAGGGTCCAGCGCCCACAGAAACAGCAGGGAGCCAGGCAAGGGCAGGAGTCTTGAG
>NW_022103920.1:1362963-1366257 GCF_000313985.2 Echinops telfairi | reverse complement strand
AGTCCAGATCAAGTCCATAATATCAGTATTACCCCATATATCCAATACCAACCTATAAATTCCTCTTTAGACTCACGCAGCCATGCAATGACACCAAATGCAGGAAGCTCACAGGTCAATGGGTGGGAAGTCTTGTGGATCCAGTGGCAATGGAAGTATCTCAGTACTGGCAGGGGTCTCCCTCCACGTGGCTCCTCCAGCTCCACGGCTCTAGGGTAGTTTCATGTGTCTTGTGAACAAAAAGATGAAACAGACAGTGTGTGGGTATCTGGACTCCACTGAGTGATTTATCTCTGGGGCTCCTCCAAATGAGATCAAGCTCGACCTGACTGACATGCTAGACTCCATCCCTTCGCAAGTTGACAGGAGATGATGTAATTGCCCTGCCTTTTGAGTTCCATCCTTTTCTGCATCTTCCAGCACAGCCTGTGCGCTGCATTGTGCACCACTGGGTGCACCAGGCTGGCAGGAGTGGGCTCTGAAATGTCTATCCAGGACAATACATGGCGTGTGCTCCTTAGGACTGAGTTTGTCTGCTAGTGTGGTGGCTAATGGCCACTTGGCCCCCAGCACTGTGTGGGAGAGTGTTCTGCTGGGATCCACAGGGTTTTCACGGGCGAAGTTTGGGAAGGAGTGTGCCATGATTTTCCTGCTAGTCTGTCTTTGTCTGGATGCCATCCTGAAACCCATTGGCCATGGGCGACTCTACTATTGGAAATAACTGGTGGTCTGGCTCCCAGCATCACAGCTACACACAGTACAACGGACTGACAGAGGAGCGGTGGACACAGCGTCTTCGCGGGGCAGGGTACTTCTGCAGATGATCCCGTGCGAGGTTGGAAGGAAGAACCCATAACTGAGTCAACCGCCTGGATAAGCATCTTGTATTTTCCTCTCCCCCAGATGGAAGTGCCCTGCGTTTATCGGGAAAGGCGTAATAAATTATTAAACTTTAATCCAAATCCCCACATTACCTATTGATGTTTCCATTATCAGTAATTCTATTAGTTGGCACATAGTGGGGTAATCTATTGATTTTTTTAAAGTGCCTTAGTAATTTCACATTAACTTGGCAAGAACCAAAACAATTTATATGCGTTTCATGTCCTAAAGAAGTCATAAAGAGACGACCGCTCCCTGACAATTTAATAACGTGAGGTTTCATTTGCGACTCCCTCATTTCTTCGGGCTCACGCTTCTTCCTTTTCGCTTTCCCCAGCAATTTCTCATCTTAGCTTTAAAAATGGAGAAAAGTGATTAAACATGTCACAACAAATAACTCTGCATTTTAATTTTTCAAGTAAAACCGTCAAATGGAAGCCACCAATCATAATCACATCAGCTGCTAATGGGACACATCTCCACCAGGCTTCAAAGACCTCTAATGTTTTATAAATCCACTTTGAATGATGGCTGGAAAAAAAATTAACATCAGCTCATCCCTAATGGTGTTCCTTATGAAAAGAGTTCATCAATAGTTTCTACCCCATGGATCCACCCCAGGGCCTGAGGTTGGGGTGTTTGTGGGGAGAGCTGTGGTCCTCGGCTGCTCAGTGAAATCACGTTATGCTCTGCTCACCTGAGACCCAGCCCAGGTAACCTCCAGCCAGCTCTGAGTCGGGACCTAAAGTGGTGCTTTGGTTCAGGCATCCCCAGCACTTCTGAGAATGAAGCGTAGCGATGGGTGTGCATCATGGTGAATGTCCTTCCACGTCACACTCACACGCAACGCGCCAGTCCAGTAGATGCTGAACGATGACCCTTTTGCTTCCCGTTCTTCCTTCCTGTATGTGCTGGCTGACTGATGCGCGTGCTGAGCATCTACTGTGCACCCACACACTCCAAGCGATCTAGCAGACAGATGTAGACTGGAATCAAACAGGATTCCCCAGACACAGGGCTTTCTGTAGGAGGAGGCATGCACCAAGCAAAACATCACAATGCGCGGTAATAATTCCTTTACAGGGATGATGTATGTAAGTGTTGACTCGCGTGGAAAGAATGCTGTGACCTGCTTGCTCCTGGGAGGCACAGTAGAGGCAGCAGAGGAAGTGAGATGTGACCTGAGACTGGAAGGACAAGTCTGGTCCTCTGTGTGCCCCAGGCAGGCTCCCCTAAGCAGACAACGCCGCGGACAGCCCTGTGTGGCATGTGCGGGGAGCCCTGTAGCTGAGCATTGGGAGCACACAGAACTGCAGCGGCCTTGCGCATGTTAGTCCATATCTGTTGGGTCGTGTCGGGGCATTTCAGCGCTACTTCACAGGGAGCTCTCTGACGTACGGAAAGCCCGCAGTCAGATGGACGCTTTGGGAATGTAAGTTAGTGTAGGGTTTCCAGTCTCCAGCTTTTCGGGCCATATGGGTTATTAAAATACCATTGTTAAGATGAGGCTTGGAATGAGATAAAGTGAGACAAACCAAGCATGTCAAAGTCAGATAAGTCTGTCTGTGTGAAGTATACAAGCATGTTTGATTTGCCTGGAACCACTCAAGAATGCACCTTCTTTAATTTAAAAATTCGGTTTTTTGTATGTTTACAATGAACTTGTTTGTCCCTAAAGTCTCCAAGTCTATTTGATTTTCACTTTTCCTCCTTTTTTTGAAAGCCACTCAGACCAATGCTCAGGTTCTAGGGATCAGGAATATGGAGGGATTTTAACATTTTATTTTGGTTTTTAAAGAAGCACACTGCACGTAGCTACACAGTCCATGAAATCAGCAACAACATCCTGGGAACCCCTCCATAAATGAGCACCCCCACCTCCCTCCCTCCTCAGTACTCTTCCTGCCCACATCCTCCCTCCTTGTGGTCACTGAAGTCTTGGCTTTTGGTATAAACAGCACATTTCTTTGTTTCTGTTTTTCCTTATACGAATGGCTGCGCTAACTACTTATCTTTGTTGGTAAGATTAAGTCTGCTAAGCATCAGGTTCTCTAGTTTTCCCATGGCTTATGGTGTTGAAGGGTTGTCACTGTTTTGGGGTTTTTTTTAATTGATGCAGAATATTCCTTGTTTGGATGTACCAGGGTTTGTTTAGTCATTCCGTATCATTGTTTTTGTGGGGGGTTATTTCCAAGTTGTTTGCTATTATGGAAATTGCTGCAATAAGTCTAAGTGTACACACGTCTGCTCGTGTTGTGGTCTTGACTTCTTCAGCGTGCACACCCAGGAGAGACTGCTGGACCATAAGGTTCCTGGGTCTGCATTTGTTTAAGGAAGGCCCCTACTGATTCCCATCGTGGTTGCACAATTCTCCAGCCCACTAGCGACGTATGAGCATTCCAGCCTCTCTGC
>NW_022103920.1:1360452-1362319 GCF_000313985.2 Echinops telfairi | reverse complement strand
CGCGGTCATTGTGGCAGTCCGTCACGTTGAAGTCGTCCTCTTTTTCACGGACACTCACTTCACCAAGCATGATGTCCTTCTCCCCAGACCAATCCCTCCTATAACATGTGGAAACTACCTGGGACCAAGCCTCACTCTCCTTGCTCCAAAGTATTTGGGCTGCCTTCTCCCAAAAGAGATTGGTGTGTTCACCTGGCACTCCATGGTAGGTCAGTATTCCTTGACAGCACCATAATTCAGAGGCATCAGTTCTTCTTAGGGCTTCCTTCCTCACTGTCCAGCTTACACAGGCCTTTGAACTCACTGCCACGGGTCAGTGCTGGCTCAGAGCTGCACCTGTGGGTTTTCTGAGACTGTACCTGTTTATGGAAGTAGAAAGCCCAGACTTTCTCCCTCAGAGCTGCTGGTGGTTTTGAGCTGTCGACTGTGTGGATCGCAGCCCAACTACACCACCCAGGCTCCTACAGGCAGTTGAAAGTACCATGGCTTGGGTCAGATGTACCTTAGTCCATGAGGTGACTTCTGTGCTCTTGAACAAGACCTTTCAAGAGGTCTTGTGCAGCAAGACCCTTGACTGATACTCTGTGACCATTGGTACTGGGTCTCAGTAAAGTGAAATCCTTGATGATTTCAATATCTTTTCAGTTTATCCTGATGTTGTTTATTGGTCCAGTTGTGAGAATTTTCATTTTCTTTACAATGAGGAAAAATTCCTACTGAAAGCTGTAGCCGTTGATCTTCATCAGTAAGTACTTCAAGTCCCTTTCCTGACCTGTAAGGCAAGGTTGTATCACCTGCATAGCTCAGGTTGCTAACGAGTCTTTCTCTAATCCCCGCAGTGCCTTCTTCTTCACATAGTTCATTCTTAGACGATGTACTCAGCCTGCAGATTGAGTGTGCTTGGTGAAAGGGTACAACCTGATGCACACCTTCCTTATTTTTTATTAAAATGTCATTATTGGGGACTCTTACAGCTCTTATAACAATCTGTGCATCAATTGTACCTTCCTTAATTAAAGTCATTTAGTGTCTCCTTGTTTTCTTAAGCCTCGTGGTCCACGTATGTACAGGTTACACATGACCACAGTTAAGTGTTCTCGAGTTCTCATTTTTCACAAAGTTATTCGCAGTTTCTTGTAATCCACACAGTTGAATATTTTGCATAGTTAAAAACAGCATAAGTAAACATCATTTTGATATTTCCTACTGTCGGCCAAGATCAATCTGACATCATTGATGATGCCTCTCATGTCCTATCCTCTTCCAAATCCAGCTTGAATTTCCTGCCATTCCTTGTGAATGTATTGCTGCAACTGCTTTTGAATCAGCTACAGCACAACTTCACTTGCATGTGATATCAAATGATACTGCTCTAAAATGTGTGCATTCTGTTGGTCAAGTTTCTTTGGAATGGGTACAAATATGGCTCTCTTCCAGTTGGTAGGCCAGATAGCTGTCTTTCAAATACCTTGGTGTAAACTACTGAATGCTAATTGATTGCTGAAAGTGCTCATGAAGATCAAGGATTGCAACCTACAGGATGGATTTCAACTCAATGTAAAGAAGACCAAAATCCTTACCATTGGACCAATAAATGATAAATGGAGGAAAGGTTGAAGTTGTCAGTATTTTGTCTTACTTGAATCCACAATCAATGCTCATGGAAGCAGCAGACAAAAGATGAGTTGCATTAGGTAAATCTGCTGCACAAGACTAGAGTATTGAAAATCAAGAATGTTATTTGAGAACTAAGGTTCACCTGACCCAAGCCATGGTATTTTCCACTTACTCGGATGCATGTAAATAAAGAAGACCGTAGAAGAATAGATGTATTTGAATTGTGGTTCTGGTGAAGAATATTGAAAGC
>NW_022103920.1:1358131-1359300 GCF_000313985.2 Echinops telfairi | reverse complement strand
AGAAACCAGGGCATCTGCTCAGGGAGCGGGTTATGCATTGAGAGACCCAGTAAAGGTTGACAGTTCAAACCGACCAGTTTCTCTGCAGAAACATGAGACTGGTTCCCAAAGACCACGTAAACATTGTTTTTCCTAACTTTTACTGGGGGCTCTTAGATCTCTTATCACAATCCATACATTCATCCAGTGTGTCAGGCACATTTGCCTATATGTTGCCATCCTCATTTTCAAAGCATTCTCTTCCCACTTGAGCCCCTGAAATCAGCTGTCATTTCTTCCCCTGCCCTCCCTCACCCTCTCTCCCTCACGAACCCTTATAAGTTATAGATTATTATTACATTTAAAGTCTCAGAAACCCGAAGGGACAGTCAGTCTGCCGTGTCCTGTAGTGCTGCTTTGAGTCAGCAGTGACCAGACAGCAGTGCTTTGGTTTGGTTTGACTATCTATCCAGCTGCTCGGTGGGAGAAAGACGCGGTTATCTTCCCCTCTAAAGATTTGTCGTTCTGTAAGCGCTGCGCAGGTTGCTGTGAGTCTGAATCGACTTGATGCCTGTGGGGTTGGTGCTGGGTTCCTTCGATCCCCGGGCAGTGGTGGGCCGTGGTGGAAGGCTTGCCAATGACTCACAGCGGCGGGTTCGGTGTTGGAGCACTGTCCACCCGGGGGCAATGGTGGGGCGGTGGTAGGAGCCTTGCCACCTGCAGAGGAGACTTTGCCACCCAGTTGATGCACCTCATGTGTGGCCCCCATCCTCCTGTCCGCAGAGGCTGGCATGGTGCCGTCCTGCTGAACTTCCAGACAAAGACAGACTGGGGCAAAAGGCCTGGAGATGGGCTTCTGACCATCGGCCAGTGGGAGCCTCACGTGTGCGCCGCAGGACAGAACACCGCGAGCAGTGCCAGGAGTCGAGGACACTGACGAGAGCAGGAGTGGCAGCAACACGTCTGTCTGTAGCACACAGAGCCGCGTGGCTCACTGAGCACCAAACCCAACGCCACGGGCCTCAAGTCCAGCCTGATTCAGAGTTGCCCTTGAGGAGAGCGGAACACCCCTGTGGGTTACCAAGGGAACAACAGCCTCACCTTCCCCTGAGCATGGCAGGAATGGAAGGCTGTGAGTGCAAAAGTCAGGAGCAGAAGTGACCAGCGGTCTGCAGGTCTTGGAGTCCTGG
>NW_022103920.1:1354874-1356048 GCF_000313985.2 Echinops telfairi | reverse complement strand
AAAGAGCAATTGTATATTGAGAAAACATCCTCGCCCAGTCCAGATCAAGTCCGTAAGTCTGATATTATAGTCTAATACCAGTCTATAATTTCCTCATCAGACTCACGCAACACATGCAATGATGCCGAATGCAGAAAGATCACAGGCCAGTGGGTAGAAAGTCTTGTGGATCCAGTGGTGGTGCGGGCATTTCAGCACTGGCATGGGTGACCATGTAGCTCTCCAGCTCCAGAACCCAGGCTCCATCAGCTTGGCTCCAGGTGGCTTGTCAACAGGAATATGAAGCAGAGTGTCTCCTGTCTCCAGTGATGAATACAGGAGTTATCAGGATCCTCAGGAGAAGGCCATGCCTACACGGAGGCCTCATTAGCTAAGGCCTGGTTCATAGGCTAGATTCCACCCCTTAGCAACTTGACAAGAGATTACGTAACTGCCACAATGTCCTTTACCACAGACTGGTCTCCAGTGACCACCTGAACCTGTCCAAAGTACTGGTGTTTGGACGAGGTCCATCCCACGTCCTTGGTGAGAACAGCAGATCCTGG
The DNA here is from genome assembly GCF_000313985.2 of Echinops telfairi. Taxonomy (NCBI): domain Eukaryota; kingdom Metazoa; phylum Chordata; class Mammalia; order Afrosoricida; family Tenrecidae; genus Echinops; species Echinops telfairi. Next base: position 1,355,503 of record NW_022103920.1, on the reverse strand, counting down.
CCCTGGCCTCCAGCTGGGCTATGTGTACAACAGCCTTTACATTGTGGTGCACCGACTCACCTGTGAAGTGTGTCCACTCATCACTCTACACTGGGGCCCTGCCCCATGTGGGACACCCAGTGAGGGCGCAGGACTGACTCTGGGAAGATGCTTAGGATCTCGCCAGCACTTTCCCTCAAGCAGGAGCTGGTTCAGAGTTCTTCTCCGACGTTAGCTTATGCTTCCAGCTTCCCTACCCCAGTGTATCTGGGGTACCGTCTGCTTGCCATTCTCAGAGACTAGCTGAGCTTCCCCCATCACTCTCCATCCACCAAAGGACTCTCTCCAAATCCTTCATCTAAGACTTCCCTGCAGAACCCGCTAGCCCCGTCCATCCAGTGAGTCTCCCATCCCTTTCTCAGCAAGGAGAGCCTGAGGCCACTTCCACCTTGGTCCACTCTCTGCTTTGGTGCCCCTTCACCCACAGATGAAGAGGAAGACAAGGGAGGCGTACATTAAAGCATACATGGAGTCAAGGGCTTGGACTAGCTCCACCTGTCCCACCAGAGTGTGGACCCCGTGGTGGAAACTTGGGCTCTTAAATCAACAGCAAGAGTCACACCCTGCCTCTTGTCTCCTCTCGGCAACAG
>NW_022103920.1:1351969-1354281 GCF_000313985.2 Echinops telfairi | reverse complement strand
GGAGGGTTTCTGAGAGACGGAATCTCAACAGGAGCAGACAGCTCTCTCCTCCTGCGGAGCACGTGGTGGGTGTGGTCAGCAGCCGGTGTCTGCCCCACAGGCCACCAGGCTCCTGGAGAGCACAGCTCTGACCACCTCATTACAGGCAGGCACTGTTCTGAGAACTCCTCTTTCTACCCCAGCAGGCAGGAGCCTGGTGGTGTAGTGGTTGCACGTTGGGCTGCGATCCCTATGGTCAGCAGTTTGAAACCACCAGCAGATCCATAGGAGAGACTGGGCCTTCTACTCCGTGAACAGTTAGAGTCTCAGAAACCCACAGGGGGTGCTGTGAGTCAGCATTGACTCAATGGCAGTGAGTTAATGAGTTAAGTGCTGAATCAGACAGTGTTGTAAAGCCCTAAGGGTCTCCTGGTGATACAGAGGGATCACAGGAGTGGGCCCCGGGGAATGGAGCCTGCAGCAGCCCTGCCCCTAAAATTCCCTCTAAACCAGGTAGAACCATTCCTATCAACCATCTGATCCAACTTACCCATGCACCCCGCACTGCCCCATCCACTGTCACCATGCCAATTCCACTCTGTCAATTCCACTCTGTCCATAGGACAGAGTTTCCTAGACTGGAGTCTTTAAGGCAGTAGAGGGTTTTGAACTGTCTACCTCTGGCACTTCACAGGAGTGAGCATGTCCTCCCATAGTGTGTTAGTCTGGGTAGACTAGAGAAACAAGTTCATAGAGACACATATGTGAATAAGAGAGTTTTATATAAAGGGCAATTGTACATTAAGAAAGCATCCCAGCCCAGTCCAGATCAAGTCCATAAGTCCAATATTAGCCTATATGTCTGATACCAGTCTATAAAGTCCTCTTCAGACTCACGAAACACATGTAATGATGCTGAATGCAGGGCAATCACAGGCCAGTGGGTAGAAAGTCTTTGGATCCTGTGGCATTGTAAGCATCTCAGCGCTGGCAGGGTCTCTACATGGCTTCTCCAGCTCAGGGCACTATGGTAGTTCCATGTGTCTTGTCAGCTGCAACGTCTCCCAGGGAGGGAGCAGAGAGAGATAGTATCTCCCACCTCCAAGAAGGAATACGGGATTTCCCAGAGTTCTCAGGAGGAGACCATGCCCACACAGAGGCCTCATAGGCTATGATCCGATTGACAGGCTAAACTCCACCCCTTCACTCTGAATCCTCTCAAATTGATACATGCCACACCTGCCACTCTAACTCACAGGTCAGAGGTGGCCCCTTGACCACAGAGACCATGACCTGGCTCACACAGCTCTCCATTCTCTCTGAGTTGATGTTCTCTGTTCACTCCCGGCCAACCCATCACGTGTGCTGTTGCCATGGGTGGAATAAGCCCCTCCTCTTGGCTAACCCAGGCCAGGGTCCATCTCTGGCCTCTCCCAGACTGCTTCCTGGGGGCCCAGTGAGAGAGGCTGTGGGCCAAAGAGCTGGCTTTCCAGACTCCTTGCTGAGGGCCCCAGTTGACCCTAGCTAGTGACCTCTTCCCCTGGACCTTGGACAGACTTCTCTGGGTAGCCTTGTGTTCTTTGCTTAATTTGGCATTAAGATGGCTAATCTTGTAAGTCACCCCGTCAGGTTTAGGTACAGGTTGGCGGAGGGAAGAAAGTGGGCATTTAAAATAAAAGATGAAGCAAGCCTGGTGCTGAGGAGAGAAACGGAGAGGAGAGGGGAGGAGAGGCAGGATGAGAGTGCTGATCTTGGGCAGGACTGTCACTGCTACCCCAGGAGAACCCAGAACCAGGCCCGGCAGCCCGTGGATACGAGAGCGCCCAGCTCAGAAGCAGAGGACGCATCAAATAAGAATAATCACGCAAAGTAATTTCCTTAAGATGTGTGGGAAAGGATTCTGAACACGCTTTCTCAAGCAGGGCAAATTAATAGTATTCTACTCTCTAGACTGAAGTTAAAAATGTGACATTTCTTTTTTAACGTGCTTTTTTTATTGCTTTATTTTAGTGGATCTGCATGTTTGCGAGTGCTTTATAGGCCTTTTATTTCTTCTCTTTAACAAAGTAGCTTCAAGTTTTCACAGCCAGACCTTCAACCACACAATGTTGGATCTGAAGTGAACGCGTTAGAAAAAATAAGACTGAGCACAAGAGAGGCTGAAAGAGGAATGACCTCCACTGCCGATCCCTCCCCCATGAGGGACAGATCTGCTAGTGTCCCCAGGACAGAGCTCCTGGGGGAGGATCCCACAGGCAGACACAAGACTTGGCTCTCATAGGGTCATGGTACCGTTTGGCCCCAAACCCAACCTCAGCGCTGAAGAAGGCGAC
>NW_022103920.1:1349456-1350513 GCF_000313985.2 Echinops telfairi | reverse complement strand
AAGGGTGATGCTGATGGATTTCTCAAGGACACTGGAATAGCTCAGGGCTTGTGATGAACTCAACCCAAGCTGCCTGCTGTGGACTCCATCTGACTCCGAGGGGCCCCAAGGACAGGGCGGGGCTGCCCCCGTGGGTTTCTGAGACTGTCATTCTTACAGGAGTAGGGAGCTTTCTCTTCCTCCAGAACAGCTGGCTGGTGATTTCGAACTGCTGACCTTGCAGTGAGTGCGATGCATAGCTACTATGTCACCAAGGCTCCTGATGATGAAGAGGCTTGAATAAAATTGAAAGCTGCAAGAGAGTTGAACTGAGGCATTGTTTTTAATTTTTTAGCGTCAGGACAATTTACCTGCTCATAAGTCTGTCCTATGAAAATCCCGTTGTGAAACACCCCTCCCCACCCCCCCATGGTCCTAATGTCCCTTCAGACTCTGTGTGGTCCCAAACTCAAAGAATATTCAGATGGCCCTGAGACCTTTGTCTTGAATCTTTGTTCATAAGAGTTTCTATAATTTTGTAGTAGTCCTTTTTTGTGTGTATTTTCATGGTATATCATCAAACCATTTCACAAGAGATTCCATTAAGGACCGTTGTTTAAGAACTGCTGCTCAAGTCCAGCATTCTTGTCTCAAAACGAGGGGATCAAATTGTGACAGTAAGGTGGCCTGCCAACGTGTCGAGCAAATTTAGAGAGGCAGGCTGTGTGGCCGTTACAGCATCTCATGTCAACTGGAAGAGATATAAGCGTGTAGGGGTGGCGTTCAACCTGTCAGTCAGGTCACAGCCTGATGGTGCCTCCTTGTGGGCGTGGCCTTCTCATAAGGAGGGTCCTGGGGACCTCCCCTCTTTCTCTGCTTTCATTTTCCTGCTGGCCGACACTGGTTGCTGCCAGAGCCCTGGAGATGTGTCCACCACCATTGCATCAAAAGACTTTTCACCTACCGACCTGTAATATCCCTGCATTCAGCATTATCTCATGTGGCTGCATGAGTCTAAAGAGGGATTTATGGACTTGAGTTGTACTGGGCTGTTGATGTTTTCTTGATATATAATTAG
>NW_022103920.1:1346031-1348042 GCF_000313985.2 Echinops telfairi | reverse complement strand
GAGTGTTGCTCCACCACCATCAGACTTCATACCCCTCCCCCCATCCATCGATTCCCATCTCAGCACTTCCTGCCCACTCACTTGTGACTTTCATGTTGGACATCGACAGTGGTAACCCTTGTTCCCACGTACATCCTCCATCACACTCATGAACTCGTATCTTCTCCACCAGGCTTGCCAGCAAGGCCATTTAATATCTCTGATAATCAATGGGGGAGCTCTTGATAATGGGCTTGATTTTTCCCTAACATTTGCATTCATGATTAGCCTCTTGATTAGATCGTGCAATTATACCACTGACTATAACTGCTCCCTGCCCTCCCTGCTCCACCTATCCCCTCCCAACCTGCATGTAACTACATTTAAAGTGATGCTTCAGATGTCACATGGAGACATTAGGAATGGAGAGTGCTTCTCAACGCTATTTTAGTGCCTTGGATAACAGAGATTTTGAAATGGTAGGGTTGCTATGGTAAATATGGATTTTCTCCTAATTAATTCAAGCATGAGAAAAGTTACTAATTGCCATACTTTTCTTGCAATTACCTTTGGTCTAAAAGCATTTCTAGCCTTCTCATCTAATAATGGTTATGTTAGATTTAAGTTCACATCTGAAATGTCTGGGCAGTTTCCTACCCTTACGGAGAAAGAACAAAATGTATATGAAGCATTTGAAATTCGTTGAATACTTGATACTGGCATTTCATCTTGAACCTCTCTTCGCTGCTATAACAGTGGTGGAATGAATTTCCTATGTTCTATATTTATGGAGAGGTTTTCGAAGAGCATATACGTTCTTTCCCTTAGATGATCATGAGAATTTTAATTTTAATCTGCCCATCATCTTTTCAGAAGGCTTATTTATTACAAAACCAATGAAACATGGTATTCACTAGAAACTCCACTCTCTCTAGTGTCCAAAGGTCTTCTCCAAACACAGACCCAGCGAGGGGGACACAGGAGTGTGGTCAGACGCCTACAGCGTGTGTGACAAGGAGAAGGGTGTCTGTACAGTGACATCATTTAACTCCTCAAGTCAAAATGGGGAGTTAGCCAAGACAAGTGGGACCATCTTCCTGCTTTCAAAGAACCCACCCCGTGTGTGACGCATGATCACCATAAACCTAAGTGTGTCCGGTTGGGTGTTCTAGAGGAATAAAACCAGTGACGCTCAGCTATGTATTTGAAAAACAATTCTATCAAGAAGGAATTTATATCCAAAAAGCAGCCTAAGCCAGCCCAGGTCAAGTCCATGGGTCAGCTACTGGCAGGGGGCTCTCAGACTCACACAGCCACCAGCAGAGGAAGCCATGGGTGAAGCAGGAACCTGGGAGGTCACAGGCTGACACGTGTAGAGTCATGTCTGTCCACGGTTGTCAGGAGCGTGGCAGGGCGTGGACAGCTCTGAGGGACAGCAGACCACCTGGGCCACCATGGAGCCAAGCACAGAATCAAGCATGCTGGAATGCGAAAGGCATGTGAGGGTCCAGTTCTCCCCAGAGTCACCTTTACAAAAAGGTGACCCAAGGAGGTGTCATCAGACTGACCACCGCAGAAAAGGGAATGTCCCGGAAAAGTGAGGTGCGTGGTCCTTGGTTTCCCAGCACAAAGAAAAGCTATGTCTACACTGGACGGGCTCATGAGGTGTGCAGGTGTAGTTAGACACCGTGCGTCAGTGCCAGCCCATGGCAACACCATGAACCACAGCACGAAGCACTGACCGCTCCTGCGCCATCCTCACAAGCGTCCTTACGTTTGAGCCCACCGTTGCAGCCCCTGGTCAGTCCATCTTGTCCAGGGCCTTTTTCTCTGTAGCTGTCCCTCCCGTTTACCACACGTGCTGTCCTTCTTTGGGGACTGGTCTCGCCCGACAACATGTCCAAAGTACATGAGACGAAGTCTCTTCGTCCTTGCTTCTAAAGTTCATTTTGGCTGTACTCCTTTTTTTTAATCGTTTTATTAGGGGCTCATACAACTCTTATCACAATCCATACATCCATCCATTGTGTAA
>NW_022103920.1:1339361-1345931 GCF_000313985.2 Echinops telfairi | reverse complement strand
GGATTAAATGTACCATGGCCTTGGTCAGGTGCAGCTTAGTCCTGTGTTGCGTGATACATGAAGAAAATGGCGAATTACTGTGAGCTTGACCTAAATGAGATAGAGACTGAGACTGAGCACATGCTCTTGGGGAAAAGTGGCCTGGCAGCCTTGCCTCAAACCTTCCCCGTGTGTGTAAGACAGGCGGTGTCTGCAAAGCGTCATGACGTGACTCGTAATGAAGCCAGGCGTGCCACAGGAGGGGCTCCAAGAAGCTCTTCGGGGATTTTCTCTCTTCACTTCAAATTCCCAGGAACTTTGTGACATCCCCTCAGGTTTGCCAACTCTGTTGGGTGTTCCATCAGGATCATGGAACCTGGCAAAGAAATATTTTGATTTGAGAAAACTGTAAGTATTTACTACTAAATAACTCCAGGGGCCACTCTTTCAGTCCACCTGCTGCCAGGCTATGTAAGCCCCTGCCAGACACACAGAGGTATGAACATGGCCGCCGTGTAGCTCTCCTCCCAAAGGGGGTCCCTGCACTTCCATGCACTTCTGCTTCCACTGCCTTCCTTAAAGACCCTCTTCTCAGTGGCTGGTCTAGCAGGTAGAGAGAGTCCCATCAGCAGCTGTGTGTTCTGTTACGTCTCAGTGAGGAGACACAGGGCCATGCTGGCCTTGGTGGTCCTGGCCCCCACATTGCCCGTGCTCCACAACGGTTATCCAAGTCAAACATACTCCCAAGGGCACCTGTGAACAGCGAAAAGGCCACAGGAAGGCTGGATTCTCTGTGGAGCCACATCTGGGTGATTCATTGAGTGTTGAGCCCGGGACAGTGAACGATGCTTTCTCGCTACATTTCCCAGTGACGCTCACCCTTGTCCGGGTCTTCAGGGGAAGTGCATGTGGAAGCCCTCCAGGGGCTAGAGCTAGAACCCGTCCACAATCAGAGACTTGCTCCAGGGGCTGTGGGGTCTGGTAGAAGGGGGTGTACCAGGAACAGTAAACCCTTGTTAGTGGTGCCCCGCAGAGCCAGGGCACTGGTGGAGGGACCTGGCCTCCTCCAGTGAGATTAACCCCTTTGAGAAGGAAGAGTGCATCACAGACAGAAGGACACCCACAGAGAGACTGGCGCCCTCACAGAGCAAGCGCAGGAGTCCAGGGGACTGGGGGAGAGAGCGGGGATAGCAGGAAGCCCTCATTCCCGCAGAACACACAATGGCCCCAGACTGTCAGGCTCTCACATATTGACCGCCCAGGATGGGGGTGCCATGGGAGCTCCCAGGGGCTGAGACAGGTGACTTCCTCCACAGTCTGCTTTGATGCTGTAATAGCCAGTGCCCACCGCACCCTGACCCAGTGCTGGACAGGAGACCTGGGGTGTGAACTGGGCATCAAAGGTCCTCAGCTTGTCCCTCCCCTAGGACTCCTCTCTGAATGGCCACTTGGAAGCAGTTAGCCCTGCAGATGATGCCTGGGGCTGGGATACAGAGCTAATGGGAGGGGGTGGGGGTGGGGGCTAATCTCCTGTCAACTTGAGTGAAGGGGTGGAGTCTAGCCTGTCAATCAGATCATAGCCAATGAGACCTCTGTGTGGGCATGGCCTTCTGCTGAGGATTCTGGGAACCCCTATCTTCCTCCCTGGAGGCAGGAGACAATCTCTGCTACACATTCCTGCTGACAAGCCACATGGAACCGTACTGATGGAGCCAGAGCCCTGGTGTTAGAGGGTCCACATGGAGACCCACACCAGCACTAAGATGCTTCCACTGCCACTGGATCCACAAGACTTTCCACCACTGACTTGTGATCTACCTGCATTCAGCATAGTATGTGTTGCGTGAGTCTGAAGAGGAATTTATAGACTGGTGTTGGACATATGGGCTAATACTGGACTTATGGACTTGATCTGGACTGGGCTGGGATGTTTCCTTAATATACAATTACTCTTTGATGCGAAACTCTCTCTTACATACATATGACGGTCTCTGTACTTGTTTCTCTAGTCAAACCGTACCAACACAGGGGCATTACAGAGAAGTGATGCCTGGGGGTGGGGAGGGTGGTACAGGATAGCTGGGCACCACCTCGTTCTTCTGGTCTCAGGTTTGTGGACATTAAGGTTGGCGTGGCCCATTAGTCCCTTGGACCAATGTCTCTGTCTTTGATTTTCACCATGCTCCTTCCTATTGGATGGGAGACACCAATCGTTACCCCTTAGACACCCACTATGGGAGACCCAGGACATTGTCTTTGCCCACTGTGTTATGTCTGTTGCTTTCTATGCCCCCCTTCCTTCAGGCCCTGACCCCCAAGGCCCAGAGCCCATTTCCTCAGAGTGTCCAGTTATGTCTAAGAAGTCTCATCAGTCCCCCCTGTGTGTTCCAACACATGCCTGGAGCATTCTATAGCGATCATGGAGAAAGGGTGACGCCCGGGACAGAATGCAGCCTGTCCTCATCTCTGACGCCGTGCGTGCTCAGAGCAATGCCCCCACCAACGGGGGGAGAGGAACCAAGCGAAGACGCCCCCCGAGAAGCCTGTTAGCTCCAAATAACCAGCTTTGCACAGCCTGATAGCACAGTCCATTAATTAATCAGGAGGAGGAGATCAATACTAACCTCCTCCCGCTTCGTGGTAAATGCTTTTCAGAGTCCGCGTGTGCATTTGGTCTATTTCAAGATGACTGTTACTGAATTCCCTTAGCGAAGCCGGTGACGTCAGCACATCCCTGGGACGTAAGGGGTGAGCCAGGGTCGCTCGCTCGTGGTTTCCGGAGAGAACGCCTTCCTGCGGCATGCGCGTTTCCGTGGAGCCGCGTGAGGCTGTGCTTCTTTCCCAGCACTGAGCTTTCAACGCTGTCTCTTCTCGACTGAACTCCACTGGGTGCCAGAGAGGGGACGCCAGCACCCGCCCCACGCACGGCACTCTCTAGGTGCCTTCGGCACAGAATTACATGCATTTTCGGACAATGAAGTTTGCTTTGCTTGAACATAGCCCCTCTTCTCTTTTGCTAAAAGCTCTATTATTTATACAGTAAATGGGCTCCTCCAGCATACAGCCCTGTGACCCTCTTTTGTGAGACCAGGCATTCTGCTTTTGGTATCACATTCCTTACAGCGCTCTGGTGGCACAGTGTGGTATGTGTGAGCTGCTAAGTGCAGGGCAGCGTTTGAAACCACCAGCAGCTCTGTGGGAGAACGAGGAGCCGGCCCTACTGCCCCCAGAAAGAGTTCCCACTGCGGAAGCCCACAGGGGCGGTTCTCCTGTCCTATTGGACGAGTAAGAGCTCCATTGACTCCATGGCAGTGAGCGAGTGAGCATCCCCTCCAGGTAGCAATAATTTTTGTGTCTGTGAAATTGTGCATACTGAATACAGAGAGGCTAGTGGTGTTGCCAAAGACCACCCCTGGCCCAGGGACCCCAGATAGAAGCACTGCCGAGCCCTGTGCCATCTGTGTGGTCGCAGTAGGCTCAAGTCCACTGCCATGGCCACTGGGTGTTTAGAGGGCCTTCCAGCCGAGCAGCTCAGCCCTCAGCCCCGTGCAGGACAGTGTTCTCCGGAGGTCGATCCGCAGGGTGTTTGTTGGCTGATTTGGGGAGTAGGTCTCCTGGTCTTTCTTACTGGCCAGTCTTGCTCTGGAAGCTCCAGCACGGGTGTGTTAGTCTGGGTAGACTAGAGAAACAAATCCACAGGAACTCATATATGCATATAAGAGAATTTTTTATTAAAGGTAAGTGTACATTAAGAAACCATCCCAACGCAGTCCAGTCCAAGCCCATAAGTCTGACATTAGACCATATGTCCAACACTGATCTACAAAGTCCTCCTCAAACTTGCAAAACACCGGCAATGACACTGCATGCAGGAGGAAAGCTGAGTCAGTGAACGTGTAAGCATCTCAGCGCTGGCAGGTGTCTCCATGGCTGCTCCAGCAGGCAGGGCTGCGTCAGGGTAGGCCCATGTGGCTTCTCCTCAGGGATGTCTCCCATGAAGGGAACCTTGCCAGCTGAGGCAAAGTACTAGCTAAGGCAGCTACAGCCTGGTCTGACCATCAGAGAACAAGAGACCAGAGAACAAGAAAGGTGAGGCTCACCGAGCCATTTATCTCTCTGTCCTTCAATTAATCTCACATGTGTTTATTGGCCAGGTTGGCACAATAAGCCTTAGCTATCTCAATGGGCTGGGTGCCCTGGTTGAGGTTGAAATACAAGCAGCACAGGCCCATAAGCTGACCCACTCTGCTGTTGAGCTAACCAGGGATTGTCATGACGGGATACTTGTATTGTCCCATGAGTTGCTATGACTCTCTGGATATCCTAGAATCTTCTGAAAATAAATGCAGAGAGGAAGGCATCTGGAATGGTATAGATGGCATATTAACCCCATTATATTACTGATAATTCTTAAACATTTCTAGAATGGGTGCAAAGTTCGACCTAGCATGGCTGCTCTCAGCAGCTAGCTGTTTGTAACAACCCTGCAGATAAAGCCCAAACCACCCTACCAGTGAGGAATGGCTGTCAATAGGTAGGGGCACTCGAACAGCACACGCATTTTATTTCAGGTCAGATAAGCCCGCTGGATAACCCAGTGCCTCTAGTTGCTTCTGCCTCATAGACCCGGTGAAGGGTTGCTGAGACTGTACATCTTTACGGGCACACAGCCTCATCTTTCTCCCATGGGGAAGCCGGTAGGCTCGAACCGGACAACATGGCTCAGTTTATCCAGGGAATTTTGCAAAGGCAATCAGAAGTAGGCATCACCCGTTGCTGACCATGGAGATCCTTCTGGAGGCAGCGTGAGTTTGGCAGTTCACAGTCCAGCAAAGGCTGATCAGGATGTACAACTGGAAAGTCAAATGGCGCACGAAAACTCAGAGCGGCGGGTGCCCACTCCTCCCTCCAGCAGCCCGCTGCAGGTGGCCTGAGCTCGGCTGGGTTCTCCTTCTCTGCCCTCAGCCTGCCACAGCCTCCCTGCCCTGGTTGGCCATGTGGTCTTCTGGTTACAGTGAGTAAGAGCATCGATGGACAATGCTCAGTGAATTATAGAGAAAGGATGGGTATTTCTGCCTGATGTAAGAGGCTGTGTCTGCCTGCCCACAGCAGACAGAGAGAGCAAACAGGCATCAACTGTCAGAGGCCCCATACTAGCAGCTATAGTAGAAGTTGGTTCTGCATCTTTCTTACATGTATCCAGAGGTTGGTGAGCTGAGAGGCCGTGGACATCCCTTGAGGTGCTGTGGGCCTGGGGACATCACCTTGGCTTCCTGCTTCCACCACGTGCCTCCAGAAGAGACTGGATGAACACAGCTTCAACGCCAATACCAGAGAGGGGGCGTCGGCACATGGTGAGGCCCTCACAGTGTCACAGACTGCTCTTGGGAAGTGGGAGAGCCCAGGCTTCTCCTTGGAGAGTTAGAGGAAAACCTCAGGTGCAAGATTCCAGGGGGAGAGAGGGGGAAAGAGGAAGAAGGGGCAGAAAGAGCCCCCTCTTGGCTGGGGTTGGAGGGTAGGGGGATAGTCCCATGTGTTTCTTCTACCCTGTGAATGGAAGAGCCCATGTCTTCAGACCCCATCCGCTCTCATTCACTTTTATTTTTCTCAACAATTGGCACTCACAGACACACAGATACCTGCACACAGAGACACACATACATACATGCTTGAGCTCAAGCTTAAATTATCTGAAGACTCTCTTTGGAAAGAAAAGAAGGAGAAGAAGAAGCTTGTGTTATTTAAAGAGTTATTTAAGCCAAAACTCCCTCAGAATGTGAATAAATAATATTGTATACCTAAATAAACCCCACAAAATGCTGATGTTGCTAAAATATCCTTTAAAAAGTTAATGGTGACTATTTAAAGACAAATGATAGCTTTGGGTGGGAATTCCAAACACTCCATTGTGCTCATGGGGAACCTATACAGGGGCGGAGAGGCAGGTGTGCAAACAGAATGAGAGGGCACTGCATGGATTGAAATCTAGAAAGGTGTGTGTCAGGGTTGTAAATGCTTATTCAATTTGTGTGCTGAGCAAATCCTCAGAGAAGCTGGACTCTGTGAGGAAGATTGTGACACCTGGACTGGAAGAAGGCTTATAAACAACCTGTGTTATATAGATGACAACCTTGCTTGCCGAAAGTGAGGAGGACTTGAAGCACTTGCTGATGAAGATCGAGGGTTGCAGCCTTCAGCGTGGATGGCAATTCAACATAAGGAAGACCAAAATCCTCACAACTGGACCAATAGGTAGCATCATGATAAGTGGAGAAAAGATTGAAGTTGCCCAGGATTTTGTCTTGCTTGGATCCACAATTAATGCTCCTAGAAGCAGCAAACAGGAGATCAGATGACATATTCCACTTGGTAAATCTGCTGCAAGATCTCTTTAAAGTGTTGAAAAGCAAGGATGTTATTCTGAGGACAAGGTGATCCTGGCCCAAGGCACGACACCTTCAGTCACTCGTAGGCATGTGAAAGTTGGACACTGAACAAGAAAGACCAACAAAGAATCAACGGATTTGAATTATGGTGTCATCCATGATTATTGGACCGTGGACAGCTAACAAGACAGACACATCTGTCTTG
>NW_022103920.1:1336468-1339261 GCF_000313985.2 Echinops telfairi | reverse complement strand
ACGGATTTGAATTATGGTGTCATCCATGATTATTGGACCGTGGACAGCTAACAAGACAGACACATCTGTCTTGGGAGAAGGAGAGGCAGCCTGTCCACAGGTTCAAGGAAGGAGAAATGTTTTCTCACATACTTTGGGTGTGTTGTCAGGAGAGACCAGTCCCTGGAAGAACATCGTGCTTTGTTCATTGAGGGCGCAGCAGGACAGAGGAAGGCCCTGGAGGAGCTGGACGGACACAGTGGGTGGAAGTATGAGAGCAACTGGGAGGATGACTCGGGACCGGGCAGTGTTTCCTTCCGTCCTGCATCCAGTGGCTAGGAGTCAGAACCAACTAGACAGCTTCTAACAGCAGAAGCGAACAAAAATCATCACGGTTTTTGAACACACTTTAAATAATCTGTATTCTAATTGATTGATTTAAAATATCTATCATCTAGTTCTAAATATATCCATACAACATATAAAAAGCTTTATTACTGCCAAGGAACACTGCTCCCAATTGAATGGTTAAATAGCCAAAATACCAATGAAGTTATTAGATGCATACACACACCTATATCTATTTATTTAGGAGACAAATTAAAATTGCACATCGTGCCTTTCATCATCACTGTTGTTTTTATTTGAGACAAACTCTGTTTTCCTTCTGCAAGCTGACATCCAAACGACTGGCCTTCAGCACCTCATCCCTGGACAGCGCTCTTAGTGGTCTTCAACGCTTTGCAGACTGAGCGGAAGAACATGCCTGTCCTGATTCCCTCTTTGAAAGATTCCTTCCGATTCCTTTCAGTGGTCTTATGACAACAAGCACCCAGAATCGCGCATGGGGAAAGATTTGTGAGCTTAAATGCCGAGACGCCGAGATGGTGCTGGTTAACCAGGATTTCCCCAGAGAGACCAGTATCTGGAAGGTGAATACAGCCCAGCGAGTGGTCCCAGGGTTAGCATGGGGCACCGTGGCAAATGCAAATGCAAGCTTTCCTCACAGGATAGGCGATTAATCTCTATAATTAAGAGTATTACAATGCCACAGCTTGAAGTCCCGAGAATAGAAGCTCAACTCAAATGGCAGACATTAAGAAATGTAAAACTTTCATTTCCAGGTAATAAACTAGGAGAGCTATGCCAAGTAGGAGGCTTCCGACTCCTTCGGTAATTAGTCAGACCCCCACAGTGCCCGCTGCTTTCTAAATGGGTGGCTTCTTCCGTCACCTGCTTTGTCTTCGCTTGGGGCCATTTCTAAGTTGTGACTGAGTTGACTACGCTTTTTTCTAAGACTGCAACCCCCGCCCCTGGTGATGGGAATGAGTGCCTGGGAGACTTGGGGGAGCAGGGACACTGGGGCCAGGAGACCCCATCTGGAAGGGGTGGGGTGCAGGCCGGGAGTTCCCGGAGCCAGCTATGAAAGCCTGGAGACCCACTGGTTGGGAGGTAAGTTCTGCATCTTGTGGTAATTTTGGGAAACACCCTGTCCCATCATCACAGGACATCCGGAGGATGCATCACAGGACACTCAGTGCATCTGAGTGAGGCTCCGTGCACACAGATCCATGTATGTGCACGCTCTCAGGTCTGGCTTTCTGGTGGCAATTGCCTCCACCACCTCAGAGCCCCCAGGGGATGGTCCTGGAGGGCTGTAGGGTCAGCTGGTGACCCTGCTTGTGAGCTGGTCCAGGGCCACCTTAGGACCACGGACCTCTCCCCCTCAAGCCCTTTCTGATCCTTCTGGAACACGTTTCCTCTCCCTCTAGCACCACCATCCTCTGGTAGCACCTGCTTCCCCTCCCCCCCATCCTACCCCCCCAGGGACCTCAGGCCGAAAGAGCAAGGCAAGACTTGAATAAGAGCCTCACACGCATGGTGAGAAGTACATAGGTTGAGATTCACCTTCTTATAAGGCAAGGGTAGACTCTGTCTCCATGGAGGCCAGCTGGAGACAGGAGACCCCTGGCTCAGAGACAACGGCCTCTGTCACTCATAGCAATGACAATGACCAGAGTGGTGGTATGAATGGCTCATGGGCAAGGTCTGTTTCGTAGCGGGGCAGGCATTAGTCTCCTGACCCAAGGTCAGAGGTTCAGCCACTCGGTGGGAGGAAGAGAGACTATCTGCTCCTGTAAAGACCTCCAGCCGTGGGAGCCCCAGGGAACCGTTCTAGCCTGTCCTGTAGGGTCACGCAGGCAGAATCCACCCAGGACCATCGATGGTCGGGTTGTTGGCATAAGATGACATGTATCTTCATCACGGACTCTACTGAGACTATTCTAGAACATTCAGAAGACCACGTATCAGTGAACTCTGCATTTTTGGGTTTGGTCTTGTGTCAAATTGCCCAATCTTTAGGAACAAGTAGAAAATAACGGAAGTCATTTTCATTTATGAATTCTGTGCTGTCCCCAGACTGTCACCATATGCTGCTGCCTGGCTGTATCTGCCCACTGAGGTCAGCTGACCAACAAATGACCTCCCACCCCCTTACCCTTACCCTGGCCTCTCTGGCTCTCTCCTCTCCCTGGAGGATCAATGCGGACACTGCTGGAGGGATTCTGGGAAGTGCCTTTGGCAGACGCCCACCTCTCAGTGAAGGGTGGGAAACGCCCAGCCTCTGGGCTGTTTAAGGCCCTTGAAACCATGGATACCAGATAACATCAGGCCACTTCTAACCATTATTAGAGGTGAGGTAATTAAATGGTGGACCAAATATTGCAGGTTAATTTTTAAGATGATAAATTTGTATGGCCCACAAATCCAAATGGCCCTTGGCGAAGAAAGGTTTGCCGCCCCTGGCGTAGA
>NW_022103920.1:1330491-1336154 GCF_000313985.2 Echinops telfairi | reverse complement strand
TATTGCCTTCGTTAAATTAAAAAAGGATGTTAAAAGGAAATCGATATAATATAAGCCTGCCTTGTTAGGACAGAGAGTAGCATTAAAGAAAATTCCACCTTTGTAATGAAATTACCATCTATCTCCAAGCAAAATGAATCGTGGCCGCAATTGTTTTAAAATCACAGTTTGGAAAGGAAGCTCCATCAGGACCGTATGCAGCGCATGACTGCGCCACTTGAGGGACGAAGTTTCCACGTCGACGCTGCTGAATCTGTGATGTTTTGCTGCTGTGAGATGCCACCGTGGGTCCATCCATCGGGACCCAGGCGCAGCAGAAGAAAGCCCGGCGGGTCCTGCCTCCTCACAGTGTCCTCTGTCCACCGGAACCGGTGTGGTAGCCATGATGCCACGCCACATCCTGGACTGTCTTCCTCGTTTTCCTCTGCCCCTCGCCTTATGGAACATGAGGTCCGTCTCCAAGGACGCATCTCCCCTGACAACATGCCCACAGAGGACTTCATAGGAAGTCTCCCCAGTCTTGGCTCTAAGGAGGATTTCAGGCCATACTTCTTCCAAGAGCGGTTTGCTTGTTCTTTTGGCAGTCCGTCAAAGGAGATTGTACGGAGAAGGCCGGAGGAAGAGCAGCTCTGGGAGCCGGGGGTGGAAGGTCAGCTTGGCCATCAACACCCTCATGTGTCACCTCAAGCACAGAGGCTCTGCCCTCTTCACCCCTTCCAGTTAACACTGAGGCAAGTCTTGGAGCCCTGCAAAGCCAACCAAATCTTCGTGGTTGGTGTTTTCAAGAAGCACGTGGTGGGTTGCTCTGTGTATCTCGTTAACTTAAAGCCATGTACATACACACACACACACATATATGTACATATATACATGCACACATACATACACATATTTGTATATATACGTATATATACATAGAGACACTTGTATGTGTATCTATAGACACACACGTGTATATACAAACGTATTTTATATACACATATATATAGATAGAGACACTTGTATGTGTATCTATAGATACACACGTGCATATACAAACATTTTATATGCACACATATATATACATAGAGACACTTGTATGTGTATCTATAGACACACACGTGTATATACAAACGTATTTTATATACACATATATATACATAGAGACACTTGTATGTGTATCTATAGATACACACGTGTATATACAAACATTTTATATGCACACATATATATACATAGAGACACTTGTATGTGTATCTATAGACACACACGTGTATATGCAAACGTATTTTATATACACATATATATACATAGAGACACTTGTATGTGTATCTATAGACACACACGTGTATATACAAACATATTTTATATGCACATATATAAAAATCATTATACATTGGGTTGCTAACCATAAGGTGCACAGTTCAAAGCCAGCATCCACTCCACAGGAGACAGACGAGGCTTTCTACTTCTGTGAAAAGTTCCAGATTCAGGAGCACACAGGGGCAGTTCTACTCTGTCCTGTAAGGTTGCTCTGTGCAGAAGTCGGCTGGATGGCAGTGAGTTTGTTTTATTTTGGTTATATGTACACACACACACACACACACAGAATTTATCTACACACAATCAAAAATGTTTTCTCCATTTCCACCTGGATGGAGAGACAGGCAGCTCCTCGCTAAATAGACTTTCCATGTAAGTGTGCCCTTTAGGAAGTGCCATCCTTTCTTCTGGACCATTAGGAAGACTGCTGGCAGTGGAGGTTGGCGGAAAGGTGCTGAGGACGCCCAGGGCCTTGGCAGAGTGCCGCCCACGGGTGACCCCTGTCTGACAAGAGACTCCTTGGAGCAGATTCCTTGGCAGGTTCTCGCAGTGAGTTCCCTAGCAGGTTGGGCAGTTGCTCCCAGGCTGCCGCGTCATTCTGCATCCTGTCAGTACTGTGTTGTGCCTGGTTGTCAAAGTTAGGTGCCAGTATTACTTTCTGTTCCAGAACTGGGCAGAATTTCTGTCTGGTTTCCTGTCGGCTCTAGATCCAATTCCACCGTTCCTCTGCCCCTGGCCGCAGTGTCTACGAGAGCCCGAGCGGGGAGGAGCAGTGTTGGAGAGTGAGCACCCTCCACATCACAGCAAAGCTTCACTGTGAGCCCACAGAGATGCTGCTGCCATTGCTTGGCATTTCCCTGTGATCATCTGAAAGTCCCGCGCTGAGACGCGAAGAGAGCATAAGAGCAGTGAGCCTGGATGGTCACCTGTAACATTTCAGATACCTGTGCAAAGCTGAGTCAAAATGCTGTTCCGAGGCCTGAAGGAGCCATGGTTAAATAAAAATAGACAATGTGAAGCCCTGGTTTCTCGACCTCTAGGTCTGTACACCTCTGAAGTTGACATTTGCATCTCTCACTCTCCCCCACTGCTGTTCATGAGGAGAAAGGGGATTTCAGAGCGCTTTACTGAGCTCACGCAGGACCCGCACAGTACAAGGGAACACTGCTTGGTTGAACAACCACGAAAGATGTGCGTGTTCAGTCTGTGTGAGCAGCAAGTAGTCTGAGAAGCCGGACTGCATGAAGAAGAGAGTGTCATCCGGGCTAGAAGGAGGCTAAGTAACGACCTGGACCCAACTTTGCTTGCTCAAAGAGAGGCGGACTCAAAGCTATTGCTGAGGAAGATCAAGGATTGCAGTCTTCAACTCAGCGCGAAGAAAAATAAACTCTTCCCACGGCACCGCCTCTGGGTAGCTTCATGATCCATCATAAAAAGAGAAAAGACGTCAGGATTCCATTTTGTTCGGCTCCACGGTCAGTGCTCATGGAAGCAGCAGTCCAGTGGTCAAGTTGGGCAAATCTCTGCACAAGACCTCGTTAAGGTGTCGAAGGGCAGAGGTCACGGGAAGACTAACGTGCACCTGAGCGCACCCACGCTGTGGTGTTTTCAGTCGCCCCGATCCGTGTGAAGCTGGACATCCCATAAGGAAAACCACAGAGCAGTTGGTGCACTTGGTGGTGGGGTGGAAGAGGGATATGGCGAAAACCACGGCTCCCAGGGGACAGCGCAAGAGCCAGCGTTCTGCTCCTCAGGAGGGCAGGGCGTCTTTGATCCACGCAGTCTCAGTTTCCTGTCTGGTGTGAGGGGAAATCCAATTTGGTCAACGCTGCTTGTTGCGGAGACTGTTTCTTCCTTGACTGAAGGGACGCCAGCCCTTTGGGGAGCTCACTGAAGAGGTGTGACGTATGCTTTATCTCTCTGAGGATGCCGGGTGCTAGCTTTTGGAGGCCTTGGTTCGATTGTTGCATTATTGTTCTCTCTCCAAGAGCCCCTGTGCCTCTTCAGTTTGTCTGTCTGCTTGAGACATCGTTTGCTGCTGCTTTTCTTCATATGCTCGTAATTGATGGCCGTCTCCAGGACACCAAGGCATTGTTTCACGTGTGCATATATGTCGTTGTTGGTTGTAATTTTGCTTGTCTTTATTTTGGTGGTTGTGGTAGTTCCATGATCTGGTGTCAACCTGTGGAGGGGTGGAGTCTAGCCCGCCAATCAGCTCGCAGCTTGATGACCTCATTTGGATGTAACATGGAGATTAATAGCTCACTGGAGGCCAGATACTCTCAGACTCTCTGCCTCGTCTTCCTCCAGACAAGTCACATGGAGCTAGGCTGATGGCAGCCAGAGGTGTGGCGCTGTGGGGGGACACGTGGAGACCCACGCCAGCACTAACATGTTTCCACTGCCACTGGATCCACAAGACTTTCCACCCCTGGCCTGTGATCTCCCTGCACTCGGCATCATTGCATGTGTTGTGTGAGTCTGAAGAAGAATTTATAGACTGGTCTCGAACATATGGGCTATAATCAGACTTATGAACTTGATCTGGACTTGACTGGGATGTTTTCTTAATGTACAATTGTTCTTTTATATAAAGCTCTTTCTTATACACATATGAATGTCGATGAATTTGTTTCTCGAGTCCATGCAGACTCAGTGGTTATTTTTTTGTTTCTATGTCTTAGGATTAATTTGGATTCTTCGTGTTTGTTTGTTTTTTAATTTTGTTTCATTTTCAATGTCTTCGCTGTGTGCTTTCAGTCTGTGTGTGACGTTGCTGCAGTGGCCCGCTGTGGCTTGCTGTCACCGGTGGCCATAGTGGTTCCCACGTGGTCGCCTCTCTTGGTAGATGCACCTGTTTTCCCTCAGAGGACTGCATGGAGGTGTCACCCTCCCCGCCCGCCGTCTCAATGTGGAGCTGCAGCTGTGGGTGGTCAGGGTTCCTCTGCAGCTTCTGCGGGCCAGCTCACCCTGCGTCGTTGGCATGAACAGGGAGTGCTTACCCTTGGTGGGCAGGACGAGTCATCTATGTGACTCAGAGGCCAGTGCCACCCAGAGAGGGGCAGGAGACCCATGTGGAGACAAGGTGTGTGTCTGAGTGGGCAAGGGCAACGAGCTTCTGTGGGGAGAACAGGGAGGGAATGGGAGTGGTGTCACCTTGCGTGGTCAGGGTGGAGGTGGAAAGGGTGTGGAGGCCTTGTGGTTAGTTGGATGGACAAAGTGCCAGGTATAGCCAAGAATGTTGCTTCATGCCATCTGGGCATGGCCACTACATTGGGCAGCCATCAGAGCACCTAGGAGCTGTGACTCCCCCTCTGTTTTCAATCTCTCTCCCCTCCTTCCCCCTTCCTCGATCTTCTTCCTGATGTTCGGGGTTCAAGGCTGCTTTTGCACCCTGCTGGTTTGGTTTCTCTGGTCTGTGCTCCCTGGAACATCACGGTGTGCCCCTCACCTTGGGGTCCACTCCGTGGCAGTTGGCTTGTAGCCCTGACCGGGGCTTGATCCAGGCTGCCCTTTAACTGGATGCTCCGTGGGGCTTTCAATGGTCAACCAGCAGGCCGTTAGTCCAAGGTGCTCTGGGTGGGCTCAACCTCTGTGCTAGCTGTTGAGTGTGTGAACTGGGACGCCAGATGCCTGGATATGTGGTGTATGTTTTTCTGTGTGTGTGCTTACCTGTGCATGGATGCAACATACACAAAAATGTTGCTGTTATTTGGTACCATTAAGTCTGTTCCCACTCATGTAGACCCTCTGCCCCACAGAACAAAACGCTGCTGCTCCGCCCTGCATCATCCTCACCACCCATCTCATGTTTCAGCCCCCAAATGCAAGGGTGCTTCTAAAAATTCCTGGGGGGAAATCTATTATTTTTCCACTTCTCTTACCGCGGCTATTTTGAAGTGCCCCTGCATATTCGGCGATGTATTCAGTGTTGTGGATGCAAATGCTGAGTGGATGTGGGTGCCTATAGAAGGTAAATGAATGCAATTCCACAGAAAAGTAAGCACAACTCCATTATAAAAATATTATGAGGATTTGAAAAATAATGGACATGTTCTTGCTAATGAGTAGGTTAAATGAGTAACGTTAAGGAAAATAATGAACTATTTAATCCATCAAGCCCATTATTAAAAAACATACACACACATTAATGGATTAATCTCATACCAAATTGCCTATTACTATCCTAAGAATGTTGATTTAATTATCAGATTGAATAATTGCCATTGTCCTTTCATGTACAAGTCCAACATAGATTCTATTCTTCAGAGGTGTGCTTACGGATTTTCCAAGTGGGTCCTGGGAAATAGATACCAAGGCTGTGCGTTTTCTTTGTGCTGCATTTGAGCTCTTGGCATTGC
>NW_022103920.1:1326973-1329145 GCF_000313985.2 Echinops telfairi | reverse complement strand
CTCTACTCCAATAAAAATCATAGTCTTGGAAACCCACCCGGTCAGTTCTACCCTGTCCCACAGGGTCACTGTGAGCATAATCAGCGCCATGACATTGGGTTTGGTGGTGCTGGTTCAGGTATTTTGTGGAAGTGAGATCAGACGTATTTGAGCGTCTGTGCCCTGTCCAGTTCATGCAACACAGTGTTTCCAAGATCCATCTCTGCCAGAGGTCTCACCTCCCCCTGCTCCCTCACTCAAGAATGTAGAAGGTGACGCAGTTGAACTCCCTGTTCTCAGTGGGCAGTGTGACTGTGGCCATTCCAGGTGTGCCCTGCCAGCGTCACAAGTTCATGCTGCCTGGGTTCAATCCAAGCAGTGCCCCGTCTTAGTCATGTGACGCAAGTTGCTCAGCCCCTCTGCCTGGGTGGCCTCTTTGTAACATGGGAGGATTCCCAGCTCTCTCCCCACAGGGCTATGTGCAGGAAGGATGAGGTCGGTGACAAGTGTCCTGGTTTGATCCCGGCAGCCCCAATACCACAGCCTCCGGGAGTAGTGAGTCTGTGTTCGCTGTAATTTTTAAGCAATTGAAAAAAATAAAGAGATCTATAATTTGTGATTTCTGAAAATTACATGAAATTCAGATTTCCAGTTCCATAAAGGAAGTTTTGTTTGACCACACAGGCCAAACTGAGTCTGACTGCAAAGCCAGTGGCATCTCTAGGGATGGGACAGCCAGTGTGGTAAATCACAGTGTCACCCCCCATCCCCATGGATCTCCTCCCACATCAGACCAGGTAGAGCATTTAGTGAGATCTATTGTCAGTTTCCATCATGGAAAACACAGGGGAATCATTAGCATTAGGCCAGCGAGAGCAGTGACCCCCTGACCCCATGGCCCTCCCTCCATATCTGACCATGCTTGTTATCAGTTGTAATCATAAACAACATTTGATAAATGTAGTTGTCAATTGTCTAAATATAACATTTCATAGATTATATGAATATGAATCACAAAATTGTTCTGTAAAAATCTTTCTACATTGAATTACAATCCTATGAGTTAGGACACTATTAGCAACTGAATAGGAACCTTTCACATGTTTTCTCCTTTTTCTTAAATGATTACTTTATTGTTAAAAAAAAGTTTCTGATGTATATTCACAAGTACTAATTATCATACAACTTTGGCTCAAACACCAGAAATTACAACAAAATCAGTCACTGCAGAAACATCAGAAGCAAAGAAAACATGTGTGTGCTTATAGCAGGTGCAGACGAGACCACGTGTTTGGGAGCCTCATCCTTCTACAGGGGAAATAGTGACAGCTCTGGCCGGCACAGGAGCCCTGGTGGTGTACTGGTTATCCATTGGACTGCTAACCACAGGGTCAGCAGTTCAAGAGCACCAGCTGCTGGGGGGAAGCCGAGGCTTTCTACCCCCGTGCGGAGCGGCGGTCTCGGAACCCACAGGGCAGTCCTGTTCTGTGCTCCAGGGCCACTCTGCATCAGGACAGACTTGATGGCCGGGAGTGGGTGAGTGACCTGAGCACCCTTGAAGGTCAGAAGGTCACCCAGCAGAGCTTTAGCCCTGCGGGCATACTGGTCCATGAAAAAGTGACTTTGCTGTCAGACCTAACTACAGGGGTATTTTAATTAAGAAATGATAAATTCGCATTAAAAGTGACATATTTATGTAAAGGTAGTAAACATCTGCAGCACAGTTTGGCGGACAGTGATTTTGAAGCCCCCTCTGAGAGTCACCTGCTGCCCCCTCACCCTGAGCCCCTGTGATGTCAATGAATCCCACGATCCCCTTTACAGGGAGTTTGCTGGCCCGTGAGCTGCATGTTATGATCTCAGCACGACGACTTTGATTTTCCTTCTGGAGTATAACATTAGAATAATTCAGTAAAGATTTCATTTTTTTCCTGTTCCTTTTTTGCAAGAAGTCAAGCAAAGGGTAAAATCATTAAGGAAACTCTAGGTTTATTTTATTTTTATTTTTTAATTAGAAATGACTCCTTTACTGCTCTCAGAAAATATAAGCTGGGAGAAGCCGCATGAGCACGATGTTGATTTTTTTACAGTGGCAGTAGTGCCATTATCAGGGTTGTTTTTAAAAATGCTATAAAAGCCGGTTCCTGCGGACAGAGCAGCCTGTGGGGCCTCTGCAGGTGGCCATGTGGTCAC
>NW_022103920.1:1317501-1326556 GCF_000313985.2 Echinops telfairi | reverse complement strand
GTTGAGGTCCACACTCTCTGTTCCCTGTGTGTGTGGCAGCCAAGTCTGCCCAGAGCAGTGTCCCCTCGGTGCCCTTGGCCAGACCCTCATCCCTCAGGTCACCGAGAAGGGGACGGAGGGACACTTGGTGAATAACTGAAGTTACTCGTCTCTCACTCTCTGGTAAAGCGGCCGGGTCACCCTTCTTTAGAAGAAAAGTCCTAGATCCTAAACTGACACCAACTCAATCACAGTTCTTCATGTCCAATAAAGCTGTAAATGGGCAACGTGGGAACAATGTTGACAATAAAACAAAAACACACCCGCTGCCTTGAGCTGACCCTGGGGGCAGGGTCGGACTGCCTGCGTAGGTTTCCTGGAGGCATCTTGGGGGGCTGAAAGCCTCGTCTTCCTCCTGTGGAGCGGCTGGTGAGCTCGGAGTGCACAGCCCAACGCGATCCCCATGGAAAGACGACTGGTGGAATTGACACCCACTTGGTCACTGGAGCCCTGGAGTGGAGGAGTGGGTACGTGTTGGGCTGCGAGCTGCACGGTCGGCAGTTCAAAGCCCGCAGCAGCAGGTTCGCAGGAAGAAGACTGGGCTTTCTACTCTCACAGACACTTACAGCGTCAGAAACCCACAGGGTCGCTAGGAGTCGGCATCGACTCCGTGGCAGTGAGTTTGGGTTACACTACCTGAAAAGTTAAATGACTATCACCTATTTTGTCATCCAAAGAGTCTTCAAGCATGAATGCTAGGAAAGTATCGTTCCCAGGCCATCTTGAAGGCAGATTTCCCATGTAACCTACAGTTGAGGAGGAGCCTGGCTCCCAGGGGTTAGAGGACAGACTTGTTCCTGAAGGCTGGCAGTTCAAGCTCACCAGCCACTGCGGGGACATTCTGCTCCCGTACATACCGCCTCAGGAATATGAAGGCTCCTCCCCTCTGTCCTCAGGGTGACTGGGAGTCAGAACTGGCTCCGCTGGGGACAACAACAGCGGCAGAGTGGTGGTTTGCAACTCTGCGGAATCCCCACCACCGAGCCTGGGGAGAAAGCCGTCAGCACAGCCACACGGCATCACGCCCCCGATTCCTACCACTGCTGCGCACTGCCTCGGAGCCGATCCCACCTACGGTGGCTTGCACGGAGTTTGCGAGCCTGTTCATCTCCATGGGAGCAGGGAGCCTCGCCACTGCCCTGTGAGGCACCTGGTGGGTCTGAACTGTGGTGAACCATCCAGCACCTACTTGACAGTAGCATCAAGGCTCCTACAGTGATCTAACGTCTAGAACGATTGCAAGGGAGAACAAAGCGGGTGTCTGCTATCAGGGCGTCCCTATCCCTGGCCTAGGACCCCAGGCGTCGGGATGGGAGGCAGGCCTATGAACAGCCTGCGGGGTGCAGATGGCACAGAGTTGCTTGTTGAAAGTGAAGCTGTGAAACACGCCTGCTGGTGACAATCGAGGACTGCAGGCTTCAGTGTGTATCACAGCTCAAGCCATAGCTGACATCTTGATCGATGGAGGAGACATGATGGAGGTTGTCAAGGAATTCCTCGTGCCTGGGTGCACCATCAGTGCTCGGGGAAGCAGCAACATGGCATTGGGTCGTCTGCTTCATCAGCCCTCATTGAGGATACAAGAGTAAGGATGCCATTCTGAAGACTAATGGGCGCTTTACCCAAGCCGGAGAGTCAACTCACAGAGAGGAAACCCCTCCCAAAGGTGGATTGACAGCAAACAGCCATCGTGGCTATAGGCAGGACTGGGCAGGGTTTGTTCTGCTGTACAACGGGCACTGCGAGTCAGAGGCAACAGGATGGCACCTACCAAGAGGAGTGTGGTGCTGCAGTGGTTAAGTTTGCTACCTGAAAGACTGACCGTTCAAACCCACCAGCCCCTCCGTGATAGAAAGATGCGGCCGTCTACTTCTGTAAAGATTTACAGCCTTGCAAACCTTACGGGCTCCTCTGTCCCATAGGGTCTCTCTTAGTTGGAATGAGTGGGCTTGCTTTGATTGCAGAACTAGCTGAGAGATGAGACTTCCATGTTGTAGTGTGGCATTAAAAAGCGAGAGCTAGACCGATTCAAGGTCCTCTCAACATGCTGAGAATATAGACATGCTCTTATTTAAAGATACCTTTAGGAATATTTGCATCGATGTATGAGTTTCTATTTAACTTAGTAGTTCTATAATTCATACCATCTTAACAGATTCCATTCGAATATGGAAGTCAATACTCCTTCCAAGATACCAAAAACACAAACAAGCTAAAACAACCTTACTCCTGTCGAAAGCCCTCTGACTCCAAATGGCCCTTTATAGTGTTTCTGAGACTGTACAGCCTTACGAGAGCAGAGAGCTTCATCTTTCTGCCTTTGAGCAGCTGGTGGGTTAGAACCTTTGGCCTTTCGGTGAGCAGACCAGAGATTAGCCCACTGAGCCACCGGGCCTCCTGTTCTTAGACACAGTGGAGGTAAAGTGGAGCCATCAAGCCCAGCAGAGGTTTGCATGACCACTCCCATGAGAATCGTAACCGGCAAGTGCAGAGCCCCACGCTGACTCTGACTAGTCCCTGGGGAGTCAGTTCTGGCGGGATACTGGTCTGTAATGGCAGTGGAGTCCTTTGGGAGTAAATCCTAGGTGACAGTCACACAGAATGGCTCATGTACTTGTCACTAACCCCTACATGCCCACAGCACACTGAGCCGGGAACCTTTGTGCCGGGTGTATCCTATTCTTAGTGCGGTTTTAAAGCTTGCCGTTGAAGTCATTGTCGTCAGCCTTCGAGCTCCAGTGTGTTAACTTCCCTTCGGCTTGGAATCAATAACGGCACTTCCAAATCCCACAGCTGAACAGATGGGGGTCCAGTTGTCGATGCTCAGTCCCCTGTGTGAGCTGAGGGGCAAGCATTGTCCAGAGGAGACAGGGTGTTGACACAGACGAAACAAAGCCCCCGGGCTCCTCCATGGAGACCCACCCACATGAGTGAAAACGCGAGTCCAGCTTTTAAATGGACCTGCTGGGAAAGGCCTGTGTCGGTACATGGGATGACAGCTGTGGACAGCGATTTATGGCGGCTTAGCGGAAGCTCCTGGGCCGTGATCGGTAGTGGCACAGCACCATCGCGTCTCAGATGCACTCTCGTCTACGAGGCCGAGGGGCTGAGATGAAACTGGAGAAGACAGGCTTCTTCTTTAGTTTTTTGTTGACTAAATGGGCACAAGTTGGATCTAACACCTCAATATAATAAATAAAAATACCATCCCCCTACCCTCATGAGATCGCTACTCCCACTACTGATCCTGGGGGTTTATTTGTCCTGAATTCCATGTGTGAAGAGCTCTTATCTGTACCAGTGTGTGTACTCTGGTCTAACTTGATTTGTCAGGTAGAACTGGGTCATGGTAGTGGGAGGAGGAAGCATTCAAGAACTAGAGGAATGCTGTGGGTTTCCTTGGTGCTGTACCGCACCCTGGTGGGGGCCGGAGTTGGGGAGGGGAAGAAAGGGGGAACCCAACACAAGGTTGGAGATACAGATATAGATATAGATATAGATATAGATATAGATATATATCCCAATCCCCAGGGGGATGAATAGCAGAAATGTGGATTAAAGGAGACAACGGACAGTGTAAGTCATGAAATAATAACAATAATATATAATTGATCAAGGATTCATGAGGTGGGAGGGTTGGGGAGGGAGGGGAGAAAAGAGGAACTGATACCAAGGGCTCAAGTAGAAAGAAAAATGTTTTGGAAATGTTGATGGCAACATATGTACAAGTTTGATTAATATAATTGAATGATGGATTGTTCTAAGATTTGTAAGAGCCCCCCAATCAAATGATTAATCAATGAAAGCAAATGCTAGTAAGATGTGAAAGCACATGGTGGAACTTCTAGTCCTTGGTGCAAAAATGACTTGCACTTCAGAAGATACATTTGAGGACTGTGGGGCACCGTACCCAAGCCCAGGGACCTCCAGTCCCCTCAGATGCATCTGCGAGCTGGACAGTGAGTCAGGAAGAGCTGAGGAGAAGGCATGCATTTGAATGGCAGTGTTGTCCAAGAATACTGACAGCACCATGGACGACCAGAAGGCCAAACAAATCCATCTTGGAAGAAGCACAGCAGGATGCTCCTTAGAGAGAAGGATGGTGAGAACTGTGTCACGTATTGCAGATGTGTTATCAGGAGAGACGGTCCCCGGAGAAGGACCTCATGCTTGGTAAACTATGGGGTCAAGGGAAGAGGAGGCCCCTCCCTGTGACGGGTTGACACAATGGCTGCGACGGTGGCCCTGGACACAGCCAGGACAGTGAGGACCTGGCAGGACTGGGCAGTTTCGTTCTGCTGTGCATCGGGTCACTGTGCGTCGGAAGTGACTAGGTGGCTGCCTCGATGCATCTCCCTCAAGATAAAAGGACGACTAGATAGGATAGGACCAGAGTGGTTAGGGCAATTATAGTAACGGCCCGTCGTGATTCACAGTGAGAAGGCCACACTCCACAGGAGAAAGAACAGGCAGGTGGCACGTAGTGAAAGAAATGAGGCTGCGTACAGCCTCCAAGTGGTCAGTGTAGTTGTAGTTGTTGTTGTGAGGCATCTTGTGGTTGGTTCTGACTCATAGAAACCCTGTGTAAAACAGAACAAAACACTGTCCATTCCTCCTCCAAACTCACAATTGTTCGCATGTTTGAGCCCATTGTTGCTGCCACCGTGTCAACTCATGTTGTCAGGAGTCTTCCTCTTTGTGCTGCCCCTTCGTTTGACCGAGTAAGCTGTTCCTCCAGGGACTGGTCTCTCCGGACAACAGGTCTGACCAATGAGGAGCGGCTGAAACCAGAGGCATTTTCTCCCCTCCCCGTGATGGAAAGAACTGTGTCCACCCACAGTGGTTGCTGTCATGCTAACCCAAGAGCAGGGCGTGTAATCCCCTTTGGATTTTTCTTTGTTTTGCTCAAAACCAAACTCACCCTTCCTCGCCCACCTTCTCCCTACCTTCCTGGTATTGGTACTCCCATTTCTGTTCCTGAGGGGCTTATCTGACCTGGATTCCATGTGTTGTGAGCTCTTATCTGTACCAGTGTACATGCCCCAGTCTAGCCAGGACCGAAAGGCAAGACTGGGTTCAGGATAGTGGGGGGTGAGGAAACCTCAAAGAACCAGAGGAATATCATGTATTTCATTGGTGCTTTACTGCACCCTGGTTGACTCATCCCTTCCTTGTGACCCTTCTCTGAGGGGATGTCCACAGATGGGTTTTGGGTCTCTGCTCCAACCCCCCTTGTTCTTAACAATGTTTTTTTGTTCTTTGTTTTGGGTCTTCTGGTGCCTGTTACCTGTCCATCGACACCTCATGATCACACAGGCTGGTCTGCTTCTTCCATGTGGGCTTGTTGCTTCTCTGCTAGATGGCCACTTGTTTAACTTCAAGCCTTTAAGACCCAAGATGCTATATATTTTGGTAGCCAGGAACCATCAGCTTTCTTCACCGCATTTGCTAACGCACCAATTTTGTCTTCAGAGATCGTGTCGGGAGCAGCACAGAAGATCAGGTTGTTAGAACAAAGTGTTCTTGCATTGAGGGAGGATTCGAGCAGAGGCCCAAAGTTACTCCACTTCCTCAATATATTGCCATATAAATATATGTACATAGGCCAACACCTCTATTTTTATGAATTAATGTATTGACATAAGGGCACAACTATGTTTATACCTCCAGTCATAGCTTTTCTTCCTAGATCTTTCCCGTTTCCTTTTACCTTCCTCCTGCCCCACCATCACGCTTGCCCTTCTTCTGCCTCTTAGGAATCCCTCTCCGCTAGCTTGCTATTGCTCCAACACCACTGGGGTCTCCAGGGGGATGAACAAGAGAAAGACGGGTGAAGATATGAAAACAATAATAATTTATAATTTATCAAGGGGTCACAAGAGTGTGGTGGAAAGGAGGGGGGGAAAGAGAAGCTGATACCAAGGGCTCAAATATAAAGTAAATGTTTAGAAAATTATGATGGCAACCTATGTACAAATGTGCTTGATACAATTGATGTACGCAATGTTATAAGAGCTGGAAGAGCCCCCAATGAAATGATTCAATCAAAAATATATACGTATAATTTAAATCTTAGTTTATCAAAATGCCAAAATGTAAGTCCTTGCCCTTAAAGTAGGAATTCCTTTTAAGCTTAATCATAAGTCAGTAGCATTAAGCAGCCAGACATGAGAAATGACCCCAATTTGGAGGGCCCATGAAGCTTCAGGGCATGGTGATCTTATGGGCCCTGGAGAAAGTAGGTCTCTGTAATTTCCCAAGGAGCACTGTGGGACCTGCCTTTTCAGAGCATCAATTGCATCTTGTGACATTCTAAATACCTGCTAATCTCCTCCTTTAGTCATTGTAAAAAACTTCTTTTGTGTACACTAACTTGTACAGAATTGTCAGGGCAGAATTCTGCAACAGCTCAGAGAGAAACCTGGTTGTTTTCCTGCTTCAAGCACTTGCAGGAATAAACTTAGACAAACGCCAAAACCCACACACCCCACCATGGAGTCAATTCCACCTCATAGAGACCCTGTAGGACAGAGTGGCACTGCCCTGTGGGGTTCTGAGCGTGTGGGACCTTAGTGGAGCAGAAAGCCTCCCCTTCCCTGCAGGGAGCCTGGTGTTTCCCTCGGCTGAGCTTGCACTCACCAGCCCAACATGTCTGCACTGGGCCCCGAGGGAGACTATGCCAGTGCAGGGTGGCCTCTAGCCAGTCACTTCTGAGATGCGAACTGGGCCAGAAGACCGGCAGGTAAATTGTGGCCGGCTGTGTAAGTGCCCCGTCCGTGAACACCTTCCTGAAAACCCAGAATCAGACCCAAATGTCGCTTCTGCTGTTGCTGCGTAACCCAGAACCTGTGCTGGGGTCCAACACGCAGCTGTGTGGTCGCCCGGGACTAAGGAAAGGGAGGCAAAGCTGCTTCAGGGAGTGTGCATCTCCCCTCCATGGGGCACCCACTGCTCTTCCACGGAGACCTTCAAGCTGCACATGCCAGGCAGCTCGTCCCCAGCAGAGAGGGCGAGGAGCAGAACAGGAGCAAGCAGCCCATAACAAGGAAGCTGTGCTGACCCCTGTGCCTGGTGGAAAACAGCCCTCTCCCTTAGCCGTGCCAGCTGAGGTTGGCGGTGGTCACCCAGGGAGCGCCAGGCCAGCGGGCTCTCCCACTCCCCTGAGCAGGACTGGAGCTCCCCTCCACCTTCTGCGCACTGACAGTCAGGTACGTGTGTTCTCCCACATTGCACACGACTAATTTGACTCCTACTTTGCCTTCAGCTCCAGAAAAATCCTCTAGCCTGTTGTGGATTCCATGGAAATGGGATGCTGTGAAGGCCTGCTAAAGGGATTTGAAAGGATCTCAAGCAAAGAATCATTGAAAACTTTCTGTAAAATGCTCCAGGAAGACCACTGCAAAAGACTAGTTTTTAAAAAGTAGAGAAATCTAAATTAATAATGCAATCTGGCTACCTATTCCCAGGTAAATAAATCACAACCCACATCACCACATATGGGGGTTGAGTACAAAATACTGCTACTGATCCGTAGGAACCTTTATTGTGCAGTAACATACCAATGTGAACCGAGTGATTCTTGGCAAATCACCCGTGTAGGCCTAAGCACTTCTGAAGGTCGTGTTGCTGTCTCCCTAATCATCCCCGGAGAAGCAAAATATGACCTAGGGTCTATCCCACCTGATGCAGAGACCAGCTGCAGGCCAGTTTGACACACTGGACATAAGTGGGCGGCTGAAGCTCAGAGGAGTGGTGGGATGGCACCAAAAACATCCCACGTGAAGGAGGGACAAGGTCATCCGAAAGACAGGGGAGAAAGAAAAGGCCAAAGTGAAGGTCAAGAGGGACTGGGACAGTCGCTCTGCAATGCAGAGTAATTACAATGAATGGAGAAAGCTTGAAGGAAGGAGCTGAACACACAACTTGAAGGCCAGCATGGGAAGATAAATTGGAGAACTATTACGAAATGTGTCAAGACCTGGAGCTACAAAAAATCAAAGAGGAAGAGCACGCTCACCGTGCCTCAAGCTGAGAGAAATGAAGAAAAATATCAAGCCCTGCGCTGTGAGATTGAAGGATTTTATGAAACACTATTCAAGGATGCAGTAAGCATAGAATCAAATCTGTGGAATCTAAAGGAGGAAGACACAGAGTCACTGGACCAAAGGGAACTGGTCAACAGTCACCAGCTGTCATCTTTGTCAGAGGTGGAGTATGACTCTGAGCCTGTGGTACTGCCAAAAGGAGTGTAAGCTGCACTGAAGGCATTAGCAAACCATGAACAGCTCACAGCCACCACGTGGATTCTGAGTCATGGAGACTGCAGGACAAGGCAGGACTACCAGACCACGCTGGGTTTTGAGACTGTAACTCTTTTTTTGTTTGTTGTTTGTTTTGTTTTGTTTTACTTTAACTCTTTGTGAGAGTAAATAGTCTCATTTTTGTCCCTTGGAGCTGCTGGGGGGTTTGAACCATAAAATTTGGAGGGCAGATCCCTGGACAACTCATTGGAAGAGATCCACACGTATGCCCATTGCAACAAAAGATGAGCCAATACAATGCAGAAATTGTTGAATGATGTTATAAAGATTACATGCAACATCATTAAGAGGAGGGCCCAACAGGAGGGAGATCACTGCTGAAGTCCAATGGATCTCACCTGGAATCAGAGCACTCCAGACAGGTCTCTACTTGTGTTTTATTGACTATGCACAGTAATTTGACTCTGTGGACCATAACAAACTATAGAAAACATTGTGAAGAATGGGAATTTCAGGATATTTAATTGTGCTTATGAGGATTCCCTATGTAGACCAAGAGGTAAGGCTAAGTCCAAGCCACTTCCAAGTCCATGGGTGAGATGTTATGCTGAAGCCTTCTCATAATGCAGACAGAATCCCACGTTAGCTGGCCAGGCTTCCTAATAGGTGATTGTCCCATGTCGCTTTTCAAGAGGACCTCTTTAGAATCCTCAGAGACAGTGGTCATCACCTTCAGTGCTGACCTCTCTGCCTTG
>NW_022103920.1:1279173-1316633 GCF_000313985.2 Echinops telfairi | reverse complement strand
TGTACAGTGTGAGCCAATCAGTGGCACTAATGACAGAGCATGCGCTGTTACGCAAAAACCGCGATAGAGTGAAGCCGGCAGAAGTCGAAGCGCGAAGTGGCGAGGGTTCACTGTATTGAGAGAACTTCTCTGCAGACATCTGCTGAGTGCAGAGACATGTTTAAACGTGTGTGTTTGTACTTAGTCTGTGAAGCGATGATCTGGAACCTACGGAGCAATACCTTGATATGTGCATGCATGTGTACACGCTACAGTCCTTTATGTAGCGCAACTCGATGCATTGAAATTGCCGTGCTAGAGAAGACTATCGAAAGTGCCATGAAATGCTCAAAGGACAAACCCATCTGTGTTGGAAGAAGTGAGCTTGGAGGGCTCCTTGGGGGCAAGGATGGCAAGACTTCATCTTGCACACTTCGGACGTGTTGTCAGGAGAGACCAGTCCCTGCAGAAGGCCATCCGTCTGGTAAAGTGGCGGGTCAGTGAGGGCACAGGGTGAGATGGACTGGCACAGTGGCTGCCTCGGGGGACTCAGGCATTAGGACAATTGCAAAGATAGCAGTCTTTCCTTCTAATGTGCAGAGCCATTAAGGGTCAGAGCCAGCTCAGTGTCACTGTGGGAGTCAGAGGCTTTTACGGCAACTCGACACCGCTTCCTAGGGCTGGAGTCAAGCCTGTCAATCAGGTCTCCGGCCTTGCCTCTGTTACCTGATGCCCTGTCTTTAGAGGTGTGGCCTTCTCAGAAGAAGGGGACACTCCCCCTCTCTCTGTCACTAATCCTGCAGCTGCCAGAGCCCCGCCCTGGTTCCACAGCCCTTGGGTCCACAAGACGTTCCACCTACCTGCCCACGATCTGTCTGCATTCTGCATCATTGCAAGTGGCTGCAAGAGTCTAAAGAGGGACTTCTGGTCTAGTATCAGGTTAATGGCCCTGAGTTGGACTGGGCCTGGATGCTTTCTTGATATATAAATAGTTCTTTATATAATTTTTTTCTTATGCGTATGTGAGTGACACTGGATCTGTTTCTCTAGTCAAGCCAACTTGACACAGGCACCTAACAACAGCGTGTCTGTCTTATTAAACAAACACAGTTGTACAGGATCAAATCCGAAAACAACATTTGAAATTTTTCTGTATGAGAGGATTGTCAAATTGAAGCTTAGATGTTTAAATAACACATAATTACATCTGTATCGTTGTAAAGTTTTTCTTTCCATTTGCCATAGCCCAGGGCTGGCTCTCCTTGTCCTGGCTTCCTGGGGGAACTAGGACTGTCTCCACCCCAACCTCTCCTGGCCTCTCAAATGCACCCTAAAGAGTCACTGGCTGCTGTTCTTGATGGCAGAATTGTTCCTTCTTCTGATCTTATTCGTTGCCATCAGGTGCCTGTGACTCACGGTGGCCTTCTGGTCAGTGGAACTGAGCATTGTGCCTGACCTTGCTCCAGCTCCCTGACCAGTGTTATGTTTCAGTACTGTTGTGGACATTGTCTCAATCCACCTCACTGAACGGTCCCCTCCGTTTCCCTGACCCTCTCCTTCCCAAACACAGTATCCTTGTCTAGTGATGGTTCTTGCCTTCTGACGGCTCCAAAGTTAGCCATCCTTGCTTCCAAGGTGCACCTGGACCATACTTACATAAAGACTCGTCTCTTAGAAGCTGTAAGTAAAACAGATATTCACCTCCACTCACTGCCTTTGAGCCAATGCCGACTCATAGTGACCCTGTAGGACAGGACAGAACTGTCCCTGTGAGTTTCTAAGACTGTAACTCTTTATGGTAATATAAAGCCCTGTCAAAAATGGATATTACTGAGCATTTACAAAGGACATATCTGAGTGATGGTCATTGCTGATCATCAAAACAGCTCTGCGCAACTCTTGTGTCAGGTTGTAAACCCTCGACTGCCTTTAAAAATCAATAGGGAGTTAATAGTCCAAATGCAAGCCCCAGGGGGAGTGCTAAGTGCGACGTGGGAGCTGCTGTTGTCAGCAGGGCAGAGTGCAACCGCCCCACGGGGTCCCTCCATCCCTGCACATCCTTGCAGCAGCAGATGCTTCATCGTCACCCCTGGATCGACTGGTAGGTGGACCCACTAACCGCTTACTTCACAGCCCCATGCGGGACCCATGGCCCCGACAGCGCTCTTGGCAAAGCCGTAGTCCACTCCTGGGTCATGATCTTCACAAGTTCTATAAACTAGGTTCCATTCCCACCCCTACTTTGGGACCCTACTTCCCAGTCCTAATAGCTGTCTTAGTCTTGAGGAAGCAGGACAGAGCTTTCTGGGTAGTGTGAACGGAATGCCATCAAAAAGTTCCATTTTATTCCTCTTTCATGCAAAAAAAAATCAATGTTAGCAAATCTCTCTGCTCCACCTTTCCCTTGAGAATAAACTTGATCTCTTACTCTCTGTGCTAGATATAGTCTGTGCATCTGGTCATACAAGAGCCCCCAGCTCTAGTCGTACACAGTATTTCTTCATTTAGATTTCCAGGAAAGCAGGCAAACTAGGCTCTCTGTCGTTCCTTCTATTACTACATAGCCCCCTGTCTCTCTGCCCAGTCCGAGCCTCCCTGTGGACTCCCTGTGAGTTCTTGGCCTTGGAGACTCACAGAGGCAAGTCGACCCTGTCCTGTAGGGTCACTTGGAGTCAGTGTGACGCAATAGCAGTATTAGTATGAAAATATTGTATTAGGATCATTCCATCTACTAACCCCAGGGGTACAGGGGAGTAAAAGAACGCATTCTGACCCTTGCTCTATTTTGCACTGTTTCAGCTTCCTCTAAGAAGTTTTGCCTCAGGGTGGCCCCCAAGAGATTCACAGCAATGACCCATGGGACTGGTTATAATTCAAAGTACAGTTAAAATATCAGGCACTAAGGAATCTGTTGACCATCTAACTTTAAAGAAGAGAAACAGAAAAAGAGGGTGAGAATCCAGGCAGGGTTTTTTTGGAGAAGAAGGAGTCTTTCATAAACTTATCAATAAGTCAATCAATGAGCAGAATGAAAATGCTCCTCATTTATTGTGTTAGTTTGGGCTCCCTAGAGAAGAAAAATCAGTGAGGCTAATAGAAAGAGATTCACTTCAAGAAAGGGCTCACACAATGGTAGAAGTGGGTGAGTCCAGTCTGATTCAAGCCCGTGGGTCAGATGTCAGCTGGAGG
Organism: Echinops telfairi; assembly: GCF_000313985.2. Taxonomy (NCBI): domain Eukaryota; kingdom Metazoa; phylum Chordata; class Mammalia; order Afrosoricida; family Tenrecidae; genus Echinops; species Echinops telfairi. Next base: position 1,313,465 of record NW_022103920.1, on the reverse strand, counting down.
CTTCTCCTGACTCCTGCACCGACAGGGGCTGACAAGCAAGACCAGGAAGACGAAGCAGGAGGACCCCAGTTGGGTGGATACAGAGCTCGATGAATCCAGGGTCTCCAGCACACTGCTGGCTCCTGGGACCACCAGGTGACATAACAGGAAGTCACCGAACTAGATGTAGGGTGCAGATCCAGCCGAAGGTAAAGGGGCCAGAGAAAGTTCAGTTCTGCTGGCGTCTCCTGCTTTCAGAAGACACATGCAGCCTGATTGGCAGGCTGTGCTCTATTCATACCTTTGCCTAGTTGACAAAAAGGTTAACCCTCACCCCGATGGAAACGCCAGAGCTGTTTTGGTAAATCCTTCTCATTTGTATCTGGTCCTGTGGCCACCTTACCGGTGTGTGATCATGATGTATATGTAGATGCATAACCGAGACCACAGGATGAGGGGACCCGGGAAACCCCCCAAAGCATGACTTTCAGATAGACAGATATAGTATGGCTTCATGAATCATGATTCACAAATGTGAAAGGCTTCTAAAGGCAGTTCTCAAAGCCGACCGGACATGTGTGTCGTAAACCACAAGCCTGGGCTGAGATGTGCCTCGGAAGAAAGCACGTTCTGACCACAGGGCAGTGGAGCTGCTGCCCACCTCCTCCGGGGACTGGAAGCAGGTTGCCCATGAAAGTGGCCTGGAGACTGCACAGTGGGTGCGACTGGTGGAAACGCAAACCAGACAGTGCCGCTCTGGGTGTCAAACGATTCTGCTAGATGGTGCACTTGGGGGCACCTGGGTTGCGTCTTCTCCAGATGAAGGACAGCCCTGTGCTCGTGTTATTGGGTTCAGTCACTTTCCGAGGTGGCTTTGACAAAGTCACACAGTCAGTCGGGGGCCGCCCACAGCAGGTCACGATTGTCTCACAATGCAGGAGGTGAGTGTGTTGGCAGGCCCTGCTCCTGGTGAAGGCTCTAAAGGATGACACCTTTAAGTCTTCTCCTCCTCAGTTTCCGGTGGTCCCTTCGTGGTGTGTTTTACAACATCAGCCCCTTGACATCATACAGTACCCCAGCCCACCACCCGGTCTCTGTCTCTTCTCTTACATTCACATGGGATCAGGACCCACCTGGTCCAATGTGTGCCCTCCTGTGGTCCGAGATAAACCTTCCCAGAGTCTGTTTCCAAACAAGGTCACCTTCACAAATTAGGGCTTCCGCTGTCTTTTGGAGAACACGGTTCATTGGAACTACAGTACGGGTGAAGAAGATGGAAAGTACTAGGAACTTCCAGAAGAACAAACAAGTTTATTTTGGAAGATGAACAGCCAGAATGCTCCTTAGAGGCAAGGCAAGACTCATCTCATGGACTTTGGACATGTTGTCAGGAGAGACCAGTCCCTCCCTGGAGAAAGTCATCCTGCTTGGTGAACTGGAGGGGGAGCAAGAACGAGGAAGGCTCTTGACGAGAGGAATTGGCACAGTGGCTGTCACAATGGGCTCAAACGTCAGAGCCATGAGGTTGGCCCCTAAGTGTTTTGTTCTGTACACTGGGTTTCTAAAGGTTGGAACCGGTTCCATGGCACCCAACAACAAACAGAACGTGTATTTGGTATCGGGGTCCTTTTGTGGACGTAGAGTGGAAGATGTGTTTATGTTTCTTATTTTTGCAGACGATTGTGTTGTTGAGTAGAAATCTTCATGCGGTTGCATGAACGGGTCTCAGAATAGAAGAGCGACCATGCTGGAAACAATCCCACCTTTGCCTAAGTTGTGGAGGTTCAACTGGACAAGCAGGAGCAAGGACAAGGACGCTCCACAGGATAAGGATGGAGCAAGTCCACCTTTATGCGAAGCTCTCATCTGTCCTGAGGGGGGAGGGGGGCGGCGTCCACCAGTTACCTGATCCTGTTCCATCTTCAGGATCCAGCCTAATCCAGTCATAGAATCTTAGAGAAGTACATTTCATGGCTTCTCTTCCAAGGTGCTTCTAAGTGGGTTCAAACTGCTTCAGTTCAGGTTAGGCGTCAATGCAACCACTATCCAGGGACCTCGTGGCTGGCTACTTAGAGACTTCCCTGGTGAGGGTGAGTGTAATTTTCTCACAGGGAACTGGGTCATTGTATCCGGACCCTGTTTGGAAGCAAGTGTGTCTCTGACCCACACCCAGATGCAAGCGCTAATCACGGATGCTCTTACAGTATTCTCTCGTTTCTTCCTTCCACGACCCTGCACTTCCTTTCGCTTCCCTGTCTTTGCAACTTCTCCTTCCAGGGTGACACAAATTAAGAGATGCAGTCTCTGTGGATCTGGTCTAGTGTTGCCAGATAAAATACCAGATGTCCACTGAAATTTAAATTCCAGATAAACAACAAACAAGGTAGTAATTTAACAATGCCCCAGGCAGTACAAACTTGACATGATGCCCTATATTTTCATGTGCTCAATCTGGCTACCCGCAACTGATCTCCAACTACTGGAACTCTCTTCCCAAGCAGGGAAGGCTGGGCGACACATTGATTTCTCATGCCTTTACTTTCAGTCCTTCTTTCCATGAGAAATTGCCAACAATTCTCTCTTGGGTCTAATTGACTTGTCTTCTGAACTTTCCCTGTTCAGGGTTGCCGTTGCTGGCCCAATACCTTAGTTCTTTTCCCAAGAACTAAGTTAGTCTTCGCTCCAACATGCACTTCTCTCTTGTGTCAAAGAGTTTCTCCCCACCGGCTTTTACTTCTGTGACTCTGTATAACTGAGTGACACATCTCAGAGCTGTGGCAACCCCTGTCCATCATTCTAAGGACAAGCTTCCCGGTGCCAGGTTTACGCCACTCCAGAGACAATACATTGCTCCAGCCTACACACCCTGACTTCTGGAATCAAAAACATACGTGCTTCATTCTTTATCTGTGTCCAGGTCCAGTACAACAGGTCCGGTGGACCCTGACTCTCATACATGTCTTGTGTGTCGGAGTAGAACTGTGCTGCACAGAGTGTCAGAACACAGTCAGGTTGTTCTTAGGCACCTCAGGCTACACTTGTGAGTTAGTTAGTTTATTGTGCCAACCTGGCCAGTACACACATGTGGGATTAATTGAAGGGTGGAGGGATAAATGGCTCAGTGAGCCTCGCCTTTCTAGTTCTCAGGTCTCTTGCTTTTGATGGTTGGACCAGGGTGCAGCTGCCTTAGCAGTTCCCTGCTTCAGCTTGCAAGGCTGACTTCCTGCAAGACATCCCCAAGGAGAAGCCACATAGACCTACCCCAATGCAGCCCTGGGTGCTGGGGCAGCCATGTGCAGACCCCTGCCAGTGCTGAGATGCTTACACATTCACCAACTCGGCTTTCCTCCTGCAGTTGGCATCATTGCGTCTGCTTTGTGAGATGGAGGAGGACTTTGTGGACTGGTGTTGGACAGATGGGTTAATGGGTTAATGTTGGACTTGTGGGCGTGGTGGTCTTTGTGGACTGGTGTTGGACAGATGGGTTAATGGGTTAATGTTGGACTTGTGGGCTTGGGCAGCACTGGGTTGGGAAGTTTTCTTGATGTTCACTTAACCTTTACATAAAACTCTCTCTTATCCATGAGTTTCTGTGGATCTGTTTCTCTGAAGTACCCAGACTCATACAACTAGAATCTCCAACCTTCAGGTTATTAGCAAGTGGGTGTGCTGCTTGCTCCACCCAGAGGTTCCCAAGATCCTGGTACATAAGCCCTTGAATCTTTGGATCCTCAAAGAAAGATGACTTGCTTTTCTGCTAGATCCCCAGCTTCTCTCCTTCCCAGACCCCTTGGCAAGCTGCTGTCCATTTAGAAAGAGTGGCCCCTCATGGTTTTGCAGATGCATGAAATAGAGACTGCAAGTGCTCATCTTATTATGGCGCCTTTGAGTGATCCTACTCCGTCCCTGGCATAATCCCCCTCATCTCACTACACCTCTCAAGATAACCTTCAGACCAGAGCCCTGCCTTCTCTGTGTCTCCCTGCTGCTCCTCACTGCTCCACTCTGCCTTCCCCCCAAGTCCAGGACAGAGACCCTCCCTCTCTTAACATTCACACCACATTGTTGGGGTGGCGGGAGGGAGGGGAATATGAGGAGCTGATGCCAAGGGCTGAAGTAGAAAGAAAATGTTTTGGAAATGAAGATGGCAACAAATGTACAAATGTGCTTGACACAATGGGTGTGCATATGTATTGTGATAAGAGCTGTATGAGCCCCCAGTAAAATAATTTTAATCACTTTAGAGAAGCTCTATTTGATTCACCTATTTACGTTCTGCAAGGTACCATTTCTATAAACCATAGTTCTTAGTACACAAATACTGTAATCACAGTGCAATATGGGGAGAATGCATTTCAATCTTAGATTCCTTTGAATCAGGCTGGTTGACTTTCTGTTTGAAAGGCTTTCCTAAGGGTCACCTTTCTCGTTGCAATGAGCACAGTAAGAACCCTGTAAGCGTGCTGGGTTAAGCACGGGATGGCTAAGCTCAAGGTCTACAGTACCATCTCCGAGATATGAGACTGCCAGCCCCGGATTTGCCGTCTGGACACTCACGGAAGAGCAGGACTTCTCTGCCCCCCAGGGAGGGTCCCTATGAGCTTCAGCTGACTGAAGTGTAGCCGCTTTGTGTGTGTTTCAGTGTAGGAAGAGGGTGACTGAGAGGACCAGATATGGTCACATGTTGTCTATTTTGGGTACTGCGTTGAAGCTTAAGGAATCCCGGTGGAGTAGTGGTTACAAGCTGGGCTGCTAACCCCCAGGGCTGTAGTTCAAAACCACCAACCCTCTGTGGGAGAAAGAGGCTGCTTTCTACTCCTGTGAAGAAGGACAGACTACCCAGCCCACAGGGGCCGTTCTGCCTTCCCCTGCAGTCACTTTGAGTGGGACTTCCCTTGATGGCAGTTTGCTTTGGGTTATGAGAACCTAAATCCTTCAGTGTTGGGTTTGTGAAGGGCAGCCATGGACCGTGGGAGCCCTACAACTACTAGGAGTCTGAAAAAAATTCACTCTCCATTGAGCTCATTCTGACCGTGAACCAGGCACCGTCAAATGCGTTGTGCTCGGGCTGAGAGTGTTTGAACGTGGTTACCACTAAGACTCCCATCACTAGCCTTGGGAAGGACAGTCTCACCCTCAGGGTCTTGTCCAGTCCCTTCCCTTAATGGGGATCGGGATACGAAGACTTCATGGTCTGACACAACCAAGGTGGCCAGCACCTGATGTCCCCATGCCGATGGCCTCCCATACCCAGAACATTTGTCTTCTGTTGTTGTACTATTTAAGGCTTAATAAAATAGCACAGGCGGGATCAGAACATGTGAAAGGTCCCATCATGCCTCCACGGGAACCCTTCTCATCAGCCAGCTGCCACGTCTCTCTCTAGTCCTCAGACTTTCAGTCATGTGGTCCATGGGGCCTCCATCCCTGGGCCAGGAAGCCAGCCCTCTGCTGTCCCACGATCCCTTAGCCCTCTGTTTTGCCTGCTGGTCATGGCCTGTGGTTTTGGCTTCCACCACGTCAAAAGGAGATCTGGAACTTGCTCTTCCCAGCGCCGTGGACTTTCTCTCTCTGTTCTTGCTTCAAAGATGGTTCAGCCTCATACCCAGGAGATGGTAATGTAAGCTGACCAGTCCACTCTACTAGTGTTCCATTTGCATAGTCCCACCCAATCATTTGATGGGAGTTACAGAGAAATGGTTATAAGAGTCATATTAAGAAATTTCACCCCACCCCACTCAAGGGCAGTGAATAACAGAATTGTAGGTAAATGGATATATTGTATGGGGTAAGATACAGCCAAAAAATGATGATGATGATGATGATGATAATATATAATAAGAATAATAAGGGTCTTTGGGGGTATTGTGGGGGTAGAAGGGGATATATCAGAGCTGATATCAGAGTTCAAGAAGAAAGAAAAGGTTTAGAAACTGATTGTGGTAGCAATTGTACAACAATGCTTGATCAAATTGAACCATGGAATGTCATAATATCTGAATGAGCTCCCCATAAAATGATTAATTAAAAAGAAAAAGAAAAAAATGCACCTGCCACATTTTCCCATAGAACAATACAAAAAACATGCTAATCCTTTTCTATACAGATAGCTCATTATTTAAACAAACAATCAAAAAGCTCAGCTGAGATAGTCAAAGGGGAGAAGCTGAAACATATTGGCCTGTATTCTTAACTATGATATGCAATGAGATTTTGAAGAATTCACACCAATTCTTGATTGACCTGCTTTTGCCAAGAAATGGCAAGGAACCCTTTTGAAACACACCCCTTTCCTTCCCCTCTTCTCAGGGAGAACTCTCGGTTATTAGAAACCGCTCTATGCAAGTCTGTGCTCTCTGAAAGTCGTAAATGCCCTCGCCATTCCACATGCCCTCGATCCATCTCCCTGGGCAGCGTCCTTCTTCACTGTCCCTCTCCCGAATACCATGTCCTTTGGATGGCCCGGCAGCACCAGCAATCTTCTCATACAGAGCAAGGGTGGCGCAGGCCAGGCAGGGTCTCGCTCCGTGAGCAGAGGGCTGTATACGGCAAAGCTGATGAACGCCTCAGAACAATGCCACTCTGTACTCCCCCCGTTCAATGCTTCCCCCTGCAGGTTCTCTGCATGCTTATCTGTTCTTCCGTATCGCTGCTGAGCCTCTCGGCTGCCTGGGCTTACACAGTCCCCAGTTCCCTGCCCCCCCACCCCCCCACCCCCATTTACTCCCAATGCCCCCATGACTTCAAAGCTTCCTGCTTTCACGCTGCTTATCGCCCAGGAGTGGGAGCTTTAAGCAGCCCAGCTTTTCGTGAACTTGGGGAGAGCAAAGCTAAATCGGGCGTGAAGACCCAAGGCGCTGGCCTGGGAATCAACTGTGCGAAATCCGTTTGGTGACTTTGGAGGTCCTCTTGCCCATTTTCTGGCTCTCAGCAATGTCCCTGGTGGTTGCTTGTGATAAGAAATTTCTAGATGAAGACATTTATGTTGCGCTGAGCTCACTGCCTGGCCTCTAAATTGCTGCCCCAAATTGCAGTGCACATCCTCAGACCTTCCCAGCCTGCTGTGGTGCAGCACATCCCTTGGTGTAGCACGTCACCCCGTAGTCTTTGCAGCTCCCCCCAAGTGAGTGGGTGCGACCTTGCCAGGAAGGTGCATAGAAATAGAGCTACAATCTGAGAAGGTGTGTCCGATTTATTGGCATAGCTTCCCTCACATGTGTTTTATTGATGAAGGAAACGTAAGGGCAATTTATTCGTGAATGAGAAGAGAGAGTTGGGAAGGCGTTCACCCAGGAGGGTGGAGATTTTTAGATAGGACTTAGAAATAGGATGGCTACAATGGTGATTGATTAGTTAAAAAATTCTTAACGCAGTACTCCAGGAGGTTGGGTGGGTCAATGGGAACCTCTGCTGCTTTCCCGACATCACCCACCCCCTGCCATCGAGTTGGTCCTGATGCATAACGATAGTACAGTACGGCCTGTACATAAAGACATATGCACACTCTGTAAACCTGTATATTTTATGGGAGCAAACAGCCTTAGCTTTCTCCCATGAAGACGCAACACTGTGATTAGTGGTCCAACACTTCCTGCATGGTGCCCCCCACGTTAAAGAGGTCAAAGCAAATTCTTCTGTTCACATCAGCTGGGAGGAATTCAGTGCTGGAATTCCTACCTGGGACCCTAGACTCAGAGGTTCAGCTAGTTCAGGGGTCCTCACTCTTTTTAAACAGGGGGCCAGTTCACTGTCCCTCAGACCTGTTGGAGGGCTGGACTATCGTTTAAAAAAAAACCATGAACAAATTCCTATGCACACTGCACATATCTTATTTTGAAGTAAAAAAACAAACGGGGCAAAAACACCCGGTGGGCCGGATAAATGTCCTGGGTGGGCTGCATGTGGCCCGCGGGGCCATAGTTTGAGGACCCCTGAGGCAGTTGATCAAGATAAGACAGCTCATGAGAGGTTCAGCTTGCTTGCCGTCCCACTGAGCTTTCGACGAACCATCTCAGAAGCGGCAAGAGGGGACCTCGCTACTCTCAAGAAGGGAGAGGCGGGGACAGAATGGAGTCTGCCCTTCAGAGCCTGAGAGGTCGGACACAGCTGTGGCATCAGAAGAGCGGAGGACGCGTGCTGACCGCGGTAGCAAAGACATCAGACAGTGACCGGCTTCCAGGCCTTGGAGGGAGTGCCTTCAGGCCTGTGGCTTGCTTATGGCGTGGGGTGCGTCCAGGAAGCTAATTGGGGAGGCTAGGCTTGCTGATCCACAGAGCTAGAGCTTAGCACCTTCAGGCCGAGGCCCACGGCACAGTCGGCGCCCTTTAGGCATTATCAACAGCACGAACGCAGTGTATAAGACTTTCCCAAGCAGGGGGCTGTCAAGGGGCCTTGCTGCCAGACCTCAAGGAGCGGACATCGGCAGGCCTCCTAGAACAGCTGGGAAGAGCCACGGCTGCCTGGGATAACTAAGTAAAACTCAGGATAACTCCTGAGTGTTCCTGAACCTGAGTTGTAAACCGTTAGCTCTGCTATTGAAACCCCATAATCATAAACATTGCCTGTGAGTTCTGTGTGGCCCCTGCCATGAATGACAGGATCCGGCAGAGAAGCACAGAGGGCCGTGGGAGGGCTGACTGGTGCCAGGACCAGAGAGAAGGTGGCAGGGTGGAGACATGTCTGCCCTTCGCCTCATGGGCGACAGCTGTGGACTGATGCTGAGTTTGAATCTGCTGGTGAAGGCAGAAGAGGGCAGACATGCCCCCCACCTAAGTCTTACACCGCCCTAGCCATATCTGTCAAGTCCTAATGCTTCAGTGTTGAGGGCACACATCATAAGCGGCCCTGAGGATGTTTCTGTAAACTTCATCATGTGACTGTCTAGTTGACCACAAGGAGTCCAACCTGAATTGGCTTGTGTGTCCGCCTCCCTCCAATAAGAAAGTCGGGTTGTGTTGAAGGATGATGGTAATCTACTCCTGTGGATGTTTTACACACACCAACAGCCCTGGGCTGCTTCTTCCTCCCCGTGTGGGGTGATGAGCAGGGAGGTTATTTTTGACTTGACAAATCTAAATTCCTTAGACTCATCGTCCCCTGGAGCCTCCAACTCCTGGCCCTGGTCTTCCGTCCCAGCCTGGTGTCCACGTGAAGCTTGGCCACTCTTCTCATTCCTGGTCACTGTGCATGTCAGTCTGGGTCTGGCAGGCCCCATTCCAGATGCCCAGGAATCCACGCGCCTGTATTCCTGAAGGGAGAAAGGAAGGGACCCTTCTCAATTCCATCAGTTCCCAGTGGAAGACCAGGGGCCAGTGCTGGCCGTGATCCTCACGAAAAGGGGAGAGAGATGCTCATTCACAGCACATCCACTTTACCTGAACCTCCTAGAAGGAGCCCTGATGCCCAAGCTGATTACACATTGGCCTGCAAACCACATGGTCAGCAGTTCGAATCCCACCAGCCACTTCGCAGGAGAAAGATGAGGCTTTCTGCTCCAATAAATATTTACAACCTTGGAAATGCAGAGGGACATTTCTATTTTATCCCAAAATGCTGCTGTAAGTCAGAATTGGTTTGGTGTGAGACCCTCCTAGACTGGAAATGGCCTTATGATGTCCCAATTAGGAGTCCGTGGGTGATGCCAAGGGTGATGTGTTTGTCTGTTAGCCAGAAGCTTGGTTGCTCAAACCCACTAAAAGCCCTCTCAGAAGACAGGCGTGCAAACCTGCCTCCAGGAGCTCCTGTCCATCACAGCCTTAAAAACCCTGCACAGAAGGCACCTCCGCACGCACGCACGCATGCATGGGGGCGGCCGTACACCAGAGGCTGTTGACTCACTCTGACACGCAAAGACCTCTGTGAGTCCGGGGAGCCTGTGCTGCACAAGGTTCCAAGGGCTGGTTTTAGGAAGTAGAGGCCCAGGGATTTCTTCCAAGGCCCTTCCTGTTGGCCTTGAACCCTCCAAGTTTGGTGTCGTAGTGGCGCGCTTACTGTCCACCCAGGACTCCTACTGGCTTGCTAGTGCTATCTTGTCTGCAGCCTAATTCTCTCCGCCGCCTCAAAGGACCTAATCATTTCCACCTAATGGTGTGTGGAGAGCCGCAATATGAGCAACGCAATCACCCAGCATGCATCCTTTGGTCGATGCAACAAATACCTCTCCAGTCTCACTGTGCCAACACCATTCTGAGCCCCAGAGAGGAGGCCGGGCTCCTGGTTTAGGGCACACGGAACGGAGGTGTGTCCTGCCTGAGGGGGGCTTCCGGAGCAGGAGGAGTTGCCCAAGTGAGGTTGTGTTTTTTCAGGTTGATCAGAGCGGGTCTTTCTAGGGGAGACTGAGCCAAGACCCAAAGGAGGAGTGCTTTCCATTTGGGGGTGTCAGAGTTATTGAGCCAAGGCCACTACCCGTATATCTTTAAAAATGCATACTTTCAGAAAGTGGTTTTACTGATGTGTTTCCTTTCGATTGTGATGTGGACAAAGGTTTCTGGGGCAAATGGGTTTCCACTCAGCAGGTCTCCTCGTGACCTCGGGGGTAACCCCCACAATGCAACAGTCCTCTTCCCACTTCCTCTCTGCGTGAGCCTGTTCCCTGGGAACATGCTGCCCTTTGGATCTGCTATGAGTGGTGTTGGAAGGAGCCCATCCTTGCCTGGTGCTGTGGTCCGCCTAAGAAGCTTGTCTGCCGTGGGGCTGAGAAGTGAGCCCTGGGCGTGGTTTCTTCTCAGGCCTGAAAAGCCGTGACCCGGCGTCTCCCCATTGTGCCTCCTTGTGGGACATGCGGCTTCCTTGGCCTCTGAGGGCTGCTCCTTGCAGTGCACACGGAAAAGAATGCTGGGCAAAACCCTGTCTGCGTAGAAAACCCCCAAGAATCACGACAAGGGGAAGTGTCAGAAGGCCGGAGGGAGCCGCAAGCACGGCCCTAAACCAAAGGTAGAGTGTGGTGTCAATGCGGTCGCTTTCTGTAGCGTAGGGTTAAAACCCCCACAAACATTCTGAAGGCTTCAAAAACAGTTCTGTTTTTGTCTAGCTAATTATCTGACTCTTCCCTCCTCTTGTTGATCCTCAAAAGACTGTCGTAGAAATAAATCATTTTAATGCTGCCACCAGATGAGAGGAAGCTATTTTCTGGGTTGGGGGTTGGGGCAGGGATAGTGTTTCCTCGGTGTGAAGCACGATGCTTCAGACAGAGTGCAAGGCATGCACAGATGTGACTCTCCTGCGTGCATTGTTGGTTTCAGGGGTCCACCTCCCAGTGGGTGGGAATGCTCCGTCTTTTAACTTCTCCTTGGGGTCATTATTTCCATTAAACCACATAGAGTGTCCCTGTGAAGTTATGACGCCCTTGTGTGAGTTTGAAAGAAAAAAAATGAAAAGAATAAAGACACAAAGGTAGATCCAGTCAAACCCATCAAAGACAATTTTTCAGGTCAATCACCACAGTTTGAAACACAAAAACCCTGCCATCAAATGGCCTGACAGGACAGCCTAAACCTGGTCCAGAGGGTTTCCAATCTGGTGCCTTTACACAGAGAGAGAGAGAGCCTCGTCTTTCTACTGCAGAGTGGCTGGTGGATTTGAACTGCCGACTTTGCTGTTAGCAACCCACTGTGTAGCCCACAAAGATTTCTTCTCCAAGAAGTTGTGACTTCACTCAGCCCACTCGATTCTACCTGCTCTGTTTTAGACCCACCGTGTGCCCCATACTTTACAAAGTGATGCCTTTGATTATGGCGGTTCAGAGAGAATGTTTCTATTTTCAGAATTAATAATGCAGCTAGGGCATGTTGCCTAGATATGATTGCAATAACACTTTCCTATGTAAAATAATGCCTTACTTGGATTTTAGCAGCTCTCCCGTGAGGGATTCCAGTAGTTAAAGTGAATAAAAGGGTCTGCAGCAGCACATATGACAGGTTTCTATTGTTTTCTGGACTCTCCCTGACCAATGGAGTCTAGTTGTCCCTTGGCGACTGACCAGCATTTAACTATCGTGCCCATCAAAACTGTCCACTCGAAGCACAGATCAGTGGCCCCATAGAATTATGGCCTTACTATCTGTTCCATTACCGTTTTTATTCCTGCTCCCAAATCCCTATATTTCCTTATCAAAACGTACTTATTTTCACATAAAAACATACTCTATGAATATTACTTTATTCATTCATTCCATGATGCATCCATTCTTCAAAATAATTTACTCACCAGATCTCACCAGTGGTCTGTGTGCATATAAGATTCCCATTCAAACACTAAAGTGGAAACAAATATTAAGTTTGTATGTGTGTGTGTCATATTTGTTAACATTGTTTTATTTAATATCATTCATAGAGTATTTGGAATATTGAAATTTCTCCCAGTTATGCAAAAGAATAGCAACTTTGTACTGCTGTTGGTGGTGGGGACTGTTGAGTCAATCCCAAATCCTAGTGGCCCCAGAGGACAAAGCAGAATTGCTGCCTAGGGTCTTCCAGTCCACAGATTTTATGGGAGAAAATTCCCAGGATTTTTTCCCAAGGACTTCTGGGTGGGTGACAGTGTCTACCCTCCGATTAGAATCTGAGGACTTAACTCAAAGTCCCTGGGGCCCCTTCAACAATTCTATCCAGTGGCTATTCATCGCATGTGCAAACTAATGGCCCTTCATTCGACTTTTTTCTCATGGAGAAGAGGCCTAGAACTTGTGCCTGGGTTCAAATCGGGGTCCACTGATATTTAAGGGGAGTGGCTCAGGAGTGGAGAGAGAGAGAACAGATACTGCTCACTCCCCTCCGTCCCCAGCAGGTCCTGTGAGGGTGGGAAGGCTCACCTGGGCACAGAGGTAGCGGGCCCTACAAGAATGGTGATGGAGCATCCAATGGCCTCAGACAACTGGAAATGAAAGATCTCCCAAACAGTTGGGGGAATTTAGAAGGCTGGGGTCCTGACCAGGCTAGGGCCCAGAGGACTGGGACACAGAGAGCCACCTGCCATGTCTCCCCTTGGGGGGAGGGTCGCGGTGTTAGCCACGTGCGCTGTACTTCAGGGAGGGATCGCTGGGGCGTTTCTCGTGGAGACTCAACCAGCTTGAGGACCACATCGTCGTCTTCGTCCTCGGGACCCTCAGAATCCTCTGACATGGGTGGACCCCGTTCTTAGGGAGCAGAAGCCCCTTCACATCAGAGCTCCTCGCCTCAGTGCCTCCCAGCAGCATCTTCATCCTCAGGGTCCGCAGAACCCCCGGGGAACCCTGGCCATCTGAAGCCAGCTTCCGTCGCCAATCCTGGGGTTCAAGTGGAAGGGGTCCTGCGCAGGATTTCTAAGGATGTCTGTGTGACTGCTGGGACCCCTGGACTGAAGCTACTCCCCAAATGCTCACCAATTTATGTGGGGTGTTAGTGAGTGGCAAAGTGTCCTTAATATAATTGCTAATGAGGCAAGTGTGGGGGCCAGTTGCGTCCCCGGAGAGGTTGAGGGGTGGGGACTGCACAGAGGGACAATGTCCAAGGGAGTGACGCAAAAAGTGGCTACTTATACTATTCTTTTTCAGTGCTTCAGCAGAAATTCATGATCTTAGACCAGAAAAATATCACTTAGATATAACTACATGTGTTAGACAGCATTCTCTAGAGAAACGAAACCAGGACATTATGATTGTATAGATAGATGATAGATAGATAGATAGATAGATAGATAGATAGATAGATAGATAGATAGATAGACAGACAGTATAAAGGAATATAACAGCTAATTAGTCCACACAGCAGTACAGAGGGCTCAGTTCAACTCACTTTTGTGGAACAGTTAATATACTGGAAGTCCTTCAACTCACGAGGGCTGCTGAATCCAAGGTCAAGGAAGCAGACAGTCTGGCCATAAGCAGCTAACAGCAAGGCGGGTCACCAACAGACAGCCCCAAGCTCAAGCGATGTATACACCAGCAGTGTGACGGAGCAGGTCTCGAAGGAACCTCAAGCTCTAGCGACATGATCCATGGGGTGGGTGTCCCATAGGTAGTGTAGCTCACAAGTTGAGGTAGAGAACTAGCTAAAACAGCTGCATGCTGGTCTGATCACCAGAGAGCAAGAGAGAAAGAGACAGGGCTTGCCAAGCTACCTATCTCTTTGCCCTCCAATCAAACTGTGACCTTATTAATCCCACATGTCCCTGTTGGCCAGGTTGGCACAATAAACCTACCCATCACACTACACAAACACTTTTTGTCAGCCCAGTTTATACATACCAGTATATCTATAGGGTTAAACTCTGTGCTCATTTGCTTTTTGAACCTTCTCATGTGTCTCCTCAGAGCTGTCATTGCTTGCCAGCTATGATGACAGGTGAATCACCCAGTCCCTCTGCGTGCCCTCCATCCATGCACTGTCCACTTTTTATATCGGCCGATTTTGTCAGATTTTCTGGTGTTTTTGCCAAATTACTATGATATGTGCTAGTTGCGAACCCATACCAATAACTGTTTTGAGAATTCGGTAATCATTTCATTAAAGAAAAAGAGAGAGGAAAATGTCTAAAAAGGCTTCCATTCAGTTACTAACAATGTATCTAATGTTGTCATTCAACGTAGAGAGATTTGACAAAAGAATTTGTCATTTAGTAGTCAGGCTATCTAACAAATATTGCACTTGGGTAATTTATAACTGGATTTGTCCCATAACACTCTATGATTAAAATTATCAGCAGACATGGCTAAGTGTTCTGAATACTCTGGTACAGGAGGGGGCAGGTATGGCATTGGGTGACAGCGATTCTCATGATGCCTCTGTTTCTGGTTGTGGGTTTGTGCTGGATGCCCCTCCCCTCATGAAATCCACCTGGCCTATGGGAGAAGGTGACCAGATTTTAACATTGGTAAAGCGGGACAAAAGCAGGACACCATTGATAAAACTCATATCCTGGCAAAAGAGCCACATGGCAGCCGAAAACCGTATACCCTAGCTTGTTGTGCATTCTTTCCAAAAATCGGGACTTTTAAAAAATACCGCAGGATGCGGGGAAAAATTGTTAAAAAGCAGCACATCTGGTCACCTTATTATAGGATTAAAAATAAATAAATAAACCCTCATTAGAATTAAACCCACATCTATTTCTACGCCCTCCCCACACCATCACCCCTGTCCTCACCCCTTGTGCTATTGAAGGGTCCTTCCCAGTGCGTCTGAGTGTGCCAGGTCACCAGAGACAGACATGGGCCCAGTCAGTGCCCTCTCCAAATCTGGATACTTCACCCCAAAGACATCTGCTGGGTCTCAAACATGAAGGGGTCTTGTTTTACCTAAGAGAGCTTTGGGAATGCTCAGGCAGCGCTCCGTTCTGGTTCCCCTGATACCATTCAGCCCTCGCACTGTGGCTAGCAGTCAGAAGGGCTCCCTGGGTGAGGAACAGTTCCCTCAGGACAGCCTGGACTTGATCCCAGGAGGCCCCACCCACTTTTTGAAACTCCTCCCTGGGAGCCCGTCCACCTACTACTAGACCACCTCCCTGAGGATCATCATCTATTGCCTACCACCACCGCCATCACTACCACCACCGCCGTTACCACCGTCATCGCCATGACCGATACTATCACCACCACCACTACCCCTGTCATGGCTGTGTTGACCCAATTCACGGTGACGTCAAGTGTGTCCACACACACCTGGGCTCTACAGGGTTTGCAAAAACAATTCCTCTGATGTAGATCCCCGTGCTTTCCCGCCTAGGTGCCTTTCAGCAGACTCACAAGCGACCAGCCTTTCAGTTAGGATTCAGGCATTTAACTCTGCACCACCCAGGAATATCAATTCTCTGTCAATCTACTTGTTAAGTCAATTCTGACTCACCATCACCCTATCAGACAGGGAAGACCTTCCCTGAGGGTCTCTGAGCCTGTGGCTCTGGACAGCAGTAGAAAGCCTCGCTGTTCTTTGGAGGGGCTGGCTGGTGACTTCCAAATGCCGGGCTCCTACCCAGGAATATCACACGGTCAAAATTCTGCCAATAAAAGATCTCTGAGTTTTCCTATAATTTCCCCAGCTTCATCAGAGCAACAAATAGGTAGCTCTAACACCTCCTGAGCAGAGGGTCAAGGTCAAACCCAATTCTTCTTTGAAAATTCTGCTCTAACAAAAATGATTCTGAAAGATATTATCATTTAGAACATCCTTTTAAAGAAAATGATTTATTTCTATTCTTTTGTATTTTTATTCACCTTGTCTATCAAAGAAACAAAATAAGAGAGAAATGTTTTAAACATGTACTTAATATTACAACCACACGATATTGTTTCCTATGAGAAATAAACTTCTGATTCACTTGGGTGAATCTATAGTTTAAAAGACTTGTTTATATTCTTGAGTATATTTAAGCTCATTCCGAAACAGTAGCTTGTCATCTTAGAATCTGAGGTACTGACTTTGGGGCACGAGTTAAACCATTTCTTTCTGTCTTCTTTTTTTTAATTCTCATTGGAAGCACTGAATTGAAACGCTGTAATCTTCTCTAGACCCATCTTCTATTTCATGTATCAGGAAAGACTTAATTGTTCTTTGCAGAATTTCTAACTCTAAAAGTGGTGACAATTTATATTCCAAAGAAACATAATTATCCTGCTCAGAAGAGGGGAGAAACGGAATTGGCTTCATTTTTAAGTTATCATTAGATCGTGTATCGGCAGCACATGTGAGCGAGTTGGACATGAACGATGACGGGAGACGCCACAAACGGTCCTCTGCTGGAGGGAGCGGTTCTGCGCGCTGATGTCCGTGTTTGTTCAGAGATTCGAGGGTCGACAGCCCAGGGGGGCCTGTTTTCTTGGGTTGGTTGTCTCTGTCACTGCCTGTCTTTACTTCCAGAATTAAATAGGACATCTTTTATGCTTTGAGTACAATTTTTAAAGTGGAATTTAATTGTTTTTAACTTTGTATTGATTCAAAAATATGACAACTTCTGGAGGTAAATAGTGGTTTCATGGTATGACCCGTAGAGCCCAGATCTAATGCCAGGCTGCGCCGCATCATAATAAGTACTTTCCCTTGCATCTGGAAGCCAAAAATGAGTGACGATATCGCCACACACCCTCATTAGGGATGCAGATGTGTGCTGTGGGGTTTTGAATGCTTATGCCATGGAGCTTGTATTTAAAAATGTGATTTTGTGTCTTATAAGAAGCCTGGTGACTTTGGAAGAGAGAACTCCGCAACCAGTCTCTTCTCTGCCTTCATCCTAAGTGCGGAGATGAGAGACCCTCCGCAGGGCTGGAAAGAGGGGTCTTGGACACATTAGATATGACAATGCTAAAAATAATCCTTTGTGACCGACCCAGGATCCCGGGGGGGCCCCCGCGTGCAGAGACAAACTGCACAGAAAGGCTTCTAAGCTTTATCTATCAGGCAGTAAGCACCAGGTCTGTCCTCTACCAAGTGCCAACCCTGCAGCTGCGCACAAGTGACATGCAGCACCGCTGGGTGAAAATAGGCAGGGTGGGAGGTGGGAGTCTGAGTGGCAGATGGAGGCTGGGGAGAGCAGGGTGGGGCATCAGATCACCTGGAGAATCTGGAGCCGGAGCCACGTGAGTGAGGGTCTTGCCCACGGCGGACAATTCAGAGAAGGAGGAGAAACCAGGTGTGGGCATGGAGCCATCAGAGGTGGGAAGACGGAAAGGAGACTGTGCTCCGAGACTGAGCTGAGAGAGGGTTTGTCAGAGAAGAGCAGGAAGCCTCTTCCAGCACACAGGGAACTGAAGTCCAGGAGAAAGCTTTGGTTTGAACTAAAGGCACCGTAGTGTGCTGGCTCCTGGGATTGCTCTGAGGGAGGACCACGCACGGGTGGCTTACAACACTGGAGATGGATTCCCACTCCGCTCAGAGACCACAGTCTGAAATCAAAGGGTTGGCAAGACCAGGTTCCTTTGTGAATCTTCCTCTCTCAAAGCTTCTTGTGGTCCCCATGTTCCTTGCCTTTTTTCTACAACACCCCAGTCTCTTCCTCCATCTGTTCATGGTACCTGCCCTCCCCCTCTGGTTTAAGGACCCCACTTGGGCTGGATTAAGACCCACCTGCTCCGCCATGACCTCTTGTGAACTGTTAACATCTACACAGACCACGTGTGCAAACAAGGTCACCTTCCCAAGTGCCAGGGCGAGAACTCCAGAGACATAAGTGTCATGAGCAGCACGATCAATAATTACTTAATGCTCTTAGACATTTTCGAATGCTCGGTTTATTCACTGCAAACACACATCAAACAATCTAAAACATTACTCAAACTATTAAGGGCAAACAACTATAAGCACATGGGCAGAGTAACAACTATGAGCATAAAGGCAGAACAACAACACTTCTCACACATTTCATACTAGCACCACAGTCCCAATCAGCATTGCCTCATCGGTGTACTCACCCCAGGTAGAGTTGGAGAGAGCAGGAGGTGATGTCTCCTTGGTTCCTAGCTCTCTAAAAATCAGTGTCTCTACCTGGGTTTAAATGGACATTTTGGCCAGTTCTTTGACGTCCTCACTGTCCCAGTCAAGTCTTATCGGGTTTCTCCAGGCTTTAGGTGGCTTGGCTAGTTTGGGGGCTTCGGCCAGGTCTCAGCCCGGTCTTATCGGGTCTTTCCATGCTTTAGGGGACTCGGCTAGCTTTTGGGTGTTGGTCAGGTCTCAGCTCAGTATTATCAGGGGTCTCACATTTTTGTGGTGGCTTCTTTGATATAAGTGTTGGCCTGGGCCCCCATATTACATTTTATTTTTTCTTTAAAGTGGAGTTTCTTGTGCTTGTTTATTTGATGTGGCTCAACGTCTTGCCAGGTAGTTCAATGTCTTGCAAGGAAGTCTTATGGTGCTCTCATCGACAAGTCAACCTTTTGCTGTTGTTAGGCGCCCTCAAGTGGTCCACGCTCACAACCGTGCCACGCACAATGGAAGGAAACCCTTCCTGGCCACGTACCATCCTCACAATTGCTTGGGCCCATCCTTACAGCCATGGGTCACGCCGCTGCCTCTGGCCCTTCTTCTCTGTAGCTAAGCCTCTACTTTAAGGAGGAGGATGTACTTCTTCAAGGACCTGTCTCCTGATGCCGCGTTCAGAGCACATGAGGTGAAGTCTCGCCATCTGTGCTTTGATGGGGCTCTCTGGACGTTCTTCCTCCAAGACACATGTCTTTGTTCTTTTGGCAGTCCGTGGTACTGCCAATATTCTTTCCAACACCGTCATCCAAATACATCTTCTTGATCTTCCTCATTCATTTCCAGCTTCTCCATGCAGATGAGGGGATTGAAAATACTGTGGCTTGGGTAAGGTGCATGGTAGTCCTTAAAGTGACATCCTTGCTCATCACAACGGTAAAGAGGCCTCATGGAGGAGATTTGCCCAGTGCTATAACTCATTTGATTCCCTAACTGCTGCTTCCATGAGCATTGATTGTGGATCTGAGCAAGGTGGAGTATTTGGTCACTTCAATCTGTTTCTCTGCTTTATCATGATGTTATCTATTTGTCTACCTGTGAGGATTTGGCCTTTCTTTACATTGAGTCAGTAGTTCAAAACCACCAGCCATTCTGAGGGAAAAAGACAGGACTTTCTACGCACATACCAGTTACAGTCTGAGAAACACACCGGGGCAGTCTACTCTGCCCTACAGGGCCGCTATGAGCTGGCATTGGCTCGGTGGCAGTGAGTGTTTACACTGAGTTGTAACCTATACTGAAGACTTCGGGCTTTAATCAGCCAGTGCTTCAAGTCCCGACAGCAAGTGAAGCTGTGTCATCCATGTGTGTGGCAGATTGTTAATAAGCCCCTCTCTGACCCTAATAACTTGTTCATCTCATAGAGTCTAGTTTCTCTGATTATTTGTTCAGACTACAGGTTAAATTATCATGGCGAATGGATACAACCCGATTTCACACCTTACCTGATTTTAAAATACGAAGTATTCCCTTGTTCTGTTCCTACAACTGCCTCTTCGATCACGTGCAGGTTCTACCTGAGCATAATGAAATGTTATGGAATTCCCGGTCTTCAAAATGCCGTCCATAGTTTGTGTGCCATGATCCACGCAGTCAAGCTCTTTTGCACAGTCAATAAACCACAGATGTCTTTCCGGTATTCTCTGCTTTCAGTCAAGACCCCTCAGGTCAAATCTTCTTTTGAATCTGGCTTGAATGTCTGGCAGTTCCCTGTTGATGTATTACAACAACCATTGTTGAATATTCTTCAGCAAAATGGTACTTCTATATGATAGTAATGATATTGTTTGATAATTTCAAAATTATGTCGAGTCAACTTTCTTTGGAAAAGCTACAAATGTTTATCTCTTTCAGTTGGTTAGCCAGGTGGCTGTGTCCAAATTTCTTCACATAGGTGAGTGAGTGCTTCCAGTGCTTCATCGGCTGTTGGCTATTCCATCAAAAGCCTTGTTTTTCACTATTGCCTTCAGTTCAGCTTGGGTGTCTCCCTTCAGTTCGGTTCTTGACCATACGCTACCTCTTGAAATGGTTGAATGTCCACGAGTTCTTTAGGTACAGTGACTCTGTGTATTGTTTTTATCTTCTTTTGATGCTTCCCACATTGTTTCAATATTTTGCTCATAGAATCCTTCAATATTGCAACTTGAGTCTTGAAATTGCCTCCGTTCTTTCTATTTGATATCTACCGAGCGTGCTCCCTTTCTGTTTCCTTAACTGCAGGTCTTTGTGTATTTTATTATAACATTTTGTCTTCTCAAGCTGCCCTTTGGAAATTTCTATTCAGCTGTAGGACTTCATCAGTTCTGAGATTGATGCCATCCCATGGAACAAAACCAGAAGCCTCCCTGCCCCCCAGATGAGGCTCTGTTTCAGGTTTGTGTCCGCAGTCAGAGTAAGGCACAGTGATTAGGTGTGAGCTTCTAATCAAGAGGCTGGTGGTTCAAGCATAACAGCCTCTCTGTGGGACAAAGGTACAGTGATCTGCTTCTGTAAGGTCCACAGCCTTGGAGACCCAACGGGCAGTTCCACTCTGCCCTCCAGGGTCCTTGTGAGTCAGTCGTCTCAGCAGCAGTGGGTTTGCTTTCATCTGAGAAGTGACCTTGAGCCCTTGTGACTTCCATCAAAAATGAAGCAATGACAAGAGCCCCCCACCCAAATAAAACCCCCACTACCATGGATGGACTCCAACTCCTGGCAAACCTGTTGGTCAAAGTTGAGCTGCCCCTTTGGCCTTCCAACACTGTAAATCCTACCTGTAGCAGAAAGCTTGCTTCTTCCCCACCCAAAGCGACTGATAGGTTTGAACTGCTGACCTTGTGGTTAGCTCCCCACATATAACCCACTTCACCGTCAGGCCTCCTTTCACGCAGTGTTGTATTGGTTTTGTCAGGGAGAAAATGGAAAAGACTCCATCATCGTTCACTAAGACTGAAAGATGATACAGAAACTGTAGGTTGTGAAGGGAGCTTCCTCCTTAGGCTCCAAATCTGCACGTTTGATCACCTCAGCGACCAAGAGTCCTCAAACACTGAGTGATGGTTCTTTAAGGTTCTGAGGAGTCCTTTGATAGACCAGCACCTGCTCAAATAGAAGTGATTGGTTGTTTGCTGGCAAAGTGGTGGCTGATTTAGGAGTCCTCCTGAAGCCGGAGGTAGACGTGTCAGGTCACCACGTGTGTTATTGTAATGGTGTGTGATCATTAAAGTGCCCCCATTTTTATTCTACCTACTATGAGCAAGGTGCTGTGTCATGCAAACGTTTCAACAAAAGGCTGACAGCTATTTATTATGAAGCATAAGGGCCACACTGCACGGGGGGTGTCCGACGATAGCCAGGTGCGGGGAGCACCTGCCGAGAGAGCCCCCAGGTTGGGACATCGGCGATGCCGGTGCCTTCACTCGGAGAAAAGGCTGGGAGGGAAGGGGCCAGTCACGTGTCCAATGGCAACCATTTGAAGGCATTCTCGGCTGCGTTTGTCTCCCTGAAGACACAGCGCCGTGTGGCTGTGACCCTGACGAAGGAGCAGAGTCGTCCCCTGAAGGGGTTGCTCATTTGCATGCTGTCATGCTAACCAGGTGGGTCCTCTTCCTTCGTGAGGGGCCTCCTCACCCGAGGGAAGAAATGTGGACGCAGAGGTGCTCCTGAAGAGGGGGGCCCTGTGTGCGCCCACCTGCAGGCAGCAGAGGCCAGGATGGCCTGCACCCACCAGAAGCTGGACAGGGCCTGGAACTGTTCCTCCAGGTGGAAGGCCTCGGCATGTAGCCACCAGGAATGGGCAGGGCTTGGGGCGATTCCTCTCACTCAAAGTCCTCAGGTGAGAGACATGCTGATGCCCTGAAATGAACTTCCAACCTCCTGAACAGTGAGACAACACTGTGTTCTTCGAAGCACCACACGGTGTGGTATTTTGATAAGGAATCTCTCGGTGGCACTGTGAGTTAAGGATTGGGCTGCTCGTTGCGGTGGTTCAAACCCAGCAGCTACTCCAGTGGAGTAAAATGAGACTGCTTGCCCAAGTACAGACTTACCACTGGAGAAACCCTATGTAGGAGCGCTGTGAGCTGGTTGGAAGGCAATCAAACTAACGCCGAGGAAGAGCTGCCTTCTCAAGGAGAGTCCATCATGGTGGCGGGGGTGGAGCAGGCCTATGGGAGCTGTGTTTGCTGGTGGGGCACGACCAAAGTAAGAAGTCACCCTTGTGAACATCTATGAATCATTAGAACTTGGAGTGTGCAAAGCATGAATTTAGCATAATTGGAAGCCATCAAAAATGATACGGAACACATAAAGATCAATATCCTAGGCATTAGTGACCTGTACTGGTCACCTTGAATCAGAGAATCATATGGTTTACTCTGCCTGCAATAAAGATTTAAAGAGGAGTGGCTTGGCATTCATTACCAAAAGACATTTCAAGATATGTCGTAAAGTCCGGTGCTGTTTATGATGGGATGATATCTGTCCACGTACAAGGAGATCCAGTCCATACAACTGTTATTCAAATGTACACACCAACCACGAAAGCTAGTGACAAGGAAGTTAAAGAATGTTATCAACTATTTCAGTCTGAAATTGATCAAACATGCAATCAGGCTACATTGATAATCCCTGGTGACGTGAATGCAGACGTTGCAAAGAGGAAGGAAGAGAGCCTGGCTGAACGTGAGGAGGGATTGAAGCACTTGCTGCTGACGATCCGGGCTTCCGCCTTCAACCTTGATTACAACTCAATGTGAAGAAAACCAAACTCCTCACAACAGGACAAATAGAGAAATAGAATAATCTTTGTAATAAAGCTCGGAGTTGTCGCTGATCTCGTTCTGTTCGATCCAGTCAGTGCTCGCGGAAGCAGCGGTCGAGAGATCAAACGGTGCGGGCATTGGGTCAGTCTGCTGCACGGCCGCTTCAAAGTCGGGAAGCAAGAAGTTGCTCTGAGGACTGAGGTGCACCTGGCCGGAGGCAGAGTATTCTCATTCACCTTACGTGCGTATGGAAGGTGCAGCTGAATAAGGAAGACTGAAGAGGAATTGATGCAATCCGGTGTCCCGAGAGTCCCGACTGAGAGTGCCATGGACTGCAACGAGAACCACCAAATCTACCCTGAAAGAAGTGCAGCTAGAATGGCCGTAAGGAGCCAGGTGGGTGAGACTTTGTCTCAAGTACTGTGGGCTTGGTATTGGGAGTGGCCAGTCACCGGAGAAGGACATCTGGCCTGGTAGAGAGTCGGTGTAAAAGAGGAAGACCCTCTTCAAGATGGATTGACACGGTGGCTGCACCCAAGGTCTCAAACGTCTTGCCCTTGTGAGGGTGGCACCAGGCCGAGTGGCATTTGATTCTTTTGTACATCGATTTGACAAGTAGGAACTTACTCCTGGGACCCAAACAACAATCGCCACAGGAGCTGGAATTGACTCTGTGTTCATGGGTGGGTGGGAGGAGCTGAACGTGGGAACTCAGTGAAGGTGGCAAGTTTCTGTGGTAGGCATCCACAGAAGAGCGGCCATGAGGAAATGAACATGACCTGGTGATAGGAGTTGGTTACGTACAAGAAGCAGCCTTGACTGTGGGGATGATCTAGGAGTCCGTGCAGTGTCCTCCTGGGGGCTATTAATTCAATACAAAGGACTCCTGCAGGGAGCACGGTTTCCCATGAAGAGCGCGCACAAAGGAGGAGGCATCCACATCCCACTGTTGCACAGACAGCTTCTCCCTCTGTATCGGATAGGAGCCCTGGCGGGGCAGTAGTGCAAGTGCTTGGCTGCTAACCCAAAGGTCCGTGGTTCAAACCCACCAGCCACTCCTTGGGAGGAGGATGAAGCAGCCTGTTTCCATAAAGTAGGAAACCCTACTCTACCCTCTGAGGTCACCATGATCGGAATCCACTTGGCGGCACGGGGTTTCGCTTGTCTGGTTAGATCAGATGAGATGTGGGGTCTTTGTTTCCTGGGGCTGAAATAGCCCAATGCCACAAACCTGGTGACTTATAAGAACACAAATTTATCATCTCACAGCTCTGAGTCTGAGATCCTGGCTCCTTCCGAGGCCCTGAGGGAGAAGCTTCCGCAGGCCTTCCCCAGCTCCAGCTACTCTGGCCTCTCTCCTCTTCTAAAGACCCCAGTCACGGGGGATCAGCACCCACTGTCCTCCAGCATGGCCTCATGTGAACTGACACCACCTTCAGAAACCCTCTTCCGAAGCAGGACCAGGCTCCCAGGGGCAGCGGATGGAATGTCAGCCGGTCCTTTGAAGGGGACCCCACTGAATCCATAACAGATGAATATGAAATATATTTCTTACTCTGCTGTGGAGAGTGAGGCTGTGGAACGTTTTCCCATCGTTGTCTTATCTCTTTCCTGTGGAGGGAGCTGCTTCCAGCGGAGAGACCACACCGCCTGGCTCATAGAGCCATTCAAGGGGAATGAGTCAGCTTCCCGCCTTAGCTGTGGGTACTCTGGTATTTAAATCTGCCCCCGCCTCGCGTCCTCATCCCCCTCAATAATTTAAAAAGCCAATTTTTTCTCCTTTGGGAGTTCCTTTGAATACGATGAAAAACCATTTGTAAGACGAAATGCACAGGGGGGAGAGAAAGTGCTTTTCTTTGAGTCTCTGGGGACATCTCTCATTACCTAGAGAAAACAGAGACATCCGTGACTCAAAGGGGCTTGTGCCGCATCATCCCTGCAGTTGGCAGGCCCTTGGATTCCTGTCTAGGAAGCTCCCTGAGAAGACAGATTCCTTTTCTTCCATGGAAATGTCTGTGGCTGCGACAGACAGACATGGAAGGAGCCAACTCTCCTTCCCAGAGGTCAGGCAAGGTTAAGGAGGATAGACGGAAGAGAAACGGAACCACGAAAGGCAACCATACAAAATAAATACACCTCAGGCCCCCCTGAGTCAGCCGCGCTTGGCATTCACCTGGTCCTAGGAGGCTCTGAGGAAAGTGCCATTGTGACCCCAAGCAGGGGAGGCTCTCCTCACAGTGTGTTTATGGATTGGGTCTTGGCCTTTGCCCTTGCCCGCGGCCCCCGAGTCGGCCCCCAGTCACAGCCAGCTGGAGAGCAAAGCGGTGCCAGGGGCTGCCAGCCGCTCATGGGGTTGGTATGCGTGAGTTGCTGCTGTGCCCACCCCCTCCGGGAGGCGCTCTTGCTTTCTGCCGGCTCCGCTTTTCAAAACAGGCTGCCCCTCTCCAGGAACTGATCTTTCCCTAAGGCATGCACAAAGGAAGGGAGCTGAAGGGTTGCCCCCCACTCCCCCCCACCTTACTTCTGAAGACCGTGGAGAGTGCTTCCGCAGTCATTTGAGGAAGGGCTTTTGGATTCTTCCGCCACTTGGGAAAAGGCGGGGAGGACGCTGGTACTAAGTGACACGCCACAGTGGGAGAGGTGGCATTCTGAGAAGTGACATCGTGACTGCTGTTGTTGGAGACCACGGAGTCCACTCTGACGTCCAGCGGCCCCACGAGCAGGAGAACCAGTCCCATGCCCGCTCACAACTGCTGCTCTGTTGAAGCCCACTGATGCAGCTCGTCCATCTGCTGCGCCTTGATGGCTCTCCCCCTGACCCAGCCCGATGTCCTTCTCCATGGCTGATCGCAAGTCTCCTCCTCTCACAGGTCTCAATCACGGGAGATGAAACCTGATCCGCGTTGCATCTCAGGAACCTTCTGGCTGTACTCCCTCCAGGACGGATGTGTGCGTCCCTGGCAGTCCCGCCCTGCCTGTGACCAGAGATAGCTGAGGGGACGGCGGATCTGCGGTGACCAGGTGTTACTTCAAGGGCTGGTCCTGAGAGGCTATGCCCATCAGCAAAGTTAGAGTGACCGCCTGGTGCTGAAGGCCCAGCGGGGGCTGGGGTACAACTCCCGTGGACAGTGGTGCCAAGCCCATCAGCAGAGCTGTGCAGATGGCTTTCCTGCAGATGGTGGGAATCCACGAGACACAAACTTGGGCCCTGAACCCACAGGCCCGTGTTCTCACAGCTCTGGAGCCTGGGGGTCTTCACGCCCGGGATGAGCGGACTCCTTCCAAGGGAGAATCTGCCCCTGGCATTTCCAGCTTTTCCCAGGAAGAGCCTGTCCTGTGTCTTTGGGTTCTGGTGGCCCTGGGCAGCCTTTGCTTGTGGCGACATCTCCACACGGCGCCTTCTCTCTGTGTCTCTCTCTCCGAGTCCCATCACGCCTTTTATGTGGACACCACTCAATGGGTCTGGGACCCACCCTCCTATGGTATGACCACATGTCAACCCTACTCCCGAACAGTCAAGTTCACAGGCACAGGTATTAGGGTTTCAGGTACTAGGTATTAGGCTCTATCCTGGCGCAACAAGCTGTCAGCAAGAGGCCAAGCTTGGGTGATTGAGGTGAGACAGGGACAGGCCTGTGCCATAGTCACGCATCGTGGTGTCGGCTAGACCCACCAGGCCTCGTGAGATCCGGAGTTTGAAGAGAAGCCGCCCTCTCCAGACCGAACTTTCAATGTCTAGACGGGTACAGAAAGACGAGGGGACTTGTTGCTTCTGCGATGTGTGCCGTGTGCTGCAGCTCAGACGCCGGAGGCACAGTCTGGTCCTCAGGAAGAGCCCCTCCCCACCCGGCCCTCCTCAGGCACCCGAGAGTGAGACCACTCTGCCTTGCAGCTGCCTAGCTCATTCACTGCACAGACACGTCTGGCAAAAGTGTCAGTGGAGTGGGAGCGCACCAACGAGGCTCTGAGCACCCGCAGCATTGCACTGAGCTGGTTGGGCCTTTCCCAGGCACGGGATGGGCACAGGGCCACTGTTTCCAATTCTCTAGTTTACGGTGTCTCAGCCTAGGGACTGCGCGTGAGTTCACGACCATCACAGCTCAGTACCCCAAGTGTGTGCATGTGCCAGGGCCAGCCCCACCCAGAGCCTCCATCCTGTTAGATACTTCTGCAGCCAAGAGACACTGTGCAACCGTGCATTGTCTGAGAAATGTGTGCGGGCATAAAAGAGGTCTGAAAGCCCTATCTATTGCTACAGTGAGTAAAATGGGATTCTGAGCCTATTGTTGGAGTTCATCATTATTTTTATGGCAGTAGTGGGGGCGTGGGAGTAGTTATAGCCAGTTGTTTTTTTAATCTCTTTTATTAAGTCATTTATCACCAGCAAAGTTCAGTTTCTAATGCTGGTCCTTTATTTAAGCTTCTAACTTATCTGTTTTTTGCCAAGTTGTGTATTCCCATTTCCAGTCGTGCCAGGTTATGGGGAAGCTATTTCATTTTCTCCAGCAAAAGCTATTTAGCGCTCCCGGATGGTGTTGTGGTTAAGTGGCTAAACAAGGAGACCGTTCAAAATTAAATCTACTTAGCACTGAGAATTCGCTGGGGCGTGGGAGGCTGCACATCTCTCCCATCAGCACAGGGACTGCCTTTCCAGGTGGGAGACTTCTCCATGGCCTCTTGGCCTTTCTTCCCAGTCCAACGCCATATTCCTGATCATTGGAACAGGAGTGTGTGTCTTATGCACATGGGTGTTATGTAGGTGGGCGAGCTTTGAACTCAGAAAAACATAGTAGGGGTGTGTCTACTTAGAGCTGGCACGCAGTGCTTTGGGAACAATCCAATGGGTTCTCCCTGTAAAGATTCACATATGTGCCTTTGGCATGTACCTGTGTGTGACGTTGCGTTTTCTGATAATACTGCAAAAGTGTTAACAATTAGAGTCTGACAGGGCCTGGGAATGCAAAAGGCACAGGTGAAAACATAAACGCGACAGTGAAGGAAAGTGGTGGATGTCTACAATAGACAGGTTTTTAGCAACTTGGCTGGGCCAAGGTTCTCTGTGGTTTGGTCATCTCCCATGACGGCATCTAACAGAATGTAATTAATCTTGTGAGCAGCCAGCGGCTGTGGTGAAATGCAGCCCCCTGTTAGGTCACAGACTTTGGGGATTGGAAAAGAGAGTCCTTGGGGCGGGGGCCTGCTACTTTTTCAGCACACTCCATGGGAAAGCTTTCTCTCTGCTGCATCTGGTTCTTGGAGCACCTGCCCTATTGCCCACCTATCCCAGAAACCTTCAGCGGTCAGCTAACCTTCAAGTCGTTCAACTCTACATCCACCAGGCCCTGGTCTTCCTGCTTCCTGTTTGATACTTCCTGCAGCCGCACAAGTCAAAAGCAAAGCCTTTAGCTTCTTCTTTGACCCACAGACTTGCAGTGAACTAGCCTTACCAATTTCTACGACTGTGTGAGCCAAGTCTATCTAAATCTCTTCCTCTGCGCATGGAAGTGTCACTGGGTCGGCCTCTCTAGAGAACCCCGCCCGACAGGAAGTCCTCTGGTGTGTAGTCACGCCCCTGGGCGATGCTCAGTGAGGAAGAGTCACGGACGTTGTATGGGTTGGACTCTGCTGGGTTTGCTGCCCCCAGAACCATGGCTCTTTCTACCTCCCACGCACTCATTCTTCCTCTCTGCAAAGGTCTCAGTCCAGATACGAAAACAAACTGTTTTCTTGGGTTCTTGCCAACTCTCAGTGACCCTTCAAGGTCCAGAGTAGAACGGTGCTCAGAAGGTTTCAGTGGGTGCTTCTGGAGGAAGTTGATCACCAGGATGTCTTGCTCAGCTGCCTTTAAGTGGATTTGAACTTCAACCTACTGGTTAACAGCCAACTCACCAGCCATGTGCTCCACAGGGGCAGCAGGAGGGTCACTCTCTCTCTAAAACCTTTGCTACCGCCTCCAGACAAGGGGACTACTCTTTATGAGCTCCTGCCTCCAGAATTAAGGAGCTCTGGGGGTGCTGTAGGGTAATAATTGTATTCCTAACTGAAAATGCACAGTTCAATCCCACCAATCACTACTCAGGTGGCAGAGGGGGCTGCCTGCTCCTACAAGGACCGGCAGGCTCCGAGTCTTCATACAGAGTGCTTGTGTGTCGGGATCAACTCTCAATGGTGGTGAGTTTAGGTTCAGGGTGGCCCAGGGACTGCACTGTGAGGTTGTGCCTTTGGAGGGCTGTGATGGAGGCGCTGCCTCCCCGTTCCAGCCCAGCACTCAGCATCGTGTCTGTGTGTCCTTGGCCTCACTGGTTTGGGAGTGGCTGAGTGAGCCACATGAAATGTGCACTTGCTCCTTCCTAGCCTGTGCCAGAGTCCCTTGATGCTGCAACCTTCCGCACATGCGTGAACTACAGCACTGAGATCTGGAAGGGAGGGTCTGTGGTTTGGGCTCCTCCACCAACGGCTGCAGAGTCTGCGGTTCTGAGGGTGGAGCCAGCCTCCTGAGGCCAACCGCAATTCTCTGCGGTGAAACCTGGGGCGTTTCCGTGCTGTGCAGAGTTCTTCTGTCCTCGTGGTGAGAAGCAGCCTGATGGACCACCTCAGGTTCTCCTCAGGAGTCCTGTGGTGCTTCTCACTAAAAGGTTAGCAGTTCAAACCCCACTCGGCGCTCCACGGGAGGGAGCTGAGCCCGTCCACAAGCAGGACAGCCGTGGAGCCCTCAGGGGGTTCTGCTCAGTGTCTTCCTTCTCAGGGGGCGCCAAGGTGTTCCCCCAGGCATGCCCAACCCAGCCCTCCTTTTACACATCAAGGTAACTGTTGACCCTGCCACACCTGAGGTGCCCGCTCACGGGTTCAGTGAGAGAAGGAAGTTCAGTTGCTCTTGAAGGACCACCTACATGGATTCCGACTCAAGGCCACTCCTAGGGATGGAATGGAGCCACCCCTGAGAGCCCAGGTGACTGTTTCTGCTCCTGGCATTTCTCTTCCTCCCTTGGTGCTTCATTCTCTGTGGCTAAGCTGCTTCTTTTATATCTCAAAGGGGATGCCTTAAAACACACCCCAACCTGATAGGCCTCACTGGCATACCAGGCAAAGGCCTGCTCCCAAGGGCAGGCAACCCACAGGCAGGTAGAGGGGTCTAGGATTTGCATCCTATATTTGGGAAGCGGTGCTGGAACAGGAACCAGAGTGACTCTGGGTCTCTCGGAGTTCTTTCTTTTCAGACACCTGTTTCCGGTTGGTCAGTGTCTCGGATGGCGGCAGTCTATCTGAGCTGGATAGAGCTTGTTGTGGCTAGGTGCCTTCAGGTCAGCCCCAGCTCATGGTGGCCCGTGCCCAGTAGAGCCCGGCTCAGCCTGGCCCTGTGCCGTCCTCGCCTTTGTTACTCTGAGCCCATATTGTAGTCACGGCGCCAGCCCCTCTCCTGGGGGCCTTCCATTTCTCACTGACCTCTACTGAACTGAGTATGGTGTCCTCTTCCCCCAGGACCGGCTGCTCCTCATCTCGTGTCCAAGGTATAAGAGAGGACGTTCCACCATCCTTATTCCCAAGGAGCTTCTTAAGAAGGCACGGCGGATCCCCTTCTGTGGGTCTGCCTCCCAGGCCTCCAGGCCACTATCTGACTGGACCATGGCTGTGGGTAGTTACGGCTAGTTCCCAACACACCCTCTTCACCTGTTCTCATGCCTGGGACTGTGAGTAACAAGCCGGGGTACAGAGGTCATGGTTCTGAACATAGCCCAGAGCCCCACCTTCCACTGGGACGAGGCACCAGTGAACCCAGTTGGTCCTCATGGGGCTGCAGGAGAGACGTTTCTCCAAGGGACTTCGTTCTCCTGTGGCTTCCAAAAGCCAATCCGAGGAGAGGCACAGATGCCAACAGGAGTATGGGTTCCGTCGTGGACCTGAGGGAAGAGCCAAGTCTGTGTTTCTCAGAGTGGCGTCATGTCCCTGGCCGCGGTTGCCTCTCCTGCGGTCAGGGGACTCTACACAGAGTCTCTGTGTTCCTCTCACCTCCTGCCCCTTGGTCTTGCCAGGTCACGTTGGTCAAGGTCAGGAGAGAAATGCATCCTCGCCAGACAGCCTAGAAGTCAGCTACAGATGGTCTTCCTAGGAGACCTGGGCGGGCTCTCCAGCTCATTGCCTTCTGAGGAAAATTACCAAATGTGGTACCTACGTTTTTTTTAAAAAGAAAAGTCGTTTCAAAGAACAACTTGTCTGGCTCATGATAGCAGCTTGTAAAATTGAAGCAAGCCTGGTTGTAGCTGCTAAGTAAGTTAATGTTCCCTTAACATATCCTTCATCTGAGAGGCACGGGAGTAAGAAGCGTTTTTGTGTGATTTTTTTTCTTTTCTCGTTTTTTGTTCTCCCCACTTAACTCCAGCTTCGTAGGGATTATTGGCTTTATTCCATAGATTCAAGCAACCTGGGGCATTTTCTCAGTTTCTGTGCCACCACCCCCATTGGCCTTCAGATGGCAGGCGGGATGTTGACCCTGGCGCAAACCGGCAGGCAGTGTTACCCCAGATGCTCTGTCCCAGCTGCACCCCGAGCCAGCACCTCCACTCCCATTCCCAGCTCGGGCATGCAGTGCTAGCATGGAGCCATGGATTCAGCAAAGCAGTAGCATGATATTTGGTTGTTCTGTGATTCATATAAGCAGCTTGCAAAATGGAGAAGCATTTCCCCATTCAAAAGGAAGCCACTTCTGGAGAATGGAGAATTCGCAGGCACGTCTGCTCCCGTAGAGATGCACGGCCTCAGAAACCCTATATATCACTGCTGTGCACCAGAATGGACATGACGGCAGGCAGTGGGCTCATTAGATTTTTCTCCATAAATACAAGTTTTGACGGTGATGAAATACTTCAAGGTTTCTAAGTTAACATCAAAAGGTGCCTTCATGGAAGATTCTACATTCTACACACTGTAGTGTGTAGGCATCTAGAATTCAAATTAAAGGCTTTTTCTTTTTCATTAAAAGGAGCTCTGAGAGGGTGTATAATGATGTGGATGGAGTTATGCTTTGGGGACTTTCGTTTGCACAACTCAAAATAAGAAACATACATCCATGAATAATTAGAACATGGGACATGTGCTGTATCAACCCAGGAAAATTAGAAGGTATCCATAATGAGATGGTGCACGTACAGGCTGAGATCCTAGGCATTAGGGAGCCGAAATGGACTGCTTTGGCCATTTTGAATCAGCCATATGGTTAACAATATCAGGAATGACAGATCCAAGAGGAATAATGGCAAATCAGTTGTTAAAAAGTGCCTATAGGCCTACAAGGAAGTCCTGTTAATACAACTATTAATCGAATTTATGCACCAGCCACTAAAACAAGTAATGGAAAAATGGAAGAATTCTCTTTTTTTCTTACTTTTATTGGGGGCTCTTACATCTCTTATCACAATCCACACATTCATCCAGTGTGTCAATCACATTTGCACAGATGCCACCATCATTATCAAAGCATTCTCTTCCCACTTGAGCTCCTGATATCAGCTCCCCATTTCTTCCCCCTCCCTCTCCTGCTCACTCTCCCTCATGAAACCTTGATAAGTTATAGATTATTATTTCCATATCTTATATTGTCCTCGTCTCCTCTCACCCACTTTTCCCTTATTTCTCCCCCTAGGAGGGAGTGACAGGTTGATCCTTGTGATTGATTACCCCTTTCTCCCTCCACCCTCCCCTAATCCTCCTGGTATTTCTCCTCTCATTGTTGGCCCTGAGGGGTTTATCTATCCTGGATTCCCTGTGTTGTGGGCTCCTATCTGTAGCAGTATGCATAATCTAGCCTAATTCGATTTGTAAGGTAGAACTGAGGTCATGATAGTGGGGTCAAGGACGCACCAAAGAACTAGAGGAAAGTTGTGTGTTTCATCAGTACTATACTGTACCCTGACTGGCTCATCTCTTCCCTGTGACCCCTCTGTGAGGACTCATATCTATATATTAGGAATTAAGGTTGCAGATGGACATTGGGTCTCAATTCAAGTACCCCCTCAATGCAAGAACACTTTGTTCAAACAATCCGGCATTCTGTGATGCTTACCTTCCCAACACAATCGCTGAAGACAAAATGGGTATATAAGCAAATGTGGTGCAGAAAGCTGATGGTGCCCGGCTATCAAAAGACATAATGTCTGGGGTCTTAAAGGCTTGAAAACAAACAAGCGGCCATCTACCTGAGAAGTAACAAAGCCCACATGGAAGAAGCACACCAGCTTGTGTGATCATGAGGAGTCGGTGGGATCAGGTATCAGGCATCTAAGACCCAGAGCAAAATCATACCCAATGTGAATGGGGGTGGGTGGGGGCGCGCATCATGGAGTGGAGACCAAATGCCCATCTGTAGGCAAAAATGAAGAATTCTACTATTCAGAAACTGATGAACGTTCAACAGGATGCATTGTTGAGTGGAATGCAAAAGATGCAAACAAAAAGCAAGGAACCTCAGTTAGAAAACATGGCCTTGATGACAGAAATGAAGCTGGAGATCATGTGATAGACTCTGGCAAGGCCAATGACTCTTTGCTATGAACATCCATCTCCAACCACATGAGTGGTGGCTATATGCATGGACCTCACCAGATGGGATGCACAAGAATCAAATGAAGTTGGTCTGTGGAGCGAGATGATGAAGAAGCTCAATATTAGCAGCCAAAAAGAGGCCAGGGATCAACTGTGGAACAGACCATCAACTGCTCATAAGTAATCCAAGCCGAAGTTGAAGGAACTTAAGACAAGTCCACAAGAGTCAAAATAGGATCTAGAATATATCCCACCGGAATCTCAAGAACAGATATGACCCATTGTACTCTAATGTGTTAGACAGGGTTCTCTAGAGAAACAAAACCAGACGCTGATAATTTTATATATATTTATACAGATAGACAGATAACATAAGAAATAAACAGTTAATTAAATTATAAAGCAGTACAAATGGCTCAGTGAGACAGTTGTGAGACAATGGCAGTCCTTCAAGTCTTGAGGGCCACCTGGTAGTCCTCTGTAAAGCAATTCAGGCTATCTGGGCACAGGCAGCAAATAGCAAGGCAGGTCACCAACAGTCAGCCAGATGACAGGGTCTGACAGTTCCCCAGCTCAAGAGATGTAAATTCCAATG
>NW_022103920.1:1262591-1278343 GCF_000313985.2 Echinops telfairi | reverse complement strand
GCTAGTCTATGTAAAGAACTTTGGAAGACAGCTAATTAACTGGAATAGATAAATATCTGTACCCATTTCAAAGAAAAGTAACCCAAAAGATGGTGGAAATTATCAAACAATGTCATTAATATCATTTGCAAGTAAGATTTTGCTGGAAGTCATTAACAGTGGTTTCAGCAGTACATGGACAGGGAGCTACCAGAGGATCAGGCTGGATTCAGACGGGAATGTAGAACAAGGGATAGCGTTGCTGATGTCAGATGGATCTTGGATGAAAGGAAAGAATAACTGAAAGATATTTCTTTGTGTTGTATTGACTATGCAAGGACAATCGACTCTGTGGATCATAACAAATTATGGATAACATGTGGAAGAATGGACACTTCAGACACTCCAGTGTGCTCATGCAGAACCTGTCCACAGACGGAGGGGCAGACCAGGGACAAAACAAAGAATGTTGTTGTTAGGTGCCAGCCATTTGGTTTCAACTCGTGGTGATCCCCGTGCACAACAGAAGGAAGAATTGCTTGGTCATGGGCCTTTCTCACAGTAATTCTCACAGTTCCTATGCCTGAGCCCATTGTTGCAGCCACTGTGTCAATCCATCTTGCTGAGGGTCTTCCCCGTTTCTGCTGCTCCTTTGCTGTACCAAATATGATGTCCTTCTCCAGGGATTGGTCTCTCTTGATAACACGTTCAAAGTATGTAAGCCAAAGTCTCACTATCCTTACCTCTAAGGAGCCCTCTGGCCATACTTCTTCCAATCAGATCAGTTTGTGCTTTTAGCAGTCCATGGTGCTTTCAATATTCTTCTCTAGCACCACAATTCAAATCCATCGATGCTTCTTCAGTTTCCCTTTTTCAGTGTCCAATATTCATACAAGGCGATGTAAACTACTATGGCTTAAGTGAGGGGCACCTTAGCCCTCTAAGCAACACTCGTGCTTGTCAATACTCTAAAGAGGTCTTGTGCTCTAGATTTATCTAATGCAATACATCTTCCAATCTCGTGACTGCTGCTTCCATGAGCATTGATTATGGATTCAACCCAGACAAACTCCATGACGAACCAACCTTTTCTCCACTTCGCACGATGTAACCTATTGGTCGAGTCAGATTCCTCAGAACAAAGTAATGCTTCGTGCTTAAAAGTCAGAAATGGTCTGCGTCGGGATTGTATTCTTGCAGCACATACTTCTTCAAGCTGTCGGCAGAACCACTCATCTGAGGAGTTGGGCTGTACTTCTCCCCTGGGATCATAATTGGAGGAAGGTTTATTAACATCCTTTGATATGCAGATGGCACAATTTGCTTGCTGAAAGTGAAGAGGACTTTAAAGGCTTGCTAATGAACATCAAAGACTGTAGCCTTCAGTATGGTTTAAAATTCACTGTAAAGAAAACCAAATCCACACAACTGAACCAACAGACAACACTATGATAAGCAGAGAAGATTGAAGTTACTACGTATCTAATTTTGCTTTGATCTCAAGCCAATGCTCATGGAAGCAGCAATCAAGAGGCCAAGCCATGCATTTCACTGGGCAAAGAGGTTGCGCAAGAGCGGGAGTCAAAGAGCCAAGGTGTCACGGTGAGGACTCGGGTGCTCCTGACCCAAACCACGATATTTTCAATTGCCTCGTGTGCATCTGACAGGTGGACAAAGAATAGCGAAGACATAAGGAACCGTATGCATTTGAATTGTGGTGTTGGTGAAGAATATTTAAAGCACCACAGTGGATCAGAGGAACAAATAAATCCATCTTGGAAGCAGTCCAACCAGAATGCTCGAGAGAAGCAAGCATGGTGATACTTCATCCGTGTGCTTTGGACATGTGATCAGAGAGACCAGACCCTGGAGGAGGACATCATGCTTGGTAAAGTCGGGGGTCAGTGAGAAAGAGGAAGAGCCTCCCAAGAGGGGTTGACAGCAGCTGCAACAATGGGTTCAGATATAGCAAAGGAGGTAGGGGTGGCACCCAACTGTCCGGTGTTTCATTCTGGTGTGCACAGGGATTCTGGGAGTTGGAACTCACTGAGGGCACCTAACAAAAGCAAAAGAGGTGTAGTGCGGA
The DNA here is from genome assembly GCF_000313985.2 of Echinops telfairi. Lineage (NCBI taxonomy): Eukaryota > Metazoa > Chordata > Mammalia > Afrosoricida > Tenrecidae > Echinops > Echinops telfairi. Next base: position 1,276,278 of record NW_022103920.1, on the reverse strand, counting down.
TTGTTCAGTGATGGGGCTTCTAACCTCAAGACTGGTGCTTTGAAACCACCAGCTGCCCTTCGGGGAAAAGACGAGGTTGTTTGCTCTCATAAAGATCACAGTCTTGGGACCCCTCTGGGTCCTTCTACTCTGTCCCCTGGGGCTGCTATTTGTCAGTCCACCCAAAGGCAGTGGGTTTGGTTTGGCTTTATCTTTCCTCCTTTGATCACAGGTTAATGCTATTGTTGTGTTCTATTCTTTGAAACAGGAAGAAAATCAAATAGCTGTTTGGGGTAAGAGAGGGGAAAACAAAGCATCAAAAACAACACTGGTGGATTAATTTTGGACGGTAAATTTTTTAATTTATGCATAGGAAAAACCCGATTGGAATAAAAGAAAATGACAATATAGTTCATGGGACATTGTCTCCACCCAGGTGAGGTCTTTCCAAGTCTGGTCTGATTGAGGGCTGGCTTCACGCCTGAGAACTCACCCAGCCCTGGCTCCCAGCCCCCCAACCAGCAGCTCCCCACCCACCGGGCTCCAGCTCTGTGACTGCCGAGCCAGTGCTGTTTCTCCGCACGCCTTCAAGGTGCCCGGCCGCTCCTCCACCTTGAGTCTTGCAACTCCTCTCCAAGCAACAACCTTCCAGCTCCTCTTCCCTGGCCCCTGGGGCCAGAGATCCACCCAGTGTGACTTCAGAACTGTGTTGTTGCCAGGTGCTCTGTGTGTGTGTGTGTGTGTGTGTGTGTGTGTCACCCATAGGTGGGCACCTGAGGGCAGAGGTTGGGCTTCAAGCACGTTTGTCTTCAGGGGTGGAGTCCCATCGCCAGTGCGTGCCTATCCATACAGGGACTTCCGTTCACTTAAGCTTGTTAGATGAGTATGTCATTGGAAGGAAGGACAGGCGTGGTGGCAACGGCTTTGCTGGGACTAGCCATCAAGGCTGCCTTTACCTGGCCTTTATCCCTCATGCTGCATGGGATGCTGGCTTATCTGTAGTTGGGAAGGATTTCGCTTGGGGTCTCAGCTGTCCTGGAGCTGGCTTTGGGTTCTTGCATTCCACCCCTACCCCTCCGCCTCCAGGAGAAGCAGAGTGAAAGCTCTCTAAGACACACGTCAGGATTGGCTCCCCCCTCTCTCCCCTGCGCCATCATCAAGCCTAACGTCTTGTGGTCCAGGCTGGGTGGCTGTGGCTTGGTTTGGTTATTGTTTGAAAACCATCGCTGATGGTAAAGGGCTCTAATCTGAAGACTGTAACGTATAGCTCTTGCTGAGCAGCATTACACAGAGCCATAACGAGCACAAATACCAAATTCTAAGGCAGACCAAGAAAGCATTTATAAGGTGAATAAAATAGTCCTTCCTTGTCCACAGTATGGTATCATTGCTATCTAACCAGAGGGAAGTCTCCGCTGTTATATCTTTGTTAAAGTTGCCCCTGTTATGTAAGTATCCCGTGTGATGCAAGGAGTTCAGCTTTGGGCTACTAGATTCAAGGCCAGGGGTTCTAACCCACGGGCCACTCACCAGGAGGAAGATGCCGCAAGCCTCAGAAAGCTTTCGAGCAGATGGACTATGTCCCGTAGGGTTGCTCTGCGTGGGAAACACGTTGGAGGCAGTGGCTTTGATGTGGATTGGATTAAAGACACCGTGGCTTGTGAGAGCTGCCACGTACAAATACGAAAAGTAAGGTGGGGCCACCCGGGAGCTCCTGCTGGTTTTAATGTGGTCAGAACCCCCTTCATGACCCTTGCGGTGGGGGCCAAGGAGCATGGCTGAGGAGTGCAGGTTCGAAGGGGCAGGTTACCTGGAGGGGCCTGGCAAGAAAGAGGTAGCCATCGCTTCTGAGAGAAAAGCCCTTGAAAGACCCACCATAGCACGGCCCCCTGGCACCACGGGCCGGCTGCCAGGCAGCGGCCCCTCGGGGCTCAGGACACAAGAGTCAGCCTCCCCGCAGCCCAGCATGTCTGGAAGCTGCTCACAGGCCCTGCTTAAGCTCCGGAGGAGATCAGGCGGCTTCGACGGCTATGTCGGGGTGTTTTGTGCTGAGACGCTTACATGCACCCTTGTGCTCCCAAGAAAGTCTGCTCTCAAACGCTGAGCTGAGTGACAAAGGACGGAGACAACTGTTAACTGAGGACAGGTGCTGTGAACAGGATCAGCGCGTGTGGTTCCATCCAGCCCCGGGCGACCGGGCAAGAACCCCCTGTCTGAGATGGTGTGTCGGGAGTGACAGCAGCGCCCTCCGACGCGGGAGCGAGGCTGTGCGGGCGGCAGCAACTGACGGTGCCACGATGCGGGGGATAAACGTGCTGTCCTGTCACAGCGCATGGCGTGGCTTCTGCTGTTCAATCATTTATCTTCATAAAGCACTAGCGACAGCCCCAACTCTTCTGCCTCTGTGAGGGGGTGCGATGGGCTTGCCTTCTGTTTGGGGGCTCCGCTAACCATGGCTGTGTACACATCGTTCAAAACCAAGCCCCGCACGAGCTACGAAAAGAGCACTTATGCTGGCTCCTCCATTTCCATAGTCCTGCCAGAGCGTGCCTTTGGCAGCTGTCTGAGGGACCCGGAGAGGGGGGAGAAGACCAAATGGGAACCAAGTGGGATGAGGCAGAATGTGGCAGAACTAGGGATGCGACTGTTGATGGCTGAGTTTCTGGAAACTTCCTATCCTCTGGACAAGGTCAACCATCAGCACGAGACCACTACTACGATGTTCAAGGAATGCATAATCAGAGGGCTAGTTCTGTTGTTGTTAGACCCCCTCCCCCCGCGCCCCCCAGGTCAGCTCCACCCCGTCATGACCACGTGCACCATAGAAGGAGACACGCCTGCTCCTGCACCATCCTCACATTGTGGGGTTTGAGCCCATCATTGCAGACGCTGTGCCAGTCCACCTCCTGGGGGTCTTCCTCTCTGTGCTGGCCCTCTCCTTTACAAGCTGGGTGTCCTTTCCCCAGGGCTCCTCTCGCCCGCTAGCACGTCCAAAGTATACAGGCCAAGTCTCACCAGCCTCAGGTCTAGCAGGGAACGTCCTAGCAGGGCACGTTTCATCTTCTTCACCAAGACCTTAAGCCGATGCACCCGTTCTCCCCCAGCCCTCCCCCAGCGATCCTGCTGGATCGGCGGTTCTCAACCTTTGGGTTGCGACCCCTTTGGGGGTCGAATGACCTTTTCACAGAGATCGGCTGATTCATACCAGTAGTAGCAAAATTACAGTGATGAAGTAGCAACAAGAATAATTTTATGGTTGGGGGTCACCACAACATGAGGAACTGCATTAAAGGGTCGTGACATTAGGAAGGTTGAGAACCACCGTCCCAGATGAATCTGAGGCCACAGAAAAAATTACCAGGACTTGGGTCAGAAGACTAAGGTTAGTCTTCCACGTGACATTGTCACTGAGGTCTTTGGAACAGATTTCCCCGATGCAGTATGTCATTTGATTTCCTGTCTGCTGCCTTCATGGGTGCTGACGTGGAGTCAAGAGCAATGCACCCTTGACAACTTCAGTGTTTTCTCCTCCTCTCATGAGGTTGTCTGTTGCGTCCGCTGTGAGCAGTTTTCTTCCTGGGGGTCTTCATCAGTAAGACGATCACAAATCATCTCTGGGATCAGCAAGCACTGTTGCCTCATCTGCAGATCACAGATTATTAGCGAGTTTCCGCCTTATTTTGAAGCCATGTTCTTTTTCGTGAAGTCCAGCATCTCTTATTTGCACAACATTCAGATTTACCAAGTGTGGTGAAAGGACACACGCTTGGCACACGTTTTTCCTGATTTTTAACCATACCAAACCAGTAAACCCCAAACTCACAGTCATCACGACATGCAACTCTTTATGGAAGTGGAGAGTTTAGGGTTTCTCCCAAGGAGAAGCTAGCGGCTTAGAACTCCTGGCTTTGTAGTTAACAGCCAAATGCATCACCACTACGCCACGCCTGGGGCTTCCTCCCTATTTTATCCAAGCCACTGCCCGTGGTCTCCAAACAGCTTCCTCCTGAGCCAAATAAATCATTCTGGAGGTCTGTCCTTCTAAGTGTCGTCCAGTTTCTTATGATCACAGCTGGACATCTTTGCATAGTCGATAAAACACGAGTGAACATCTTTCTGAGACGCTCTGCTTTCAGCTAAGATCCAGCTCTAGCCAGTACACATATCCCTTCTTCCACATTTTTTTAAATCCAGCTTGAATTTATGGCCACCCCCTGCTGCAACTGTTTTTGAATTATATTCAGCAAAACTTTACTTGCATGCGATGTCGATTACATTGTGGAGTCATTTCTGTTGGGTTACCTTTCTTTAGGTGAGCACAAAGATGGATCTCTTCCAGAGGGTTGGCCAGGTAGCTCTTATCAAAATGTTTTGGTATCGATGAAGGCGTTCTTCCAGTGCCTCATGGCCTGTTGAAACATTTCCACACATATTCTGTCCATTCCTCCAACTCTGTGTTTGGCTAATGCCCTCCGCACAGCTTGGCTGTCTTCCTTCAGTGCCAGAGATTCTTAATCATATGCTTCCTCTTGAAACAGCTGGATGTTGACCAGTTCTTTTTGGGTACACTGACTCTGTGTATTCCTCTCACCTTCTGTTGAGGCTTCCTACCTTGTCCAATAGTTTGCCCATAGAATCTTTTCATATTGCCTATGAGGCTTGAATTTCTTCAGTTCTTTCCGCTTGAGATGTGCTGAGCCTGTTCTTACCTTTGGGTTCTGATTCCAGGACTTTGTGTCTTTCTTTAAAATACTTTGACTTCTCGAGCTGCCCTTTGAAAACTTTCATTCAGTTCTTCTCCTTCGTCACATCTTCCGCTTGCTTTAACTACTCTCCACTCAAAGAAATTTCCGTCTCTTCAGACTTACACTTTGATCTTTTACTTTTTTATTGTATTTTTAATGACCTTTGCTTTCTCCACGTATGATGTCCTTGATGGTGCCCCACACTCCTCTGGGCTTCATTCATTAGTGTTCAATGTATCAAATATAGTCTTAAGATGGTCTGAAAAATCAGATGGGATGTAGGCAAGCTCATATTTTGGCTCTCAGGGGCTTCTTTTAATTTTCTTCAGCTTCAATCTAACTTGCATAGGAACAGTGGGTGGTCTGTCCCACAGTGGGCCCCATCCTCATTTTTGCTGATGTTTTGAATGTCTCCATTTTCTCTGCCCATAGACACAGTCGATTTGATTATTGAGGACTTCCTTTGGTGAGGTCCACCTGTATCACCACGGTTTATGTTGTCGGAAAAAGGCATTTCCAATGAACCAGGCGTTGGTCTTGCAAATTTCTATCATGCAATCCTCAGCTTTGTTTCTATAACCAAGCTTGTATTTCTCAACTACTGATGCTTGTTGTTTCCAACTTTCCTATTCCAATTATCAGTAATTATTAATGAATCTTGATCGCATATTTGATCAATTTCATACTGAAGAAGTTGGTAGACATCTTCAATTTTCACATCACTGACTTTAGTGTTTGGTTCTTAAATTTGAATAATAGTCGTATTAACTGGACTTTATTGCGGTTCCCCAGCACAGGCGGCAGTGTACTTTCAGATAGATTTTGAAATACTCTTAAGAGAGTAATTATAGATGATGGAAAACAGAGGAGCTGCTCCCAGAAATACCATTGATGGCAGATTCCCATGTCAGATGAAACGATGTAAGATGGGAAAGGCCCTTGATTCTGTTTCATAGCCAAGTGCAGATGATAGAAGTTTACAAGATTGGTCCTGTGGCTTCACCCACCACCTGTCCTCATGACTGTGTGTCCCTAAGTCAAGCCACCGGAGCCAGGGAACCAACAAGGACAGTCCAGGAGAATTCCCCAAAAGCAAGGTTAGCCCAGGCGTCATTGTCAACTTTCACACACCCTGTCTTGGGGTGAAGCTGCCACACTGATGGTTAATGATCAGAAAAAGCTCGACTAGAGTCAGACGTTGTACCAGGACTCAATGTGGTGCTAGGGCTCCGTGCGTAGTCTGCAGCCTTCCAACTATGGAGAACTCTGGGAGTTGAGCTCCACCCAGGGGTCTTCTCCTCTGGCGGATCCTGCCCGACAGCTGGCAATGCTCTGTGTGATCTCAGAGCCCTCATTGGGGGATTTCTGGAAAGAGATCACCAGGCTTTTTTTCCGACTTTGCCTTAGTTTGGAAGTGCTGCTGAAACCTGCTCACCACCGGCTTTTGAAATGCCAATGGTGTAGCTTCTAGCTTCACAGCAACACATAGATCACCACAGGGCAAACATCTCACACCCAAGTGGTGGATCTTTGCTTGATTGATTTTACTCATCTTTAGTTCTTGCCAAGACATACAACCCTCCTCTTAAGCTCAGAGTCCCGATTCCTAGTTTCCATCCCCTGGGGCCCTTGTTGGATGTAATTACAGGATAACCACGTCATCTCTGTTGAGTAAAAGCATCCACACCTGCTTAGAGGGAGGAGACTCGGCTTATGTCCTCCTCCACCAGGCCCCTCCTCACACACGTGAGACAAATCGGCCCTTGCTCTCTTGGTCTCCCCGCAAGCAGCAATGGGTGGAAAGTCCAGCCATTCAGAGATGAAAGTGTTAAAAGGAAGAAATATATCTTAAGATTAACCGCACATCGTGTACAATTTTACATTGCATGACGTTTTCATTTTTATAAGGGAAATAAAAAATTCCTATAGAAAAGGAATAAATGCATGATATATATGTGTGATATAGCTATAAAATCCTGTTTATCACTATCATAATCCATTATAATTAATTCTTCAGGATTATTTCACTCTGTCTCTCCCTGGGGTGTTATGTAATAAAACCTGCACAATTAGCTCAAGGAGAAGATTGGCCCTACAGTTTCCAAATGAGGGAGCATCATCCTTGTCCATCTAAAGCGATCGATGGATTGGGTGCTGTGGCGCAGATTGTGACTCCCACATACCACACTGTGTGACAGGGTAGGGCTGTCCTTGTGTGTTGTCTCTGTTGTCACCCTCAGAGGAGCAACCCCCCATGCCTTTGACCTGTGGAGCTCTTAACCATTTCACCGCCGGGCTCCCACATACTCAGGAGGGTTGGCTCGTTTTATGCCCAGGGGACATGGAAGAAGTCTGTTGCAAAATATCTCTTTAAAGTGTTACACAGCAGGAATGTCACTCTAAAGACGGAGGTGCACCTGACCTAAGCCAGGGTATTTTCAATCATGCAAACACTAGGAAGACAGAAGGTGAATTAATGCCTTTGAACTGCGGTGTTGGCCAAGAATGTTGAAGACTTTCCAGAAGAATGAGCAAGCCTATCTTAAAGAGCAACTCCTCGGGAGGGGAGAGGTTGAGATTTCATCTTAGGTACTTCGGACAGGTTACGAGAGGGACCAGTCCCTGGAGAAGGACATCGGGCTTGGTACAGCAGAGAATTCGAGAAAACAAGGAGATCCCTCAAGGAGAGGGGTTGGCACAGTGGGTGTGACACTGGGCACACACGTAGCAATGATTGGGCCGATGGTACGAGATGAGGCAGTCTTCTGTCCTGTTGAACATGGGGCCTGCTATGCGTTCAGACAGACAGACTCCATGGAATCAAAGCACAGCAACAGATACAATGGAGATACCAATTTTTCCTGTTAAAATTAATAAACACAAATCAGTTCCTGTCCTGAATATAGATCATTATGCATAGCTTGCTAGACATATCCAAAAATACATACTTGAGATAATAATTATAATAAAGATGATTAAATTACGAACTCTTAGTTTAATCACTGAACCTTATCTTTATAATATTATGCCAAATATATTAGTATTACTTATCTAAATTTCAACATGTTTATAATCTACATAAATTTAATAGATATGCTCGGATTTCATATAATACATTTCCAAAGACCTGTATTGGGTTGTTATCAATTAAAATTATCTCATCAAAGGCAGGCTGTGAAATGTTATCGTACCTCAATCCCCTTCGTTGTTACCAAGCGCTGTCCCAAGAGGGTCCACACCCACCCACAGGGTGTCCTCTTGCTCCTCACCAGCTCCCCCACCCCAGGCTGGGGACAAGCAATCGACGTGCTAGAAACCGTAGGAACGGAGTTATACAGGCTCCTTTCCCATAGTGCTGACATCGAGCTAAGCCTCCTCAGTCAGAGGAGAAAGCGTTCGTGTTACACATTGCGAGGAGCCCCGGTGGCCTAGTGGTTGTGCATTGGGCTGCTGACCTCCGGGTGATCCGTTTGAGGACACCGCCTCTCCCCTGGAGACAGACAGGGCTCCCTACTTCTGTGAATAATGACAGTCTTCACCCCACAGGGCGGCTCTCCTCTGTTCTAAAGGGCTGCTCGGCATCAGCATCAACTGGATGACAGTGAGTTTGGGGGGTTTGGGTTTTATTAGAAGAACCCAAGGACGCACGTTGGTGTGGTGGGGTATGCACTGGGTTGCTAAGCACGATGGGTTCAGCCTTCAAACCCACCAGTCTCTCCCGAGGAGAAAGATGAGGCTGTCTGTTCCTGCCAAGATTCAAAGACTGCCACAGAGGTAGGTCTACTCTGATCAGGTCGCTATGAGTCCGAATCATTTCAAGGGGAGTGGGTTTGGGTTTGAGGAGACCCCTCTCCACCTTCTGTCTCTCTGCCCCATTGGTGGCTTCAGTGTCGCTGTGATTGAAGCAGCTGTGCCCCCCCGGTATTTAAAAAACAGCAGGGCCTCTCATGGGGATGGGTTTTAGCAGAGTTTTCAGACTAAGACAGAGTAGGGAGAAAGGCCTGGCAATCTACTTCTGAAATCCATCAATGAAAACCATGGCTTACAACAGAACAGCATCAACACGGTGCTGCAGGTAAGCCCTGCGGGGAAAGGCACTACAGTGCTCCATGGATGAAGCAGTGGGCTCAAGCTCCTGACCACTGGTCATGTTGATGGGGTAGGGCCAGGTGACACTTTGCTCTGTCCTGCCTGGGGACACCGAGAGCTGCAGCCGACTGACAGCAACGAATAACAAAGAAAGCCCACCCTCACACAAGCAGAGAAGCTTCAATGAAGGCACATGCGGGTTCTTTGAGTCTGCCTGCAATCGGTCCAGTCAATGCTACAGCCATGTTGATTTAGATAAACCTCTCTACATCCACCGTCTGTTTTCCAGATGAAGGAAGCTCTTTGCACCCTCATTTCCTATGAAACTATTTCCTATGAAACGATTTTGTCTGAGCCGAGACATTGCCAAAGCTGGAGCCAACCTGTTGAAACAAACAAACAAACAAACAAACAAACAGAAAACGAACAGCATCCGCAAACTCGGGTTTCCTTTGGGGAACCAGTTGGGAAGACAGAATAAACTGCTGAGGCGTGCCCCGGAAACCGGAGCAGGTGGCGCAGCTCGGAGGCCCAAACAGGTCATTCATCACCAGGCAAAGCTGCTTGACACCTGCCTCCTTGTCCAGGAGCCTGGGGAGCATCCGGTAGAAGTCATGCTGGATAAAGCGCAATCGGTTTGTGCAAAATGTCAACGCTGCCAGGGCACTTTGATGACTTGCTCACAGAATCCCAGTGTTCAGCTTGGATTTTGTTTTCCTTTTGATATTTCTGGTGCCCTTCGGGAGAGAGCACTTTGTCTTTTCAAAGCTGCACAAAACTTCACCGGGCAGTTTCATTGTTCGCTTTTTCATGAAGCTAACAAAAAAGAATCATCCCTTACTTAATGAAGTTATTTATCACTTAATAAAAGCAGGAATTAGTATCAGTAGTTATTATACTCCCATTGACCTGGTTTCAGGCTTTAGCAAGACATGGCTTTTGCTGTGGGATGCTGTTCCTTACTCTCCTGACCACCTCATGCCGCCGGCATTTACAAATCCTATGGTATGAAAGACCAGCATCTGTTTCATGGTCATTCTAGGAAACATGAATTACTAACCAGAGCTCAACCCCAAGCTCTGGAACTCCAAGGTCATAATTCTGATATGTAGCAGCTGTAAGAGGTGGGAAGGAATCTTTGATTTGAAATCCACGATGTCTACTACCATTACCAATTGGCTCGAACTCCTGATGGCCCCGGAGTGTCCCTGTAAAGGTGAGCCCCACCAGATTGGCAACGTCGGGTTTTATGGAAGGAGAGGACCCGGGCTTTCTTCAGAGTGCATTTGAGTGGCCTTCAGCCTCCAAACTTTTGGGGATTGAATCAGTGTGGTTGTTTTAGCTCCACCCATGGGTGAAGTCCTCAGAAAGAAACAGCCCCTGCTCTGCCGAGGACCACTTAAAGCAGGCAGCCGCTGCTGGCTTCTCACTCCCAAAGCCCCGCTCTCTGCTGCTGAATTGACTCCCACCCACCATGACCTGACAGCACAGCGTGGACCCGCCCCATAGAGTATCTGTGATGATCATCTGTGCAGAAGCAGCTGGCCACAGCTTTCTCTTGTGGATCCCATGGGGTTTTCCTACCTCCAGCCTGGCTGAGCACTCAACCACTGTGCCACCAGGGCTCATTTCTCCTAACTCAGTGACTCTCAATGTACTCGTTGTGTTGAGGAGTGACTGGGTTTTCTTTGCAATGTCCACCCGCAGTTTCCCCCCATGTTCACTGAGCATCAAGGCTGTTGTGAGCCAGTGGAATGAGCTCTTCATACCACGTCTTGTAGCAGATCCACCTGGACAGGTGTCCCCAGCGTCACTCGTGGAATTCCTGCTCCTGGGAAGCAGGCAGATTCGCCAAAGTTTGGAAATGTGTTTGTCCAAAGCTTATTCTACAAAAAGCTTTGTTCCAAGAAGCAGTAGATGTATTCTTCTCTAGAATCTCACCCTTCTGGGGACTTGGATTTTGATGTCACGAGTTCTTGCACATAATGTTTAAACATGAAAGGAGTCAGCAAACATTTTCTTCTTGACCAGCAGCCTGTTCCTGTTACAGGACAAGAACCATTTTAGAGGATTGCTAACCTGACAGTTACCGCCGTGGAAGCCAAGATCATTGTGGAGAAGGACTCACTTCCTGCTCACCATGACCTGATGCTCAACCAAAGGAGGCACTGCCCGGTCCTGTGCCAGCCTCGTGATCGTCGTCACGTGTGAGCCCATTGTTGCAGCCACTGTGTCCTTCGAGCCTCCTGACAGTCTCATCCTGTTCGCTGATCCTCGCTTTTATCAAGCAGGATGTCTTTTTCTAGTCACTGGTCCCACTGATAACCTGTCCACAATTCCTGAAACGAGCTTTCACCACTTTCGCTTCTACGGAGCATTGTGAGTGTTGCCCAAACCAAACCAATGTGTTATACGCAGCACTTCAATACTCTCCACCAAAGCCGTGATACGAAGGCATTATTCCTTGTCCTGTGCTCTCGATTCACTTTCCAACTTCCACATGCGTGGGAAGCCATTGAAGATTCTGAGACTTGGATCAGGAGCACCTCAGTCCGCAGAGGAGCAGCGTTGCCCTTCACCCCTTGAAAAGGGGTCTTGTGCAGCCGAATTAGCAATGCATTGTGGCATTTGATTTCTTGGCTGTTGCTTCCATGGTCATTGATTGTGGATTGAGTAAAATGAAATTTTTGACAAGTTCAATATGTTCTCCATTTATCATAATGATATGTATTGGTACGGTTGTGAGGGTTTTTGTTTCCTTATATTGAGATGCAATCCATACTGAAGTCGACCGCCTTTGAGCTTCATCGATAAGCACTTCAAGCTCCCTTTGCTTTCAACAAGCAAAGTGTTTCATCTGCATGTCTCATGTTGCTAATGAGCCTTCCTCCAATCCTGATACCACATTCTTCTTCATATAGCCCAGCTTCTTAGCTTATTTGCCCAGCATAAAGATTGAATGGGTGACTACATTCATGGGAGTGATTTAATTCATAACTACATTCCTCATGAATAAGTTCATGAATACATTCATTAAAAGACTAACCTGTGACCCTTAGCTTTTGATAAATTTGAACAATCCTTAAAATACGACTAATATATTCACACTTATTGAATATATTCCAGAGAAATATATTCATGAATTTATTCATAAGAAGACTATATTTATACTCATTGTATATATTTAAGATGGATGTTCCTTAAAACAAGTACCTGGAAAATTAGGGAGTTTGATTCGTTTCATGAATCAGTCATTCATCAATGGATTCTCTATAATTTGTTCTGAACGTCCACTTTTAGAGAATCGATTTCTCTGAACTAACCAGGCACCCCTTCTCTCGACACTGATCTTTCTGGCCCAGAGGAGGTGGACTCCTGGTTGAGGGAGGTCAGTACCTTCTAAACCCATGATTCAAGTCTCCCAAGGGGGATGGGGGGCAGGGGTGACTCAGGTCTCCCAAGGGGGAGGGTGGGCAGGGAAGGCCAGGTTTCCCCCAAACCAAGAGTGACTCCATGCCCTCCTCTGGTCGGCATGCTCGCTCTCTCTCTCCTCCCTGAAGGCTGGGTCTTCTGACCCCTCTTTCTGTTTCCAAGGTTGTGGCTGCACCTTGGGGAAACCTGATAGTGGGTATGAACACTTAGTCGAACAGCAAGGTGGGCACCAGGGGGACACTATGGTTTGGGAGTTAGCTTTAGAGTGAGTTCGATGGGTAGAAATCAGGCCTGGGGACCACCTACAGACTTCCTTTGCCAAGTCGCTATTGCTAGCTGTCTTCCAGCTGAATCTCCCCCATGGGGACCTGGCATGTACCAAAGGACATCTTGCCCAGCCCTGTGCCATCTCCGGGGTCTTTGCCAGGGCTCAGTGTGTTGTTGTGGTTTGTTGTGGTTTGATGCAAATCCATCTAGCTGAGGGTTTCCTTTGCCCTCACTGACCTTCCATGATGTCCTTCACTGGAGCTTGGTCTGAGGTCATGAGCTGAGGTCTTTTCATCATCACTTCTAAGCAGCGGTCTGCTTGTGTTTCTTCTAAGCCGGGTTTGTTTGTCCAAAGAACGCTCCGTAGAGTCTACAATACACTCATCTTTCCCTGCCAGGATGACTGCTGGCATATCCCGTGCCTCCGTGCTCCTTCTGTCTTTCTGCTCCACGGCCCAGCTCAGCTCCTGGGGGTGTTTCAGAACCCCCTTCCTGCCAGCACAGGACTTGACTTACATAGTCTTTGTAGACGACCATGGTGCCTGCTGATACTACTCTCGTCTGGATGTTCAGACTCCACAGCCACTCAGGAGTGGCCTGAGACCTGCAGCTTAACTGAGGTAGGACAGAGGCGCCTTGGGAGACGCTGAGCCTCCAGTCTTCACAGTGACACAGAGGTGAGAAGCTTAAGAGAACGAGCCCCGGAAATCCGGAGAGGCAAATGAGGCGAAGTTAGAGAGGCGTTTCCATTTTCTGCCCTTGGGAATGAAAACGACTTAGCGGTACTTTCTTTTCTGGGTGGGGCACCAAGGCTTGATTGCGCTTCATCAGTTACTCGAAGCAGAGAAAGCCCTCACTTTAGAAACCGGACATCAGTTATAAAGTGACATCACCTTTCAAAGGCCTTGCGAGCGATCTAGAAACCTCCCTTGGAATTCCAGGAGGACTTTGCCTGTCTCGCCATGGCTCCTGAAGAATTGCTTTGTTCTGATGGCGCACAGTCCTTGCTGAACATTGCAGGTGCCGGCTTTGCTAAAGGCAGGTGTGTGCCCAGAACTGGGTGCGGGCTTCCTAAGTCTTGGGTGGCCTCTGTGCACATTTTTCTCTTGACTTATCTCATTAAAGATAATGAGGATTCCAATACTTTCTACATATTTTAAAGTATCTCAATTATC
>NW_022103920.1:1243762-1261629 GCF_000313985.2 Echinops telfairi | reverse complement strand
AGTGATGGCTCCCTCCCCAGCCGTGTTAGCCCAGGTAAACTAGAGAAGCAAATGCAGACACTCATATATGTATAGGAAAGGCCTTTACATCAAAGATTAATTGTATCTTAAGAAAACATCCCAGCCCAGTCCCGATCAAGTCCATAACTCTGATATCAGCCCATATGTTCCGTACCAGTCTATAAAGTCCTCTTCAGACTCACACAACACATGCAATGATGCCAAATGCAGGAAGATCATAGGCCAATGGGTGGAACGTCCTAACATCTCAGCACTGGCCTGGGTCTCTGCTTGGCTCCTCCAGCTCCAGGGCTCTGGCTGCCATCAGCGTAGCTCCATGTGGCTTGTCAGCAGGAAAATGTAGCAGAGAGAGTGTGTGTCCTGCCTCCAAGAAGGAAGACAGGAGTTCCCAAAATGCTCGGGAAGAGGCCTCATTGGCTGTGACCTGATTGACAGGCTAGACTCCACCCCTTCGCTCAAGTGGACAGGAGGTGAGGTCACTGCCCCCCAGCCTTGGCGCACTCAGGATTTCTTCAGTGAAGGCCAAGTGCTTGTGCCAAACACTTCTCCTGAGTTTTCCAGACTCCGGAGACTCCACCGGTCCTATTATTTCAGAGAAGTGGCAGAGACTCGCCTTGTTTCAAACCAATCAGAGAGCACCGTCCCTTCAGTGGCCTGGGTCGTCTCCGAGGCTGGGAGGCTGTTTCCACACAACTGAGAGTCCACACACCATGCCCCCCGGGTCCTACTGGAGACGCAGGAACACTGGAGGCAGGACCCCAGCTCCCCAGCAGTCGCATCCTTGGCGATCTCAGGCGTCGCTGCTCTGACTGGCCTGGAGATTTCTGTGACTTTTCAGACTTACAGGCCAAACTGTGCACCTTACATTACATAACTACCTGGGAGTGCGTCCATCAGGCCGGGTTCCGTGTCGGGCCGTTCACGGGCAGTTCTCTCTGCCCCAGGGGGTCTGCATGGTTGGGGTCCATAGCACAGCAGCGAGTCTGGTCACTGGGTCTGGTGGAGCAGTGATTTTCCAACTGCTCTCCCTCCATCGTCCGCTCTCCCCACAGCCCCATAGCACGTGTGCGTGTGTAGCCCAGTGTGCTCGGGGATCCCGAGCTGGAGGGCCAGTTATCATCCGTGTCCCTGGCAGGACTCCTGACTGAGCAGGGCAGGGTTTGCTCACAAAATGCCGATGCCGGGGGCAAGACACGCCAGGGCATTGCGGCATCACACCGCACTCCTCTCTGCTGGGCCCTCTAGTGGAGGCTGTGTGTGTGTGAGTGCGTATGTGTGTGTCGGTGTGTGTATTGTGTGTGCGTGCACGCAGGTATGTGAATATGTGTATGTGTGTCACTGTGTGTGCAGCTGCATGAGTATGTGTGTGCATGTCTGTGTATATATATGAGCGTGTATGTGTATACGTTTGTGTGAGTGTGTATATGTGTGTGTGTGTGTGAATGTTGTGGTTTGTGTGTAGAATACATGCTCACCACTTGTGTACACCACAAAGGAAACCAAGGATGCGTATAAGTCCATCTATGATAAAAACGTGAATCCTTTTAAGAATGCTGTGTGAGCATGTGCCTCTGTCAGATGCCGTGTTACTTTGAGGGGCCGTCCGAGCAGAACCCCCAGGCGCTGGCTTTAGAGAGCCCCAGTCGGTTCCCAGTGCTGGAGGCTGAAGTCTGAGTTCAGTGTTGGACTCAGGTGGAAGACCCCAGGGAGGCCCTGCTTTGTCTCCTTCGGTTTCAGGGGGCTGCCACTGTCCTCGGCATCCTGGGCCTGTAGTAGCATCTCCCTGCATCCTCCCAGGGCTCTGTCTTCCTGGTGTTTCTCTTCATTCCTGGCTCCCCTGCTTATAAGACGCCACTCAGGAGGCCGTGCCCCGCTGTGGTCTGACCTCAGGAAGACAGCAGCCAAGTGTGCTAGAGTAAGGACCCGCTCCACTCTGCTACGGCAACGTATCATCAAGAGAGACCCTGTGTGTGGGTGCAGCACCGAGCAGTGTTTCCTTCTGTTGTAACATCGTCGCTGTGAGTCAGAACGGACTCAGCCACACCCAACAAGACCATGTCCAGACATGATCACACTCACAGGGTCCTGAGACGAGGACTTCCGTGTGGCTTGCTGAAGGGCCCAGTGCCCTCCATGCGGAGTCCTGGAGACACAAGGGGGTAAGTGTGCAGCTGCTAACTGAAAAGTCAGAGATTGGAGCCCCTTGGAAGAAGGACGTGGTGACCTGGTCCCCTCAACGCGCAGCCCAGGAAACCCTGAGGGGCAGCTCGACGCTGACACTGGGCACAGAGTTAAAGTGGCCCCAGAAGCTACGGGATGCCGATGACCCCAGGGCCACGGAGGGCCAGAGGGAGCCCTGGCAAAGGGAGCCTGCAGGAGGGTCTGCGGAAACAGAGACTATGGTTTTGTCACGCATTTTGCAGTGTGACGTGGAGACACTGATGCCTGGGTGAAGCGCAAAGGACCGCGCCTGAAGGCAACGCATGAAGTGGGCTTTCTGTGCGAGGTGTGGCCGTGGGCCTTCTCCGGACTTCTCGGGATTTATTTCTGGGGGCTCACGCCATCGCAGTCATCCTCATCCAGGTGCCCCCGTGCAAGTGCAGGCTTACCCGGGTGTTCTCTTAAAGGGGTCCTTTTAAAATAAGGCCCTTAAATTCACAGTTCTATATGGTTACTAGGAAACCCCGGGTTTGAATCATATGCAGAGGGATAAAGAGAATTGCAAAATGCACGCTTTTTTAATTTTAAGAAAGCTAGTCTTAAATTTCTTAACAATTGTTCATTTCAGACATTTAATGTATTTTATTATCGAAACACAGAACATGAGAAAAACGACTCACAAATTAGCCAAATTGCCATCATTATCTCCTTTGATGGTGTGCCCTTAGTCTTTCTATGAAATACTCTTGTTTCGTTTCGTCTGAAGCACTTCGGTGGCCGGAGTGGAAGTGGGGAACAGCAAGGAAAGTGAGGGACCGGAACCCCTACTCCATTCTCGCCCGAGGGGTGCTGGAGGCAGGACTCAGAGCCTCAGGCCACGAGACAGACGCCATGGGTTCTCCAGAACCACTCTCCCCAACGGCTCAGTCTTCCTGCAGCTTCCTCTCAGCAGCAAAGGTACAGCGGTGCGTGCTGCATCCGGATTCCTTGATACCGGAGATCATCAGCCAGATACCCTGTCCTCTCAGCTCCTCTGCCAGAGCCATCAAGGGCCCACTTGCGGTGAGAGACGGGGAACGCTTCAGAGATGGCAGGAGTGTGCACAGAGACACTTCCATCTCCCTTGAGGGGATAATAGGTAAACTTCCCAAGAACCACACTGACAGCCTCAGCGGGCCTCCGTGAGGGTGGAGGTGTTCGAGGGCTGATGAGCAGCCTCGCCCTTTGGACAGTGTCCATGTCCAGTAAGCACGGTGTGTCTGTGGACGATGCTTTGCCCCCATCAGATCAGACGCAGGTGTTACAATTGATCCGTGACGTAGGCAGAGCCAAGACGAGTGGCAGACAATCACCTAGGCATGCCCAGCCTTGGGCGGCCCTGTGGCTTCAGCACTGCCTGCCTCTGGTTTGAGCGTGCAGACAGTGAGGCATGAAACCAGTAATGAATACCACTGAGCGAAATAAAAACTGGACACTCAGGTGACTTTCTTCCATTTGGGCCTATTTTTTAGGAAGAAATTACATCTGTGGATCCACAGATTATAAAACCACAATGGCTCTATTTTAATGAATGTGCTCTTGGTCCTAAAAACCCCAGCAAGCTATGAAGCAGGGTTACAGGGTCCTCCCTTCACAGTCCCCTTGGCCAACTGAGGTCCCATGCCCCGCCCAGCCCCCTATGTAGCCCCTGTTGGGCCTGGTCTTTGTGTAATTGAGCCCCTTGTTGCAGCCGCTGTGTGGAGCCATCTCACTGAGGGTCTCCCCTGTCCATGACCCCCTCTGTGCAGTGTGATGTCCTTGTCAGGGACCAGGGCCTCCTGATACCATGTCTAAAGGGCAGGAGATAAGTCTCGCTGTCCTTGCCTCTGTACTTCTTCCAAGACAGATTTCTTCGTTCTCCTGGAAGTTCATAGTTCGTTCAATATTCTTAGCCAACACTCGAATTCAAAGACGTCAATTCCACTCAGTCTGACTGATTTAGGATCCAGCTTTCTCATGCAGATGATTCCACTGACAAGACCACGGCTGGACTCAGAACCCCCAAGTCCCGGCAGGCAGCCTTGCTTGTCAGCCACGCCGAGAGGGGTCTGCAGCCGGTCTGCTCCACACGGGCTTCTCTCTTGACTGCTTCTTCCGTAGGTGCCAGTTGGGCATTTGAGTAAGAGGAGATCTTTCCAAATGCTTCACAGTTTATCACAATGTCAATTTTTCTTTCTTTCTCTGCTTTTTTGTATTTATGTTGGGATAGGATCCATACTAAAGACCACGTCTTTGATTTTCATCAGAAAATGCCTCACGCCCTCTTGCCTACCAGCCACAGGGCTGTGTCAGCTGCCCCTCTGTGAAGGCTCTGCGGGCCCATAATGATGTCTTCTGGCATTCCCGATTTCACAATGTGCATCACCACGGTTAGGATCCACACAGCTCAACGCCTTTGTGTCGCCAGTAAAACGCAATCAGACACGTCTTTCTGGTAGTCTTTGATGTCAGCCATGATCTACCTGACATCGGCCGTGAGACCCCTTATTCTGGATCCATGCATCTTGGTTGTGTGTTTGATCAGTTTCTAACATTGTTGTATTGACTGGCTCTCCTTGTATGTAAACAGATATTATCCACTCACGGACAACATTGTACTTCAAGATAGATCTGAAATCTCCTTGTTCCCCGATGAGTGAAATGCCTTCCTCTTGACTTGCTCATCCCAGCATAGTAAATCCTATGAGTGTTTGATTAAAGAGGACCGACACCAGTCGATTCCACCTCACTGATGCCTATGATAATGGTTTCTAGATGGTCCACCTCATTTGCACAAGTTCCTCTTTGCCTAGAGTCACACTCTGCACGGCCCATGTGCCAGTGATGAATAGATGCGTGTAGTTCTTCTCATTTTCAGTTTTGACCCATCGACAGTTGGAAGTCCTGAAAGCTTTACTCCACGGTCATTCTGCTCCCTCTTCTCTGAGGAGATGTTCTTCCCTCGTCCGTCTTCACTGCCTTCCGACGTAGAGGCTCGTCATTCAGCATGGTATCTGACAGGGCCCTGCTGTCATTCACAGTTAGAGCACCAAGTCTTTTCTCTTCATCTGCCTGAGTGTGGAACTTCCACAGAAACCTGTCCACTATGGCTTATAAAATTCCAGGGGCATGGCTCCCAGAACCATAGCAACATGCAAACCACCGCAGCATGACAGACTGACAGAGCGGTGGGGAATTTCCTACCAGCGGATCCATCTGTCACCTTTTGTCTCCAGACTCTTCCTTTCAGCCCACTGTTTTAACGTGCACTCACCCTGTTGCTTGTATAAGGAATACCTCTTCTTTGGTCTGTGTGTTAGTCTGGGTAGACTAGAGAAGCGAATTCATAGACACTCATATGTGTATAAGAACGAGCTTTATATAAAGAGTAACTGTACATTAAGAAAACATCCCAGCCCAGTCCAAATTAAGTCCATAAGCCTGATATTAGCCCATATGTCTGATACCAAACTATAAATTCCTCTTCAGTCTCACGAAACACATGCAATGACGCCAAATGCAGGAAGATCTCAGGCCAGTGGGTGGGAAGCCTTGTGGATCCAGTAGCATTGAAAGCATCTCAGTACTGGCAGGGGTTTCCACATGGCTCCTCTAGCTCAGGGTGCTAGCGTAGCTCCATGTGTCTTGTCAGCTGCAATGTCTCCCAGGGAGTCAACCTGTGTCCTGCCTACACAAGTTATTTTATCTCCTTAGTGCCTCCAAATGAGATCATCAGGCTTCAATCTGATTGACGGGATAACCTCTACCCCTTCACTCTTAAGCCTCAAATTGACAACAGATTATGTAATTACCATAGCCTGATAGCTAGTTTCTTATCTGAATAGACACAGTGTGATTACACAGTTACTGCTACCTAAGAGCTGTTATACATAACACCCCTGGAATACTCTGGTGCATGTATTTTGGGTAAACACATTTCTATTTTGTCCAGTAAAATGTTGGTGAGGGTCATTGGATCCATGAATATTTAAATTTATAAGGGCTTCGTGGATAGTTTTTCAAAGTGAGTGCACAATCTTAAACTTCCAACAGCCAAGTCTAAAATTCCAATGGCTCCACTTGGTGGCCATTCTTAAATATTAGTGTACTTTTTAGCAAGTCACTGTAAAAAGGCTTCTTGTGTGGTTTCAGCTTACCTGATGATTAATAATCTCAAGCACTTCTTCATCTGCTTCTGTTATGCATGCATCCTTATTTGGAAACAGATTTTAGCGCATTATGTTTTTTTTACTTTGTGTTTTGGAAGAATATTTTAATAAATTCATATATACATATAATATTTTATCCTAATCTGCCTTCCTTTGGAGTTTTTTGAAGCCATGTGTATTGATGCACTGGCATTGTTCATTTGGATGATGTCTAGTTCATCAAGTGCTTGGTGCAGGCGATGGACAGTGAGCGAGAGGATGGGTTGACCTTGTGGCTGTGCGGATGGGCTCAGGCATGGGGACAACTGTGCGGATGGTGCGGGACCGGACAGTGTGTGGTTCTGTTGTTCACGAGATCGCACTGGGTCAGAAGGACTCGGTGACCCCTAACAACACCATCGATGACGGGAAGAGGCCGCTCCCAGCAGCACACACAAAGGGGCTCTCAAGCTGCTCGCTCAGGAGCCTGTCCAACTCACAGCAGCCTTTCAGAACAGAGATCACATTCCACAGTGATGTTCGGTCTACAGCCAAACACAATCATTAGCTCACCACCATTGAGTCCATACCGACTCACAGTGACCCCACAGGACACAGGAGGGCTGTTCCTGTGGGTGTCGGAGGCTGTCATTCTTCAAGGGAGCAGACGGCCTCAGCTCTCTCCCAAGAAGCAGATGGTGGATCTGAACTGAGAACTTTGTTGTTAGCAGCTTAAGAGATAACCCACCATGCCACCAGGGCTCCTATACACAATTATACCACCGGGCAATTGTTTAGCTTTAAGGGACAAAAAGGAGTATTTCAGCTGCCCTATCTAAGCACCTTTCTTGGAGCCCTGGTGGTGTAGTGGGTTATGTGTTGGGCTGCTAACAAGGTCAGCAGTTCAAAACCACCAGCCATTCCTCAGGAGAAAGATGAGGCTGTCTGCTCTCCAAAAGAATTACAGTCTCAGAAACGCACGGAAGCAGTTTTACCCTATTCTGTAAGGTCTTTATAATTGGAATCTACTGAATGGCAGTGAGTGAGTGACTGAGTGAGTAGATATGTTGATAGATGAGTGAGTGTGTGAGTGAGTGAGTGAGTAGATGGATGAATGAATGAGTGATTGAATTAATGGATGAGTGAGTGAATGAATGACTAGATGGATCAGTGGATGAGTGAGTGAGTGAATGAGTGAGTGGATGACTGAGTGGATGAGTGGATGACTGAGTGAGTGAATGGATGAGTGGATGAGTGGATGACTGAGTGAGTGAATGGATGAGTGGATGAGTGAATGAGTCAATGAGTGAATGGATGAGTGGATGAGTGAGTGGATGAGTGAGTCAGTCAGTGATGCAGTTTTCTACCCATTCTCTCTGACCATGATTGTGTTTATAAGATAAATTAAATTAGGACATGTAAATGAGAAAAAATAATAGCAAATTAGACAAAATCCTTATTTATATGGTTAATGTAACAAGTAGCACACTGTGGGGACTTTGATTTAAAGGTCAAGGGCACTGTTGCTTACCTGTTGGAAGTCCCCCATGCTGTTGGTGGTGCCATCAGTCTGGCTCCTAGGTGCAGGGCGCCTCGGGGCAAGGCTGTCCCTGCCGTCTCCTCCACTGTCACCGTACAGAAGTAGACCCACAGGTCTCCTCTCAGGGAGGGGCTGTTGGGGTCAAACCACCAACCTTTCTGCTAGCAGCCAAGTGCTTCACCGCTGTGCCACAAGGGGTCCCCGTGATCCTTCCCCCTTTGACTTTTTCACAGCACACTCTGGCCACTGGCATCTGATGCCTTCTGGAAGCCAGCGTTGGCGCATCAGGGAGCATTCTCACTGTCATGACGAATGCATATATGGTTCTCCCACGACTGAATCTTGAGCAAAAGACATAAGACTCGCCACTGTAATTCCTTCCGACGCCTTTTCTAGCAGATGCTGCATCTTGGTTTGCTGCTCTATTTTAAATACTTTCTTTTCCTTCAATATGCATGAAGCTCCTCTTTTCTCCTTGTCTCTAATAAGAGTAACATCTGTTTCTTCTTGTTCAATCAAGACAGCCACCTCAAGAGCCTTACTTTAAAAATAATGCCATTAAGAGGCAGGCAAGAGAGAATGGGTTTCATTAACAGCGCACATTTGCATACTGAACGAGCTCTGCTGACAATTATAAGTTGGGGGATGTTAGAGAAGATATTCAGAATGAATTTTGCTTTGGAAAAAAATTAAGACTGGGGCTAGAATGCGCTTCCTTCTTCCGCACAGATAACAGCCTTCCAAACACCTCGTGGAGGCTCTAAGCTGCCCGGCAAGGTTGCTAAGCGCTGGGATGGGCTGGGTGGTGTGCAAGAACCACCAGGTACCCATACGCAATGCCGATATTGGTGTTGTTGGTGCTCGGTGGTGTTGAACCAGTGCTGGCCACATACGCAACAGGGCAAAACACTGCCCGGCCTGTGCCCCTCCGTGAATGCTGTCATGTTGGAGCCCATGGCTGTAGCCACCGGGTCGACCCCTCTAGTCATGGTCTTCTTTTTATTTTTTGCTGACCCTCTACCAAGTATGCTGTCCTTCTCCAGGGACTGGTCCCCACCCCCGCTGCCCCCGATAACATGTTCAAGGTGTGTGACATGCCGTCTTGACAGCCTTCTAAGTAAGAATCATTCCGGCTGTATTTCTTCTAACATTGACATACGTGTTCTTCTGCACGTCCACACTATAGTCAGTATTCTTCACCAATACCACCGTTCAGATTCATCAGTTTTCTTGTCTTCCTCATTCTGATGTACGTGTGTGTTAGGCATAAGTAATTCACAGTTTTAACTCTAGTAAGTGTACCATTCAGTGGCATTAAGCACACGCACCATGTTTCAGAACACTTTCCACTCCATGACCCAAAGTCTGACGTCCCCCAAACAGGAACTCAGTGCCCCTGAGCAGGAATGCCCATGCCCTGGTGCCTCGCTCGTCCATCAGGAGGGATAGGCCCTGTGCACTTGCAGGTTGTAGGGTCAGAAATAAATACGTGACCTAATGTGGAGGTTTGTGTTGCCCCCTTTAGGAAGTGCGTCTTTGGCACTTGTGTCCCTGTCAGACTAAGCCCACTCTGGAGGTGCCCCTAACCCACCTGCGAGGACCCATCGTCCTCGGAGATACACAGGGTGCTCCAACAGCTGTCAGTCGAGCTACCTGTCTGATGTGGGCAGAAGCCAGGCGTCCTGAGAAGCAGCAGGAGGCTTAGACTGCCCCTCACCTGACCTGTGACCTTGGGAGTCGTTTTAACGGGTGGCATTTTCCTGAAGGCTCAAATGAAGTCACACGGTTGCAGAGTGGCCTGCGTCCAGCTGGATGGCCCTGGGACGAACTGGAGGCTGGCCCGGGGGAGCAGCAGGCTGCGGCTCTGTCCCTGCCCATGAAAAAGGTCTAAGGAGGCCAGTCTTCCTTTGTGGTCTTCCCTGGAGCCCTCGGGTCACCCTCGCCCCCATTAGGGAGGAGTGCCACGATAGCTTGCCACCTGTCTTTCTTGGGTGCCTATCAACGATGGCAGAGCCAGGCCTGGCGAGGACTCGCGGGAAATGAAGCAGGTGGGAACCTCCATGCAAGCCCAGAGGTGCAGCAGCGACCGTGGGTGGGCAAGGGGTCTGGTTTCTGTAGCAACTCGGTTCATGGGGAAGATAAAATAACGTCTTGCAATTAATCTAATTGAAACAGCAGACTTTAATTATTTGTTTGTCAAAGTGCGTAATTCAGTTGGTGGTGCCATCGTTACAAACTAATGGTGTGACAAAGAGTCTCCATACAGACTTCCAGGAAGGCCTCTGGAGCACCCCTGCTCAGAGATCCCCTCTTGGAATGGGATTGTGCACGACCTGATTTCGGATTGAACCTTGGTAAAGGAACCCTGGTGGCATCGTGCTAACCGAAAGGTCAGCAGTTCAAAACCATCAGCTGCTCCTCAGGTGAAAGAGGAGGCTTTGTAGTCCTATGAAATGTTACGGCAACAGCAGTTCTCAACCTGGGGATCGAACGACCTTTCACAGGGGGTTCCCAATTCATACAGTAGCAAAATGACAGTTATAAAGTAGCAACAAAAAATGTTATGGTTGGGGGTCACCACAACATGAGGAACTGCATGAAAGGGTCGGGCATTAGGAAGGTTGAGAACCACTGTGTTACAGTCAGGGAAACCCCCAGGGGCAGTTCTACCCTGCCCTTTAGGGTCACTATGCATTGGAGTCGTGGTTCCTGGAAGGAGGAGATCCTAGGATCCGGACGTTAGATGGCACTGCCCGGCAGGGAACAGCAAAAGTGCAAGTCGCGGCCCCCAGGTAGTAGTGCTGTGGTAGTGCTCCGCCTCTGTCCGTCAGCACGGCTGCCTCAGGGCAGCCCAGTGCCCAACAGACCGGGGCTGACGTAAGCCACAGAGGTTTTCATCGGCTGCTTTTTGGAAGTAGATCCACCTTAGTCTGAAGCCTTCACTGAAACGCATCCAGTGTCGTCATAGCAACACACCAACCTCCAGGGACGGAAGGTGGTGGCTTGACAGGGGGGTGCCCTGGCTGGGAATTAAAGCCAGGTCTTACACACGGGAGTCGGAGTTGTAGGAATGAGCCACCCCATTCTCCATCATTGTGCAGTAGCTTAGACGGAACACAAATCTTCAACGCTCGTCTGTCTTAAGAATGGTCTACACTCTTGTGTCCCTGCCCAAAGGTGCTTGCCTTGGGCCACAGGGAAGCAACCCAGTTGGGGTCGGGAGGGTTCCCTCCTAAGGGAGGTTCCCTTCTCGGGGAGCACATGTGCCTGCTCTGTGCATCTCAAGGGCTCGTGAGTTCAACGGACCTCCAGCTCTTGAGCTCTGTGAGCAATGTGGACCAGACAGGTAGTGCTCAGCTGCTCATGCAGGAGAAAGAGGAGGCATTCAAGTCCACCCAGTGGCTGCCCCCAAAGCCCCAAGGGAAGCGCAGTTCTGCGCAGACACACAGGGGTTACCAGGAGTCAACGTTGACTTGGCAGCCACATGTGGTTACTGAGAGAGGACAGCGGGGCAGAAACAATGAGGATCACAATTGTAGACTCAAGAGAAGCCTGTGACCCACGCTGGGCATCCATTTGCCTATTTGAGAGTGGGCTCCAGCAATGCCCTCCAGAGGGTAACATAAAGGCAGTAATCATCAGTTAAAATAACCCACCGCTCCCCCCGCCCCCCTCCAAGCATTGCCCGGGCCCCTCTTTCCCCAGGGGGTCCAGGGCCAGGTTAGTGCATGGCTCCCCTTTGCTGGGCAGCCAGGCCTTCTGGAGATAAGGCGAGCAGTATTTTATCCATGCCGATGCCCATGGCCCTGGCTCCTCCTCCTGGCGGAGAGAATGACTTTTCCCTGGGCCACCTTGACACTGGGCACCCATTTTTCATGTTGTCCTCCAGGTTCGGGGCTGAACAATGGGCAGTGGCGTGAGGTGCGGTTCCTGGCCAAGGAGAACTTTGCGGTCCTCACCATCGACGGCGACGAGGCCTCTGCCGTGCGCACCAACAGCCCCCTGCAGGTGAAGACTGGGCAGAAGTACTTCTTTGGAGGTAAGGCCGTCCGTCACCTGCGCGCTAGTAGGTTCTCCAACACGTGGGCGGGGCGGCATCTCCCTGAGACCGCACGGGGGTCGGGGAGAAGCCCATGGACCCCAGAAGCCTGACTCCCCAGCAACGAGGAGGGAGGGAGGGTCTCAGAAACCCACGGAGCAGGTCGGCTCTGCACTAAGGGTCCCTGTGAGTGGGAAGGAGTTTGGAGTTTGGAGGAGCACACCTGGGCCCTGGTGGCGTGGTGGGTTAGGTGTTGAACTGCTGACCACGAGACCAGCAGGTAGAAACACCTGCCCCAGCAGCTTCCTGGCTGAAGGATGAGGCTTTCTACTCCTGCGAATATTTCCAGAACCCCCTGCCCCCTGGGGGCCCATTCTAATCTGTCCTGTGTTGGTGGAGGGGCGTGGGAAAGCTCTCGGTGGTAGTGAGATGTTTGGGAAGAACACGTCTGACTATGTCCAGAAGCACTTCGCGGCAGCAGCCTGGTGTGTTCCCTCACTGGGAGAAAGATTCTGCAGCAAGATCCGGTTCTGTCATCTTTAATCATTGTATTGAAGTGCCAGATGGGTCCCTAAGACGAATCTCCCTGCTGTGAAGTTGCATCCCCATCCTAAACCATCCCATCCAAGCACTAACCAAACGCACCATCCGCAGAGATTGGGGTTGAGCTCTGAAACTTCTGTGTGTGCATTTGCTGGCCTCTGAAAGCATCTCTCTTCAATCCAATGTCTGAGTACAGGGGTTTTCAGAGAGTTAGTGGGAAATGCAGTGAATAGATTGTGGGGTTTGTCCACGTGGCTTTCGAAGCCCCTCCCATGTACATTCACTCTTGCCCCAGCCCCCAACCCGGCATGTTTCTAAAATTCAAATATCTGTCTATCTATTCTTACAAATATTTATTGATACACCTTTTTTTCCAGTTTTAGCCAGGTAAGTCTGTATGAGAGCTGGCGGGCCAGGAGCCTACTCTCAGTGCAGAGATGCCCCCCCCCTCCAGGATGTGGCCCCAACCCTGATAAAACCCCAGGAAGGCAGATGAGGCGCACATGCAGGCACCGGGCAGGCAGGCCACACGTTTGTGACCGTGTAGAAGAAGAAACAGAGGCTCCAGCAGGCTCCCTGCCAGGTTCCTGATTTAGAGCCAGCCATGGAGTGAGTTCAAGACATCTGCCCGCCAGCCCGGGGCATCCCCTCCCCCTGAACCCTGCTCTCCCTCCCTGACAACAACGTCCCCTGGAGTGACAGCCCAGAGCAGAAGCCTTCAAATGGCGCGACTTCTGGGACCACTGAGGGTGGTGGGAGATAAGCTGGCGTGGTGTTAACATGCACCTAATCAGTATTTGGTAAGGGGTCGGAAGTCAGGTGGGATGTCTGGGAGTGAGTCCGCAGGGCCTGTGACAGGAAGGAGAAGCCCTGGTGACATCGTTGTGACACGTTGGGCTGCTAACTGCAAGGTCAGCAGTTCGAAACCACCAGCCACTCTGGGAGAAAGACAGGACTTTCTACTCCCGTGAAGAGTGGGTCTCAGACGCTGATGGGGCAGGTCTAGCCTGGGGTAGAGTGGAGGCTGTGGGTTTGTTTGGTTTTGCCGGCTTGGTTTCCGTGATAGGTTGCAAAGCTACCGAATGGACACACTACTGTCCCCCCAGATGTCATATCTAAATGGATGTGGCTCTGCTTGGCTGGCGGCCGTCATTGTTGCCGTGGAATACAGGTCACCGCAGACGGCAGGAAATGGCACTCGGGGTGTCTGAGGCCCAGGTCTCCTAGTTCAAGGCCTGAGGCCAGTGTTGATCTCCCTCCAGGCAGACGGGTGGGGCACAGAGTGGTCATCAGGACCCCCGGGATGGAGTTCATGGAGGGAGAACCCCTACTCACTATCAGTCAACAAATACGGGAGCGCAGACCCAATAGTCTTGGGACATTGGCTTCCTCTGGGGTTGAGGAGAGCCTGGGTCCCTGTGTTTCCTACAGTGGGCCATCCTGCCCCGCATCGTCCAGACTGGAGGGGAGGGGCACTGGAAGGATCCAGGGAGCTGTGAAAGCAGACCCCTGGATGATGGGCCGCAGTACAAGCGGCCTTTACAAAGGCCGGGCCAGGAGTGGGGGTTGCGGAGCAATTCTTTTTCTGTAAAGGCAGCAGTAGGACAATTGGCTCTGGGAGCCTCGGCACTGGGGCCTCGATGGAGCAAAGGCTGAGCGCTCACCAAAAAGGAAAGGTTGGAGGTTCAAGTCCCCTTGAGGCCCTTCAGAGAGGAGCCCCCGCCATTCTCCGCACAGGCAGAGGCTCAGAGGAGACCCCCTCCACCTGACTATTCGCCCCCAAATTAGTCCTTTAACCCACCCTGGAGCTCAGGGCTCCTCTGACATCACAGGGCTCCCGTTGTCAAGGGCAAGGCACCCATTGACCTAATCAACCTCGCATGCTGGTCAGTTCTGACCCATGGCCACCCTGCCAGCAGCGGGGTCTGAGACTGCAGAGCTCTGTGGGATCAGGCCGCCTCCTCTTCCTCCTGTCCAGGGGTGGCCAGTTTGCAGCACAGCCCAGGGCTTAACCCGCCGCACCGGGGGCTCCAGCTTGGCAGTGTGGCAGGGGAGGATGCCTGGGAAGAACTCCTGCCGCTGCAGGCGTGGCACGTGGAGGAAGGACACTTCAGCATCATTTTTGCCACAGCAAGTGGCACCCAGGCTGATGGTTCACTCCAGGGTCCCCACGTGGCCGTGAAGCCTGGGCTGCTGGGGCCGGGGGTTGAGGGGGGTGGGGGGTGGAGCTCTCGTATCAGTTTCAATTAGCCATCATCCTCACCTAAGCTTCTTATAACAAGTGTTTTTGACTCCCAAAGAGTCCCCAAAGAACACTATCAGAGCGTCTCTGCGGAGAGTGGTGGCTCTGTGAGTTAATCATCAGGCTGCCAACCAGAAGGTGGGCCATGGGGACCCTGCAGCTGCTCCGCAGGGGAAAAGCAGGCAGAGGGCTTCCAGGAGACCCACGGCTTGGACTCCATGGGGCAGGGACCCCAGGGGATGTTCTGCCCTGCCTGTGGGGTCACTAGTCTCCAACCGTGTTTCCACATCTCTCTGTTGTCCCCATGGCTCACTCCGTACCCCAACAGCTCTAGTCAATGCACTGTCACCACACATGACCTGGCCGGTCCCCATGGCAGCCCGAGGGTTCTGAAAGCCGATGATGCGAGCACCCCTAGGCTTTGCTGAGAAGGGCCTTGTGGAGCCCACGGGAAGGAAGGGTGAACAGGGCTCCTGTCAAGAGAACAGGGGGTCACCAGAGGAGCTCAGGAGCCTCGTTTTGAGCTCCGGTAGCTGGCCAAGGCTGGATGGGAAGTGAGGTTGGCTTTGTGAAGGCTGAGAGAGCCCACCAGCTTCTGACCAGGATCCATCAGGAAGGTCTCATGGTTCCTCCCTGGAGCAATCAGGGTCCCGATCCTTAGCATGGAGCCTTAACCCTTTCATCCCTGTCGCCTTGAGGAGGGCTGGATGGGCTTGCCGACCGCCAGACCAGCATTTCAAGCCCTCGGAGAAAGACAGGCTGTGTTCTACTCTCTTAAAGAGTGATAGTCTCGGGAAGCCACAGGGGTAGCTCTGCCCTGTCCTGAAGGGCCACTGTGAGCCGGCATCACCTACCTGGCCGGAAGTGGGTTTTCAAGGCAAGACTCCCTGCGTGCCTCTTATACTCTGCCATGCAAAGTCAAAACAACCCTTGACATGACACGCCCTTCCAAGGTGCACCCTTGCAGCCCTGCTCAGGGTCCCTCAGGGTACAGGGTGTCATTGGTAATGTATAAGCTGTGGTTAGCAGCCCAGCGCCTGCCCCGCGGCCTCACCAGGCCTCCTTAGAAGACCTCACTGTTTGCTGAAGGAGCACCTCTGGTTTTTCCTCACAAGGATTTAACGGAATCTTATGTTTATCTCTTAAGCTGATGCAGCCCCTTAGGAAGGCCCCTTTTCTAAGTTGATGGTTTGTTTATCAGAGAAAAAGCTCTTTTCAGCGACCTCTGTAGGGCTCCACAATAAGCTGTCTTTTTTGAGCAGAGATAGGCGAGCATTGCAGGTGTCCCCACCCTTCAGTTCTCAGTGGGAGGCAGCTGCTGCCCAGGGGGCTCTGGCACCAGGTGGCCTCTGGTTAACAGGACAGTGCTACCTGGCCCTGTGCTACCCTGAAGGTGGATTAAACCAATCAACCGCCCCCGATCTGCCATTGCTGAATGGTGTTTATTGTGGTTCGGTGCCACTGGATGAATTCCAACTGACAGGGACCCTGTGCCCAGCAGAAGCACACACCACCTGCTCCTGCGCCACCCTCGTTATTGTTCCCATGCCCGAGCCCACTGTGGCAGCCACAGTGACATCCATCTTCCCCTTGTCCCAGGCCCTCTACTTCAGGAGAAAAGATCGAGACTGTGTGCAGGATAAAAAATAAGGGGGAGGGGGGCCTGGCCTGGTCTCCATCCCACAGAGAAGATTGGCCCACGCAGAGTTCAGTGACGTGCCCAGGGCTGCAGACCAGGCAACTCTATTAGGCGCGGTTCACACTGCCTGCCAGGCTAGAGGATCCCCCCGGTGACACCGCTGGTGAAATGTTGGGCTCTGACAGCAAGGTCGATGGTTCAAACCCACCCATTTCCCTGTGGGCAGGAGAAGGTGGCTCTGTTTCTGGCACCCGTGGGGGCTGTTCCCCTCCCTTCTCAGCGGCACCGGAGTCGATCTGATTGCAGGGCAGTGGATCCAGTCCTAAGCAGGTTCTTGGTGTGCATCACTGAGATGAACTGCAGAGGGACAGATGTCTGCTCCCTCGTGAGTTGGTTTCTGCTTGTTTCCCTCCGCTCCCCTTTGCAGGCAGGGGTCTGCCCGAAATATTTACATATCCGCAGGGATGCAACCCCTGCCTTAAATATTTACATATCCACAGGGGCGCACGCTGAGCATTGTGTCTTGCACAATGGCCTAGAAGCCCCTTTTACCAGGAGCTCCCTCAGTTAGGAGTTTCATCTGATCTCTGGTTTTTTTTCCTTCATACAAAGAACAAGAGGACAGCCTTAGGAAAGGGATTTGCTTGCCATTTGATCTTCGTGAAGAAATTACACATAATTAACTTATTTTGTTTTTAGTGGGTTGCTAATTAGGTGCCTTGTTGAGATTCCAAAGGATCCATCTCCAGGCTTCCTGGTGGGAGGCAGAAGGATCCAGGATCACAGAGAAAGCAGCCTTGGAGCTCCGGGCCCTGCAGAGAGTGAGCGAGCAAAGCAGAGAGGAGAGCAAGGAGGTCCATCTCCCAAAGCAGCCAGGTCCCAGCAGAAGGGCAGCATTTCTTCAGTGTGGACACGGTTTCCTTCGCAGTACTCATTTCTTCTCAGAAATCAATGCATCATCTCAAATGGCTCCTAATATCTCCAGTTTGCCAGCAGGGATGTAAAGTCAACCTTGCTGACCCCCTCCTGCCTTTTAACCTTCGTGCTGGAAGGACACTGTGGATTGTGTCCCCAAATAGGTGTCCCTTTGGCTGGACCAGGATTTCCCGTGGCTTGGCAGTTACAGATGATGTAATTTGGCAGTTATGTCCCAGTGTCAGCAACCCCCAGGGCGTGGTGTCATGTGAGCAGCCCGCTGGTCAGCGGGTGAGGGTCTGAGCTCTGGTCTCCTGAGGGGAGACTGCTGTCCATTGAGAGAAAGGGAGAGAGCTGAGCGAAAGGAGCACCCAGCTGTGTCAGTCTGGGTGGACTAGAGATACAAATTCACAGACACTCCCGTGTACGAGAAAGAGCTCTATGTACAAGAGCAGTTGAATATTGAAAAACTCCCAGCCCAGTCCAGATCAAGTCCATACATCCGATATTAGTCCATATGTCTGATGCCAATCTATAAAGTCCTCTTCAGACTCACGAAATACATGCAATGACGCCGAATGCAGGAAGATCACAGGCCAGTG
>NW_022103920.1:1238091-1240227 GCF_000313985.2 Echinops telfairi | reverse complement strand
TCGTCGAATGAGGGCCTTCCTCTTTTTCACTGCGCTGCCACTTTGCCGAGCACGATGCCCTTCTCCAGGGACTGGTCTCTCCTGACACACGGTGTGCAATGTCCGGGAGTGGGTGCTGAGTTCGTGATCCCCCGACGTCTACTTGGGAGGAGGAGCTGGCTCCTTAAGGAAGATGCAGTCATGCTGCCAGGGAGACACCGGCTGAGTCCCCCATAGTGCTGCATCTGCCCTGGGAGCTGAGATGCCACTTTGCAGGTCAGTGCAAAGGCCTGCAGCGTGAGCCCTGAGGAGCTTGTTTTCATATTTCATTTCCCTCTGGGCCCTTCCCGGGGCACGCTCAGGAAAGCCCCATCTCACGGTTACGCGCAGGTGCTCCTGGCTCTGCTCTGAAACCCCCAGAGCCCTTTACCACGTGTTGGATCCATTTTCCTATTATGACTCTGAAGTTTAACTGTATGGATGGGTTTCCCAGATCCCTGGGTGCTGGGGAGAGAATGCTGCCCCAATTGTCCTCTCTGTAGGGAAGCAGGTCTCCGGAGACTCCGGGCACCGGCTCTGCTACCTCCCTGTGTCCCCGGAGCGATGCAAGCCTGCCTCTGTTCCCTGGGCTTAGTGGCTGACATCCGTTTCCACAGCCACTCTTGATCTTTGCTCCCAGACTGAGACCGGCCGGAAGGAGAAGGCTGGTGATGGGGTTCTGAGACTTAGCCACGAAGGCCTTATGCCCCAAGCAGAGTATTGCTGACCAGTTTTCCCGGACGCATCATGACGAGGGAACACCTCTGAGGAAGGACGTTGTATTTTGTGCAGGAGAGGGCCCACTGGGCCGGAGGGAGGTGATCTGTGAGATGTGGTGGCCAGAGTTGGGTTTGGACATGCCAGTGAGCATGACAATGATGCAGGACTGCCCCGTGTCTTGTGTTGTTGTACACAAGGTCCTCGTGAGTCAGAGCCAACCTGATGGTGGCTGTCTGTCTATCCATCCTCCCATTCTTCCATCCGTCCATTTATTCATTCATCTACTATCTAGCTACTATCTGCCTATTTATAACCTGTCTATTCATCAACTCACCCAGTCATCCATCCATCATCTATCTACTTTGTATCTGTCTACCCATCCATCCAACCATTCATCATTTATCTACTCTGTACCTGTCTGTCCATCCATCCATCCACCTATCCATCCATACATCTATTGTCTCGCTACCATCTGTCTGTCCATCCGTTTAAGTTGGTCATTTCATCTTGGGTTGGCCAGGAGCTAAGCAAACTGCTTATTTGGGTAGGAAAGCAGGATGGAGAGGCCTGGGGGGAAATGCTCAGAAACTCAGGAGACTGAGGCAGCCTGGCAGCAGCTTGCCCCAAGGGTCTTGCTGAGCTGGTTGTTCTGAGCGATGTTTGTGCCGCACTGGGCTGGGCCAGTGATGTGGTCGGAGCTGTCTGAAAGGGGCAGGTCGGATGCGCTGTCCATGCTGGGAAACCCTGATGGTCCATGGAGACGGGCCTTTGCTATCCAAATGATTTCTCCCTTTATGCACCTGCTTTTATTAGTGTGAGCTAAGTCAACTTTCATCGACTTGCTTTATCTCCGTCTACGATAATACATCAGGAGTGCTTTAGACCAAGAAAAGGGGACCAAAGGGGGAAATTCTCTTAGACCAGATCAATACAAACCAATAAAGCAGACCCGCTACTGTTGCATGGGTCTGACTCCCAGCGGCCCTGGGGGACAGAGGTGTTCTCACACCTCCCTCGGGTGTTTGAGGCTGTCGGTGTCCACGAGAGGAGGCTATCTCACCTTCCTCCCACAATCCCACACACAGCATCCAAGTATTTCCAGCAGGTCTCTCAACAGGGCTCTGCGGTTGTGAGCTGGCAGTCTCCCTCTGAAACATGAGCCAAGGAAGACCCTGTGGGTGGCAGTGGTACGACCCACATCGGACCCGGGACAGTGGGCAGCACCGGGTGGTGCTGCCTTCTGTCAGGCCCCAGGGGGCCAACATAAGTTCCTCCACTGAAAAGCGCCTCCAACGACAAAACCCTGCATGTCAGTCCTCGTCAGCTCTCCTCTGTACCTGTATCCGCCTAGACTGCTACTTTGTAGCTCATTAGCCCAGTCAAGTTCTCCCCACAGAA
>NW_022103920.1:1221687-1237125 GCF_000313985.2 Echinops telfairi | reverse complement strand
GCAGCTCCGCATCGGCTTGCTGCAAACAAGCTGCCTGTTTGAAAACTGGGGTTCGCCGTGCTCCTTGGTGAGCATTCCTTCGGTCTCAGAGACAAAGCACGCGTTCGCCCTTTGCCTCTTCCTCCACCTCAGGCAGCCAGGTGAACCGTGTCCGGAGGAATTACGTTTCAATGGAGCACAGCAACTCCAATTTCCAGTTCTGGGCCAGTAGGCGTACCAGGTAGACATTCCAAGGACGTGGGGCCAGGGAGACCTGGAAGAAGGAGGGAGAAGCAGGAAGCCCCTGAAGTTTTGTCCACAGTCATGCCCCATCCTTCCTGGCTGGACTGGAAGAGGCCTTGGCTAATTTCCGCCCCCATCAGCTTTTAAGAATGATGGAGGAATGTTTCTGTGAGAGCCACAAAGTTACGGCGCATCTGCAAAACCCAAACCCCAAACCCACTGCCGTCAGTCGACGCCGACTCACGGCGCCCCTATAGGAGCGGGTAGAACTGCCTCTGGGGGTTTCCAAGACTATCCCTCTCTAAAGAAATAGACAGCCCTGTCTTTTTCCCAGGGAGCAGCTGGGGCTTTCGAACTGCTGATCTTGAGGATCGCAGCCCAATGCATGTCCACTCTGCCACCAGGGCTCTAGGCGAGGGTCCCACTGGGGGTTTCGAACTGCTGATCTTGAGGATTGCAGCCCAATGCATGGCCACTCTGCCACCAGGGCTCTCGGAGAGGGTCCAGTGGGACGCAGTAGGAAGCACCCTACGTTCAGCGGTGCCTTTGTCTCAGACTGAAGGTCTCTGAGAAGGAACGTCCACAGCGGCCACCTCTTCTCCCACCACTCCCACCCCGCCCCTCAGAGAAGTCAGACCGAGTGCAGGCTGTGGCGATCACAGGACATGCGCAGGAGGACGGGGAGAGAGGACACACCAGGGAGCTGGGAAGGGGATTTCATCACGCTGCGCCTGCTCAGAACCTGATTCCCTGTGTGTTCCCTTGAAGTCACATGGATTGGATCACTTCCCACCAAGCACTGATTTACTGATCCCCACCTTGTCTTCCTGGTGGCCCCCATCTCTGCCTGGAAACCGTGCATGCATTCCTTCCTCGTGCTTTGATGGACATTAAATACTGCCGGGACTCTGGGCTAGACGCTGAGGAGGTATAAAATGAAGCTAACTCAATGTCTTGCCTGGTGCTTTTCGCAGTCTGGTGGAAGAAACACAGTCATGGAGATTACCTACCACACCTCTGAAGGGACCACCCTTCAAGCAGGCAAAATCCATCTCAACTGTAAATCCTGAGCCACAAACCCTTCTGATATCTCCCTCTATGTTGTTGGTAGGTACGGCCGAGTGGTTCTGACCCATAGCCACCGCATGTACAGTGGGTCAGAACACTGCCCGGCCATGTGCAATCTCCATGATGGTTCTTAGGTTTGAGCCCATTGTTGCAGCCACTGTGTCCATCCAGCTTGTCAAGGTCTTCCTCGGTTTTGCTGCCTCTCCACTTCATCACGTGTCATGTCCTTCTTTAGGGACTGGTCTCTCCTGACCGTATGTCCAAAGTGCATGGGACGGAGTCTCCCCATCCTTGCCTCTAAGAAGCATTCTGGCTCTACTTCTTCCAAGACAGATTTGTTTGTTCTTTTGTCCATCCATGGCATTTCCAATAGTCTTGGTGAACGCCATGCCTCAAGTGAAAGCAATGCTTCTTCAGGCTTCCTTATTCAATGTCCAGCTTCCTCATGCATCTGAGGCCGTTGAAATACCGTGGCCTGGGTCAGGCTCCCAGTAGTCCTCAAAGTAACCCCCTAGCGTTAGAGTTGAAAACACTAACGAGGCTGTGTGCGGGAGACTGACCCAGTTCACTACGTCTTGTGATCTCTTGGCTGCTGCTTCCATGAGCATGGATTGTGGATCCAAGAGAGACAGTTTTCAATGACTTATCTGTCAGTCTGTCATAATGTGGTGGCGGGAAGCTATGTCACTAGTCTTTAAAATGGGATGGCATTTTCCTCGCCAACTTCCTAAAAGCACCTTCATCGAATCTCCCTGGTGCCATCCCTGAAGACAAACAGCATAGGGTTCTCTCAGCGTCTTAGGCTCTTCAGACGTTTGAGCTGTGCTTACACAAATGCATCCCAAACAAGGCAGTGGCATCCTTCGGCTTCCAGCTCTTTCCAACGGGAGAGTTTCCATTTGTAGTTTGGCCCTTTTGCCTTGACTATGGCTCGTAAGAAGGAGGATGTGAGAGGCGGCATAGCAATGAATGGTGCATGAACTAAGCACCTGCTGATTCACTCGTAACCAATACATCTGTAAAGGGCGGGGTGGGACAAGCAAATAGGTTTTGTGCAGGAGACCTGGATGCCTGCTCGAATCCCTCCCCTCTGATGGGCCAGTACAAAGATGTGGTTCACCAGCCCCACCACCTGTGGTGTTTCATCAGTCTCAGCTCTCAAGGTTCTAAGGCTGTGCAGTTTCCCCGCAGAGTCTCCGTCTGTTTGGTGATCAGAAGTACGTGTGGCATCATGGATTTTAAGGTAACTTCGTATGTTTTATAATGCCCTCCTCCCACCCATCCGGCACACTTCTCCAGCCGCATGGCGTTATTCCACCCTTCCTTCCATGGGGAAAATGCCTATCATACGCAAGATGATAGATACACCAATCGGAATCCATGCTTTCTAGTTTGGCAATCTGGTCTGTGAGAGCATGAGAGGGGGGGTGGGGCGGTTTGGACCTGTTGCTGTATGATATTTATGAAACTGCAGTTGGTTTTTGCCGTTGCTTGGGTCACAACTGAATATCAAGGTCACTGATACCAGCATGTCAGTATACATTACGATAAGAAGCCCGGGTGGTGTAGCGGCTGAGTGGTTCGAAACCACTAGCAGCTCCTCGGGAGGAAGACTGGGCTTGCAACTCCAGCAAACAGTTACAGTCTCAGAAAACCCACAGGGGTCGCTGCGAGTCCCATGGAGTCCGGGGACCATGATGAAGCAGGCTGCCCCATAAAGAAGTGCGGCCCTGGAGGCATGTGGCGGGTGCTGTGAGCCAGTAACACCTGGAGGGCCGAGGGTTCCAGGTGTGGCTGGAAAGCAGAAAACCAAAGACCTCGGTCAAGATGCAAAGCTTTCTCAGCCCTGGGAGCACCACGTGGGACCCACGCACCCAGACCCGAGCCCTGCCAGCATGGCCTTAGCCACCTCAAAAGCCAGCCTCCACTAACAAGTAAACCCCTGCAGTGTTTTCTTTACCAGCATAAATGGATATTTGTCCTCATCAGCGGGGATCATTTTTTTTATCATTCAGAGTATTTGTTTACATCGGTGCATCTGAGTCTCTTCCTGTTTGAATTGACGGCTGCCTGTTGATGATTTGTCTCCATATCCAAACGCTTCAGATACCGATTCCTTTATTGTGTCTTACCACCCCCACCACCCCCACTCCCCGCCCCTACTACTGGCTGGGTCCCTCTTACTGTTCCTAAGTTTCTGTCTGTGTCCACATTCTATCCAGGCACACGGACAGCAAGTTCTCTCTTTATTGTTTGAGAAGCAAATGTGTTCTCACGATGATGTGGGCCTGCAAACCCTCACAGGAATCCATGGTGCGTGGGCTGCGTCCGTCCGCGGTGGTAACAAGCACAGGCCAGCGCGCCCTGCATGACAAATGGGCTTCCATTTCTTCTTGACTCGCTTGCACCTGCAATCTTCCTCTAAGGAGCCACGATGGGCGTCAAAAGGCAGAAAGGAAGGAAGAAAGACAGGGCCTTGAGCCGCCTGCTGCCTTTTCAACCACAGAAGCAGCGCGAATGAACGAACGCCCATGCCTTGCAAACTGTTTTCAGCACTAATTAATGATACATGCCACCCAGACACCGTACAGACCCCAGTGCCCTTTGGATTTCTGTAATTACCATATCTCTCTGGGGGAGAGCCTTGACTATATATTTAGGCACCGCCGTCCTCATTAATGTAGTCAAGGATCTAAAGCGACTTGCCTTCCCCCAGCGGGTTCTGAACACCTGCCTCTAGCCCCTCCCTTGTAAGTCAGTTCATCTGAAGCTGGTGGCCATGCCGTGCCCTCCAGGGGACGCCTCGGGGCCTTCTAGCTCCAAGAATTATTAAGACTGAAGTGCGGCAGCTAACTCACCCGGGCAGCAGATAAGGACTGTATAAATCGGAGTCCCCAGACAAGGACCTCTCTAAATTAAGGACAAACAGGCCCCGGTTAGTCCACCCATGATTTAAGGAGAATGCCTGTTTCAAGGGCCAGGAATAAATTATCCTCGAGACGCCACACTCTGGTCACCAGATGAATGCGTGCCGGTTCTTTGGTGACAAATGGCCTCCCATTTTGATTTGAATCAACCAGCTGGTTAACAAATGATAATCAAGACAAATGAGGAGCATTGGCGCCGTTCAATGGGTTGAACTGTTGCTTTGTACCATTTATTATGGTCCATCCTCCGATGCCACCATGCTCACAAACACTGCAGCCCGAGCAAGTCAGGAAATCAGAAATGAATCAGGAATACCAGGGGCTTCGCAGAGCTCCTGGGTGAACTCCATTATCATCTACGCCGATTTTCAAAGGATGGGTTTGAGGAGCCCTCCCAGGTGACATGAGGGCAAGGTTGGTCTTCTGCAAAGATGGTTTGGCAGCTGCAGTTCCTCTAACCGGTGATGATGGCCTTGTGACATGACAGGGTATGGTAGTTATGTAATCTGGTGCCAACTTCAGACTATTAGGAGTAAAGGGGTGGAGTGTAGCCTGTCAATCAGGTCCTGTCCATCAGGCTTGATGACTTCATTTGGAGACACTACAGAGATAAATAGCTCGCTGGAGGCAGGACACACAGACTCTGTGCTTGGTATTGCTTTGGACAAGACACATGGAGCTACGTTAGGGTCTTGGAGCTGGAGGAGCCATGTGGAGACCCATGCCAGCACTGAGATGCTTCCATTGCCACTGGATTGGCAAGACTTTCCACCCACTGCCTGTGACCTTCCCACCTTGAGCATCATTGCATGTGTTTCGTGAGTCCAAAGAGGACTTTATAGATAGGTATCAGACATATGGGCTAATATCAGACTTATGGACTTGATCTGGACTGGGCTGGGATGTTTTCTCAATATTCAATTGCTCTTATATATAAAGCTCTTTCTTATACACATATGAGTGTCTGTGAATTTGTTCCTCTAGTCTACCCAGACTACCACACAGGGGTAGCAGGTGGTGATGCACTGCATCAGGCTGATGTAAATACTCTGGTAGCTGGCAGCAGCCACTGCCACCAGCTCAGGACCAATATTGGCTGGGTTCCTGTGCTTATTCAGGTAGTGTTTCTTCCAGTAGCCTAAGCACCAACATCTTTAAACATCCTATTAAGTAAACTTTTTAAAAAGTAACTCCATTCCAAAGAAAGGTAACCTAACAATGCTCAGATTATAGAGCAATACCGTTGCTGTCACATCCAAGTACAATTATGCTGAAGATCATCCAACAACTGCTGCAACAGTGCCTTGACAGGGAGCTGCCAGAGGCTCAGGCTGGATTCAGAAGAGGCTGTGGAACAAGGGATGTCAGTGCTGATGTCAGAGAGATCTTGGCTGAAAGAAGATATTTGCTTGTGTTGCATTGACTGCGGAAGGCATTTGACTGTGTGGGTCATAACAAACTGTGGGTAATCTTGAGAAGAATGGGAATTTCAGAACATTTCATTGTGTTCCTGCAGAATTTGTCCATGGATCCAGAGGCAGTTGGGCAAACAGAATAAGGGAACACTTCAGGGCTTAAAATCAGGAAAGGCGTGTGTCGGGGCAGTATCCTTTCATATTTGTTCAATCTGTGTGCTCAGCAAATCATCAGAGAAACTGGATGGTAGGAAGGAGAATGCAGCATCAGGACAGGAGGAAAGCTTATTAACAACCTGCGGTGTGCACATGACACACCTTTGCTTGCTGAAAGTGAGGCAGCTTTGAAGCCCTCGCTGATGAAGATCCTTCAGTGTGGATTACAACCATAATCCTCCAAACTGGACCCGTCGGAGAAAAGAGTGATGATGCCAATGACCTCACCTTGCTTGGATCCATAATCGATGCTCATGGAAGCGGCAGTTGAGAGATCAAAAAACGGGTTGCATTAGGTCAATCTGCTGCACAAGACCTCGGTAAAGTGTTGAAAAGCAAGGAGGTTGCTTTGAGGACTCAGGTGAGTCTGACTTCAGCCATGGCACTTTCAGCCACCTCACATGCATGTGAAAGCTCGACATTGAATAAGGAGGCCTGAAGAATGGCCTCATTTGAGTTACGATCTTCACCAAAAGTATTGGCAGTACCACAGACTGCCTAACGAACAAACAAATCTGTCTTGGACGTAGGGCAGCCTGCGCTCCTTAGAGACGAGGACAGTGAGACCGCATCTCACACCCTTTGGACCTTTTTTCGGGGGGGGCCGTTCCTTGGGGAGGGGGTTCTTGTTTGTTGCGTTGGGGGGCGGTTGGGGGAAAGGGCCCTGACTGGAGGGAACCTAACAAAAGCACAACACATCCAGGACTCCTGTTAACGGTATGGGCTGTATATTGGTCTAGAAACTGAAGAGTCAATGGTTTGAAGACCCCCAGGGGAGAGTTGGTGCTGTCTACTCCCTTAAAAATAGATGGTCTTGGCAAGCCGAAGGAATAGTTTGGCTCTGTCCTGAAGGGCTGCTGGGATTTGAAGCACCTCGCTGGCATGGCCTAGGGTGAAAGGCCCTGGGTGGTAAGAGCATGATCATAGATGAACTATAGGTTCGGGGAAATCTCATAAATGATCCCAGTCTAGGCTTGGGTAGAACTTGGCAAGAGGTGTCTAAAATGCTCCTGGAGAACAAAGCCTTAGAATGGACACATCGTCTTTGCGAAGAAGAAGTGATGAGAGGAGGGCCCGTGCAGCCTGATCCCTGCGTGATCGGCTCATATCTGATTCTCATCATCTGGCCCAGCTGTCGGAGGGCCCCGCCCCCGTGCCTCTGCTGCACATGGGGGCCTTTTCTATTGCAATCTCCTCCTTACAGAGCTTCATACTCTCAGCCACTTGTCCGGTTTCAGGATGTGTTCCTCTCAGTCAGAGCAGCAGGAGCTGAGTTCACAAAGCCTCTGCTTTCCTTGAAAGGCCCTGAGAGGTGCCCCACCGCCGCCTGCTGTGTTGCTGTTACTGCGAATGAAAGGCAGAAGGCAGACTCACAGCTGTGGATGTGTCCACATCCGCCCAAAACATTGTGCACAACAGCACCAGAACCACGTAGCATGTCACAGCGGCTGTCTGTGAGAAGGCTCCTCGAGAGGAGGCAATAGAACCACCAATGAAGCCAAACTCACTGCCGTCCAGCTGACTCTGACTCGTGGTGACCCCACAGGACAGAGAGCTGACTGCCCCATGGGTGTTGGAGGCTATAAGTCTTTATGGGATTTCAAAACCTCATCTTTCTCCCACAGAACAGCTGGCCATTTGAACTCCTGACCTTGTAATTAGCAGCCCAAAATGTGACCTGTGATTCCACCAAGGCTCCTCTAGATAGATAGATCGATCGATAGATAAATAGATATGATATGATAGATAGATAGATGTGATAGATTGATAGGTGATAGATATCATATGTACATGACATTGGTACATAGATAGCTATAGAAAGATTACATTGGTATCTTGAAGATAGATCATAGACAGACAGAAGTAGGTAGAGAGGTGTAATAAAACAGCACTGAAAAGACAGGAGCTGAGTTGAGTCCACAGCATTCTATATGCAAGTGCAAGGTCAGAACACAGGCTCGCACAGAAAGCAAGTGGTTCTTGGACTTTCCCAGGAGTGGCTGCTGTTGCTGCTCCGACTCACAGAGACCCAGTGTGCCACAGAAGAAACGCAGCCAGGTCCTGTTCTTGTGCTGGAGCTCATCGCCGCAGCCACGGTGTCCCTCCATCTCCTCGAGGGCCACCCTCTTCTTTCCCTGCCCCTCCACTTGAGCAAGCATGATGTCCTTCTGCAGGCACTGACTGGTCTCTCCTGACAGCGTGTCCAAAGACTACGTGATGAAAAATTGCCATGCTTGCCTCTAAGGATCCTTCTTCTGGCTCTACTTCTTCAAAGACAGATTTGTTTGTTCTCTTGGCAGCCCATGGGATTTTCAATTGTCTTCACCAGCACCAGAATTCAGATGCATTCCCAGGGCTTCCATCCATCAACTGAAAGGAATCCCAAGTCTTCCTAGGAATTCAACCTGCACTCTGTGTCATTTGACTCTTCAATCCCATTTTGTCAGGGAGTGAGCTTGCTTCATCTGCTCATGACTAGTATTCTACCCTAACTCTAATCCCATCAATATATACTTATCTGTTGTACATATGTACCACTGTATGCTCCTACCTACCTGTTGTGTATATTCGCCAATGTGTACTCCTACCTACCTGTTGTGTATATATACCACTACATACTCCTACCTACCTGTTGTGTCGATATACCACTGTATACTCCTACCTATCTGTCGTGCATATACATCACTGTATACTCGTACTTATCTGGGTGGATATGCACCACTGTATACTCAACAACCACAATAATAAACAACAACCCAAACCAAAAACAACCGCCATGCTCCCTGACCACAGACTCTGTGGTCAGGAATTCATGCAAGGAGCAGCAAGGCCTAGGGACGATGCAGAGCCTGCGGCTGATTCCTGCTCTTGCCTGTGCGGCTACCGCTGGGCAGAGCTGGGACTGTGTGTAGACACGCCCCTGTGTCCTCCCGTGTGTATACTTAGAATGTCACTAAATCTGAGTCCTCAGAGATCCAGAAGTGTGTCCACATGGTGATTTATGATCATCAGGCGGTGCCTTTGGTAGGCCTCTTTGAGTGAGATCTAGCCACAAGGGATTTACCAGGGTGGTGTAGGAAGAGGAGGTCC
This sequence comes from Echinops telfairi, assembly GCF_000313985.2. Taxonomy (NCBI): domain Eukaryota; kingdom Metazoa; phylum Chordata; class Mammalia; order Afrosoricida; family Tenrecidae; genus Echinops; species Echinops telfairi. Next base: position 1,228,187 of record NW_022103920.1, on the reverse strand, counting down.
CAGTTAATCTCCCAAGAATCGCCAGCCCCCATTTCTAAGTTGGCTGCTGTAGGTATAGAGGACTGACTCATCTCCTGTGTCGCGTGGGCAGCAAGCCGCGCCTTTCTTCACTCCCTCTCCTGTGTGTTTGCTCCACAGGAAGAGCCCTTTCATGTTGACATGCTTTGAGATTCATGGAAGGTGACAGTTATCCCTGACAACTCTCCACATCCCTGCCCTTTCCCTCCCAACTGGCTGGAGTCTGCAGCATGGCAGAGGCTGCAAGCGAGAGATCTGCCAGATGCCTAGCCTGGGGGCCCCGGGCCAGAGTCCTCTGCCCAGTACAACCCAGGAGAGTTGTATCTGATGTTCTCACTTGTTTCCAGATATCAGTCTTCATCAGACGTTCCCTCTGCAAATCAATAAAAGGTTATTTTAAAATATCACATTAGCATAATACATGTAGTGGAAAATATTTGATCATGCCATGGTTAGGTTAATTAATTCAATCATAGTAATTACTTCATTGCTAAGTAAGATACAGGATGCAGGGCTGGTTCGCATCTCTGTGCCTCCCTGCTCACTCATACGTGTGTGAACTCTGTGTGTGTACGTGTGTTGGGGGGAGGGTCTGGATTTTGTGAGTTACCTTCCACTCCAACCCCTGGGGACCTTGTGCCTGTCACCATAGAACTCTACTCCATTGGGGTTCAAATGCAGATCACCAGGCTTTTCTTCTGAGGCACTTCTGGACAGACTCAAGCCTCCAAACTTTGGGATCAATAGCTGAGTTCATTGAACGGTTTATATCACTCAACCACAAACCAAACCAACCCCCAAACCAGTTGCCCTTGACTCGGTTTTGGCTCACGGTGACCCCATGTATGCAGAGTAAAACTGAGTTTTCAATGACTGACCTTTGGGAAGTAGCTGACCATACCTTTATTCCACACACCAGACGATGGCTGTTTGTTGGTAGAAATCTCATCTTCACGGGAGAAGGCAAGGTTCAGTTCCTGGCTGAGTACCAGTGCTCTTGTGAGTTTCATGTCCTCCAGCAAGGTCTCTGGCTCTCTCTGTCAATGGGCTGTCCCGTGTGTTTCATGCTGCGATGCTGAAAGGTGGTCCGCAGCCTTGCAAACACCAGCAGGTCACCGTGGTGGGTCGACTGCAGTGGGGCTTCCAGACTGTCAGATGGGAAAGAAGGACTTGGCGACCCACTTCTGAAAAGCCGACCCCTGGAAACCTTATGAAGAGCCGCTGACCACTGCCGTCAGATAGCGTCTGGAAGACGGGCCCTCCGTTGGACTGGAGAATAGCTGGCTCCATGAGGTCGGGTTGGCCATATTGACATGGATCGAGGAAAGTTTTGGTGGCTTTCCTTTGCTGATGGGCAGAACTCACAAAGAGAAGAAAAAGTTACAAAACTCCATTCATGATTGGAACATGGAATGTTCAAAGAAGGAGTCAAGGGACATTGGAAGTTATCAAAACGTCCGTGGGCTATTTGGAGAGCAGGATCCTAAGCATGAGTGAACATCAATGGATTGGTGTCGGCCATTTTGAATTGAACCATCGTATGGTCTACTAGATCTGGAGTGACTGATTGAAGAGGAACGGTGCCATGTTAATTGCTGGAAAGAACATTTTAAGACATTTTGAACAGTTTAAGGAAAAGCATGTCTTGAAGTACAACACTGTTACTGATAGTGTGATATCCATATTTCTATAGGGGAGACCAATTAATATGAACATTGCGCAAATTTATGCACCAATGGCAAAGACAGAAAAAGGAAGATTTATACCAATTTCTACAGGCTGAACCTGGTCAATGTAATCAAGATGCATTGATTATTGCTGATGATTTAAAAATAACAAACATACTCACTGCCGGCAAGTAGATTCCAACTCATCAAATATGTACTGAGGGTGCACTGACAATTACCGAGGATTTGCAAACAAGCAGTCCCACTCACAGACATCTGCCTTTTTCTAACTCACAGAAACTCTCTAGAACAGACCTACCCATTTATGTTTCTGAGGCTTTAACTCTTTATCGGAACAGACAGCTCCATTTTTCTCCCACAGAGCAGCTGCCAGGCTTGAACTACTGACCCTGGACCCCGCTCTTAGCAGCTCTACCTGCAGCTCACTATGCACAGAGCTGTCTAGAATGCACAGAGCTTGCAGGGAGGGGGCGGGGGCAGAAATGATTTGTAGTTGGAAAATATTGACTTGATAGAAATAGCATGAGAGATCTTAAGAGAGAATTTTGCAGGACCAAGAAATTATTTATTCAAAGTACACTTATGAATAGCATAAACAGTGACTATAAACATGGTTACTATGCACAAGATTACTGTGCACATGATTACTGTGCACAAGACCTCTTTAGAGAATTGAAAAGCAAGATGATACGTTGAGGATTAAAGTTTGCCTGACCCAAGCCATGGTATTTTCAGCTGTCTCATATGCATGTGAAGTGGGACATTGGATAAAGAAGGGCGGAGAAGAATCGGTGCGGTTGAATTGTGGTGCTGGAGAAGAAACTTGGAAGTGCCATGGACTGCTTAAAGCTGTCTTGGAAGACGTGTGGCCTGTATGCCCCTTAGAGGCAAAGAGGGTGCGACAGTGAGCCGTTGTCCTACATACTTGGACAAGTCAGGAGCGAGCAGGCCCTGAAGAAGGAAGGACATCGTGCTCGGTAAAGCAGAGGGTCGGTGAGGAAGAGGAAGGCCTTCCACAAGATGGATTGACGCAGTGACTGACTCAAGCACAGGAGCCGTGGGGAGGATGTTGCACTGTTTCATTCTGTCGCGCAGAAGGTCACATGAGTCAGATCCACTCGATGGCACCGCACAGGAGCAACCTGCCCTGGAGCTCACCGGATGCAATGCACAGGAGTCAATGGGACAACTGAGACAATCTGACCATCTCATCAGCCACAATAAAGCCAAGGACTCGTTGACCGCCCAACAGAGAGCAGTTGCAAGTTCAAGTTGAAACTGAAGAAAATGTAAAGAAGCCCATGGGAATCAAAGTTGATGACATCCCTTGATTATACCCCCCTGAATTTAGAGGCCAGCTCAAGAATTGATTTGAAGCATTAAGCATTAGACTGAGCAAGTTGTGGGATGGCATGCAAGACATTATACATGAAGAAAACAAAGGATAATTGAAAAATCAGAAAATAAGAGAAAAGACCAAAATGGATGTCTGAAAAGTCTCTAAAGTTTGATTTGGAACAGGGAGTAGCTGAATTTAAAGGAATAAGTAATGAATAAAGTAGGTGATCAAAGATTTCAAAGGACAGCTTTAGAAGGCGAAGTGTCACAATGAAACGTGCCAAGGTCTGGGGATACAGACCAACGCCGACGCCCACACGCAGTGTCTCTCAAGCTGAAGAATTGAAGAAAAGTTCAAGCCAAGGATTCTATGGGCACAGTACTGATTGATTCAGGAAGTATCATGGGGATATTGAAGGGGAATACAGAATTTTTGTACCAAAAATAATTTGTCCATTTCACCCATGTCTGAGGGAGGCATCTGGTCCAGAATCAGTGGTATATGGGGGAAGAAGTAGTAGCTACACTGAAGATTCTGGAGAAAACAAAACTCTAGGGATTGACAGATTATCAGTTGTGATGTTTCAACAACTGAGTGCAACGCCGGAGGTGCTCAGTTGTTCTAAATACAAGAAGGCAGCTACACAGCCGAGGGATAGAGAGAGTCCCAAGACCATATTTGTACCCATTCCAGGGTGGGTGATCAACCAAATGTGGAAATGAGTGAACAGTATCCTTAGTATAAACCGAAAGCAAAGTTTCCTGAAGATAATTCAAACATGTTTATAGCGGTAAGTAAATGGGGAGCTGGCCCAAATTCAAGCATGACTCGGAGGAGAACCTGCAATGAGGGGTACTGAGTTAGTTTATTGGGCCAACCTGGCGATAAACACATGTGGGATTAAGTGAAGGGCAGAGGGATAAATGGCTTGGTGAGCCTCACCTTTCGAGTTCTCAGGTCTCTTGCTTTTGATGGTCGGACCAGGGTGCAGCTGCCTTAGCAGTTCCCAGTGTCAGCAGGCTGAGTTCCTGCAAGACATCCCCAAGGAGAAACTGCATGGGCCTACCCCGATACAAACCTGGGTGCTAGAGCACCCGTGTGGAGACCCCTGCCAGTGCTGAGATGCTTACACATTCACTGACTCGGCTTTCCTCCTGCAGTCGGCATCATTGCATCTGCTTTGTGAGGTGGAGGAGGACTTTGTGGACTGGTATTGGACATATGGGTGAATGTTGGACTTATGGGCTTGGGCAGCACTGGTTTGGGATGCTTTCTTGATGAACATTTAACCTTTATATAAAACTCTCTCTTATACATGAGTCTCTGTGGATTTGTTTCTCTAAAGTACCCAGACTAGCACAGGCACCATTGCTGACGTCAGGTTAATCTTAACTGAAAGCATGAAATACTTAAAAGATGTTTGCCTGGCTTTTAGTGACTACCCAAAGGCATTTTCCATTATTTGGATATTAACATATTCCGGAGAAAATGGAAATGTTGAGGGGAAATGGGGAATTCAGAACCCCGAATTGGGCAGGAGCAGAAACGGGCATGGTTCCAGAAGGCGTCGTTTGAACAGAACAGAGAATACCGCACAGTCTCGCTGAAGAAAGTGTCTGTCCGAGTGGTGCGCTCTCACCGGGTTGGTTCCACCTGCATGCTGAGCACGTCATCTGAGATGCTGCACGATGTGAAAAAGAAGGGGCTTCGGAATGAGCAAGGCTCATTAGCAACCGGAGCTATGCAGATGAGGCAGCTTGGCTGGAAGAGTACATGCTTAAGATCAAAGGCTTCATTATGGACGCATTATAAAAATGCCTCACATCTGGATCAATAAACAACATCGTAATAAGCATAGAACACATTGAACTGATCTAGGGTTTCATTTCACTTGGGTTGATAATCAATGTCCACGGAAGATGTGGTCAAGACGTCAAAGGACATATTGCATCAGGCAAACCTGCTCTGAGAGGCCCCTTTGCAACTCAGAGGGAGCGCCTTGGGGATGAAGGTGCACCTGATACAAGCCTTGGTGTTTTCAACTGCTGCAAATGTATGTTTGGCGCCACTGGGTAAGTGTTGGACTGCGACTACCAGGTCAGTGGCTCAAACCCGCCAGATGCTCTGAGAGAGAAGGCTGAGACTAAATAGTCCCATAAAGATGCATAGCCTTGGATACCCTTTTGTGGGGTCACCAGAACTCAGAATGGACTCGATGACAATGGATTTGGTTGTCATTAGAAACCTGACAATGAATAAGGAAGACCCAAGAATCATCGATGCATTAGAAAGACGATGTTTGTGCGGAATATTGACTATACCACTGTCTTCCAGAAGAATAAACACACATTTCCTAGAAGCAGTACAACCAGAATGCTCAGTCTGAATGAGCAAGTGGGCACGGCTGATCACGTGCTCTTTGGACATGCAGTCAGGAGGGGCAGTGCTTGGAGAAAAACGTCATACTGTGTAAGGCGAGGGTCAGAAATAAAAGAGGAAGACCTTCAGCCAGGTGGATTGATGAAGTGGCTGCCACAGAAACTCAAGCACGACCGTGATTTTAAGGATGGCAGGTGTGTAGACAGTCCGGATGCCGTAGCTGACTTCGCCTGGCTTTCCCCGTTCCTCCCCCGCCATTCTGCATTGGTGCTGGGTTAGATGCTTGGTTGCAGTGGCCACCCGGCCATCATAGACAAAATTCACAATCATGGCCGTCCGGTGGCACGCTGGGCTGCTAACTGCAAGGCCAGCAATTCAAAAGCACCAGCGGCTCCTCCCGTAAAGAGTTACAGTCTCGGAAACTCATGAGGCAGTGCCACCCGCCCTATGGGGTCATCGCTGTGAGTCAGCAGTGACTCGTGGCAGTGAGTTTTGAGTTACTAGGGGCATGAACTGGATCAGTACATAATAAGGATACGATCATGGACCCACAGCGGCACCTCTCTTCAGCCAGCAGTCAAGTCTCCCTCTCATGGCCTCTCACCCCACGTGGTCCCATGGCCTCTGCCTCCGTGGACCAGGACAACAGCCCGCTGCTCGGCCTCACAGTCTCCTAGTCTCAATGCTGCCCTTCTGCTCTGTCTCCTGGTCTACTCACCTCAGCCTTTGGTCCCAGCCTGGCTCTATTGCATTGCCCCCTGCTCTCCATGTTGCAGCATCTGGTGCCTCTGACCTTGGTCACCGCCCCTTAGACAGAATCTTGACATTGCTCCTCTGGTAGCTCTTCTTCCGATAGTCCTGAGACTTTCTGCATGTCCTCGTAACGGTGCGGACTCAGACTACATCCCACCTTAGTCCTGTCCATTGGCACAGCAGTAAGCTCTCACCAAAATGGGATTCTCGTCCCAGGCACAGGGATATCATGGGGAGGAGAAGGACCGTGTTAACCAGCTTCATCTCAGCATGGCACCAGGCAGCTTTGCACTCGGTGAACCTGGAGCCAGGATTGACTGGAG
>NW_022103920.1:1219252-1221383 GCF_000313985.2 Echinops telfairi | reverse complement strand
TTCCTGGTTGCAGATGGGGAGAAATTTCTGTTACTGGTTTGATATTTGAAAGGTGATATCCAAGTGTGGGATTCTGGGGTCTTTTCCAGTATTTTGTTTTGTTTCTACCTTTAATATTAGAGCATTGAGATATTGTTTCAGAATAGTTGCTACATGATCAGTGGAGCATCTGGATTTGACCAATGCATCATTGTCTTGGGCTGTTTGTGTGCATGGACTGTCGTCTACATGATTTTTCATCATGTCGGGGCATAAACGCACCCTGACTTCGCCCATCTTGAGGCCACGGGTCGGTCTTGATCCTGAGTTAGGAGTCACGCCTCGTTAACTACTGATAGCTAGAAAACGAGCAGGGTTGTTTATTGCACCCAAACGCTGGTGCATTTCTCTGTGTGGCAAAGAACTGTATTTTCTCTGGCACATTTTTTATATGCAGAAGAAAGTGTATACTGGGGAGAGAATAAACTTTAAAAATATATGTAAACTGCCAATATTTTACTTATGTTTCCCAGAAAGGGCTCGAGACGGGCACGCTTGTCGGAGGCAACAAACACGGTCTGCACAGCAATTCGTTTTATGTGTCTTTCCAGCAGGTGGTTGGAGTTTTGTCTAAATCATGGAATGCTGGCTGACAGTAAAGCTCTCTTTCTGCCGCTGACTCGCGAATATTTCAGCAGGCTTACATGGCGCTGGGAATGTAAACCTTCAGACTGTAACTCAAAGTTTATACTTTTTCTTTCTTACTTACTTCAAAAAAAGAGCACGTTCCTTCCCCATCTCCTGGAAACCTGATGCAGGAAGTGAGAGACTGCGCCCACGGTGGCCCCCTGATGAGGAAATGGCTGAGGGTCGACTCCTCCATCTGTGGCAACGTTTCCCTTCCCCGTGGGCGAAGGCTCAGTTATTGGAAGGTCTCTGCGGAGACGGACTTTCCCCAGCCACACTGCAAGCCCCCAGCCTCTGAGCCTGCTCGTCCAGGCCTTCACTGGACACCGGCGGCCTAGTGGCTGGGAGGAAGGCCTGAGCCACTTGTCTGCAGATGGCTGGGCAGCAGCGTTCCCAGATGCCTCTTGATCTTAGAGCGTGGGGGCCTCTGCAGAAGAGGACTCATCCAATGAGGGTGGGCCCCTGAGACTCACGGATGTGAAGCAGGGCTCCCTGTGCCACCACCTCAGAGACCCCCACACCCCCTGGAGGGGGACCCTGCAGCTTCCAGGGCTGGCCACTGCCAGGGGAGGGGGCCAACTTCCCTGTCCATTTGCAAACATACAGGTGGACTCTCTTTTCAGTCTCACATGTCACCACCTGTCCATGTGTCCCACTGCAGTGGTTTACGTGCTGCGCTGAGAGGGATGCTGTGCCACTGTTCTTTCAAAACCAGCAGTCACCCCCAGTGCACAGTTTCCGAGGGGCTTCCAGATGAAGGCAGACCTGGCAAGCTACGGTTAAGAGCGAGGGAATGAAACCCGATGGATGCAGTGGAACGTGGCCAGTCTAGAGCAGGCAGGGAGCTCCTAGGGTGGAAGGCACTAGGCACACAAAGGCTGCCGCCTGCACGCAAGCAGGCCAGGATTGTGCAGATGGAGCAGACTGGCAATATCTCAGAGCCAAAGGCAACTGGTGGCAGGCAGGTAGGGGCACTAACCACTGGCCACCTCCAGTGGCCCTCCTCCACCGTGGACTGACTCCAACCAGCTCCCTCTTCTACAAAGATGATGCTTTTCTGAAACCTTTCATGTGAAGTGGGTGCACTTTACAGAGTGGACCATTCGCTTTCTATCCAGCAAGCTATGCATATTCCGATTCAACTCATCCGTAGTCATCCCGAGTGCACGCACGTTCTAGTGTCACACACATTCGATTGGACTCGTCCGTAGTCATCCCGAGTGCACACGTGTTCTAGTGTCATACACATTCCGACTGGACTCGTCCATAGTCATCCCGAGTGCATACGTGTTCTAGTGTCATACACATTCCGACTGGACTCGTCCGTAGTCATCCACAGTGCATGCGCGTTCTAGTGTTATACACATTCCGACTGGACTCGTCCGCAGTCATCCCGAGTGCATGCACGTTCTAGTGTCACACACATACCGACTGGACTCGTCCGCAGTCATCCCGAGTGCATGCG
>NW_022103920.1:1216437-1218423 GCF_000313985.2 Echinops telfairi | reverse complement strand
GAGCCACTTGTCTGCAGATGGCTGGGCAGCAGCGTTCCCAGATGCCTCTTGATCTTAGAGCGTGGGGGCCTCTGCAGAAGAGGACTCATCCAATGGACTCGTCCGTAGTCATCTACTCATCCCGAGTGCACGCACGTTCTAGTGTCATACACATTCCGACTGGACTCGTCCGTAGTCATCCCGAGTGCACACACGTTCTAGTGTCATACACATTCCGATTGGACTTGTCCGTTGCAACCCCTTCAAGGTGCGATCCCTCGACAGCTTCCTCCCTGGGTTTCCGGTTTGCAGTCCTCAGGCTGCAGAGGTGCCATGTCGGATGATGTAGGGCAGTGGTTCTCAACCTTCCTAATGCTGTGACCCATTAATATAGTTCCTCATGTAGTGATAACCCCCCCAACCATAAAATTATTTTCGTTGCTACTTCATAACTATAATCTTGCTACTGTTATGAATCAGGCAACCCCTGTGAAAGGGTTGTTTGACCCCCAAAGGGGTCGTGACCTATAGGTTGAGAACCGCTGATGTAGGAGGTCCAGGGGCTCTTGGTCACTTCCCCCTTCTCAACTCTGTGCCTGAGCTCTACTTTCTTTCAGACCTTGGTCCCTCCAGGCTTTGAGCTTTTCTGAGGAGAGCCCACCTTGGCATCTCCCCATATAAACTCCTCTCCCAGGTACTTAGGAGCTTGGTACTTAATGTCCTTGGGTGCACGCTCATAGCACCCTCTCCGAGGTACCTGCATACTCACCCTCTCTCTTTTGTTAGTATGGCCCTTGGGGACCTGCCTTTCCACTATGCCAGGTCTGGCTGGACATTGCTTCCCAGAACCCATGAACCTGGATGTGTTGTCAGTTATGAAAAATTACCAGACCTTATATTTGGGGATTGCGTCACACCACTCTCTCTAAGATAACAATTGCATGTGTGTTATACCTCCTGGTTTTAGTTTCCACGTATGGAAGGTCTAAGGCCTCACATCTCTTTGTTTCTGGACTCCAGTATGCATTTCCAGGCCATCGTTCTGTTCCCCAGGACACTCGCTGCACCTTCTTAGCCCAGCTACTGATTTCTTCTCACCCTTCTAAGAAAGCCCTGTCTCATTTCTGGGGTATCTGCTTGGTTTCTTATCACACGGGCCTGATTCCTCTCAGTAGTGTCTCATTCTCTCCCCACATACTCGATTCCATTCTTGGATGTTTCGGTGATGTCTAATGTTTTCCAAAGTATGAAGTCTTAAACTTTGTCTGATGCTCATGAGATGTTAGTTTTGGTTTGTTTTATCTCCCCTCCAGTGGGATTTCAACCGACCTGTGTCTTGTTGTCTCATATTTGTGGATTCTGAGTTTAAATGCCTTGGGTTTAGGCTTCAAGAGCCCTGTAATTCCTGAGTCAGGGGGATTTGCACTTGCTTCACGGATGGCAGCTTGGAACTGCAGGTGACTGTTTTGAGAGGGTGGTTTGGGCTTCCTTGTGCTCCGGTCGAAATGAAACACGCCCTGCCATTGACTTGGCTCTGGCTCAGCCGCCCTGTGCAGGGCTCCCCAGACGGTTCACCTGGTGGGGCTGGTGGGTTAGAGTGGCTGACCTCCCCTTAGCCTCTCCCTCACCACTCAGGGCACCACCAGGGCTCCTTGGGTCGAAATTTGGATGCCATATTTTGGTTCGGCAGACCTGCAGCCTCTGAATTCTCAGGGAGCATTGTTTCCTTTTTATAGATGGAGCTGTCCGTTCCTGTTAAGACTTTCAGTCGTGCAAGCTCTGTATGGGATTGCTATGAATCTGACTCAACTCAGTGGCCGTGGGTCTGGATTTTATTGGGTTTGTTGGTCAGGAAAAGAGAGGCGGGTTTTCCATGTCGCCCCTCTTTGTGAATGCCCCTGTAGTCTGCCCTGTGGGCTAGGAGCTTCGTGGGGTGTTGTGCGATGGGATTGGCCACCCCTGCCCATTCCTCAGCTCCAAGGCTGGCTTTGTTTCTTTGTGGCCTTT
>NW_022103920.1:1213336-1214995 GCF_000313985.2 Echinops telfairi | reverse complement strand
ACAGTTTCACGTTGTTTTAATTTTTATGTGTCTATTTGCGTGTGTGTGCGCATGTGTAAGGTGTGTGTGTTGGGGGGGGCAGGCATCATCCGAGTCACGTGTGGCCTCATTGTTTTAGGGCTCTGGGTCTTCTGTGGTCAAGGTCAACATTCGCTCACAGGGTGTGACTGGGGGCAGACGTGGCAGGCAGGGGTCCAGTTGTTGGTAGGCAGCACTGAGCGGATCCGGATTCACAGTGGCCTCGTGAGTCAGAGCAGCTCTGCCCATGGGGTTTTCTACACCGCCATCTTCACAGGAGCAGGTCACCAAAGGTCTTGTCCCAAGGAGCACCCAGGGGAGTTCCAACTGCTGACCTTTCTGTTGGCAGGTGAGGGCATCCCTGTGGTAGTGCCAGCACACAGGGTCTCCTGGGGTTGGTACCAGAGAATGTTCGATGTGGGTTCCAGGGGGGCCAGCTGCTGTGCCGTCAGCCAGGATGGAGGATGAAGAGAGCCAGGGGTGGCCTGCGGGTCTCCCTCCCCTGGAAACCTAAGGGCTGATGACAAAGGCTGAGATGAGGAATGAAGAAACGGAGGCAGGGCCACTTCATCCAACTGAGACACAAGCATGCCATCAACCCCAGGTTCTGGAATGCAGCCTTTTTAGCATAAAGACACTGTGTGTCAGAGGGAATGTTTGTATTTCATTGTAGTTTAGGTGAATGGTCACGAGGTGCCATCTTTCCATTATCCCCACTGCGCCTCCCTGCCCCTCCCCAGCTTCGGGCTCTGCGGCCAGCAAGCTGAGAAGGTTGACCTCCTAGGGCCGACGGCAGAAGAGAGCACAGAACGCAGGGGAGCTTGCGCTTTTACAGGTTACTCCTCTTTGGGGAAAAGCAATCAGACATAAAACTCTCCAGAAGAGTACCAGCGCCATCAGACACGTCACTCAGGTTGGTCCTCCGTGCTCCTGGCTTTGTCCAATTCCCATGGGCCCATCGTCCTGTCTGAACTTCACTGCATCCTCGCTGAGACTCCACGCCTGCCACTTGTCCAGGGCTCCTCCACGCAGGTTTGCGTTCTGCATGTTGGTACCCTGGTTACGTGCCCGGCTACCAGCCCCAGGGCTGCTGGGCATCAGACTCAGTGGACCTCAGTGTCAGTAAACAGGAGACGTCCTTCAGACGAGGCTCCTGTAACGATGGCAATTTGCTGGTGTGTTTGACTCACCAGATAAAAACTTGACACCTGATTTGGAGTCTAATCAGAAGTTTGTTATTTTTTTGCTGACAGAGGAATCACATGCATTGTCTAGGTTCTAAAATGTTCATTCAGACATTCATCAGTGAAAACCGAGCTGATAGTTGCTTTGACATTAAGGAGCCATCTACTGTGTAGTGAGCTGCAGCAGCAGCCTCGTCGGGCAGTCGAGCGGAGCTGGGGCGAGCAGTTCAGGACCCCTCTATGGACAGCCGTGTGCACACAGGACGCCCCCTCTGCACCTGTTGAAAGTCAGACGTCTGCAAGGTCAGGGAGGCAGATCTTATGATCTGAGAATGGTTGCAACCATCTTGGGTTCTCCTTTGACAAAAGTCATGGAAGAGGGACAAATGGTGTGCCACATGGCACTCTCATGCCCAACCTGATGCCCAGGTTACCCAGTGCCAGGGAAGAGGATGAC
>NW_022103920.1:1212267-1213236 GCF_000313985.2 Echinops telfairi | reverse complement strand
AAAAATACATTTTTAATAAGTTATAACTGAGATGTCGGTTATAATAAAATGTGAGCTATGACAGGAATTTCAAAGATATTTTCAACTATGATGAACACCTTTTAAAAATGTATATATGTATTAAAATGGTGAAATTAAATGAAAAATATATATAACCCAGAAGAGCAAGGTGCCAGCATTCTGGGGAAAGTTCTCGTTATTGAACAGAGTGGAGCTAGTGACAGGTGTAGGTGGCCCTGAAACATTTTTCCTTCGGGTGCCAGAAACGTGTAAGGGTGGACCAGGGGCTTCATCCGGGCTCAGAGATGGGGCAACCAGCTTGTGCCACAATGCAGCCTGGGAACTCCCAGGGGGCAGCTCCCCTCTGAGGTTTGGAGCAGCCACGTGTTGGTTGTGTTTTCAGGCTGTGGGATGATGGTACTGTCAGTGCATCTTGGGAACCATCAGAAAAGGAAAAGACACTGACCAGGGCAAGCTCATCACCCAGGTCCCAGGGGTGAAACCACGAGAACAGGAGAGAGACACCCAGAGAACCCGGGCAGGCTGACCGCCACGTGAGCCGGCGCAGAGCCGGTGCAGAGCCCAGAGCCTGGAGTGCCTTCTGCGACCAGGGACGTGCAGGGAGCACCTCGAGCGGGGAATGGCGAGAACACCCTTCGCGGGCCGGGTGGTGGGTGTCTGGGCAGGCCCTCTCTGGAGGTGACAATTGAGCTGACCTGCAACATGAAATGGGTCAGCTATGAGAGGAGCAAGAGCCACGAAGTCCAGGCAGAAAAGGGCTCGGCTTTCCCGCGGCACCGGAAAGAGGAGAGTGCTTCGTGTGGTGGGGGCAGAGGTGTCGCGTTGGGAGCATCTAAGCCCTCTGAGAGATGGCACAGGGGTGGGGGTGGGGGCAGCCAAGTCAGACCCAGCCATTTCGATACCAACAGTTTCACGTTGTTTTAATTTTTATGTGTCTATTTGCGTGTG
>NW_022103920.1:1209023-1211210 GCF_000313985.2 Echinops telfairi | reverse complement strand
GTCCAATTCCCATGGGCCCATCGTCCTGTCTGAACTTCACTGCATCCTCGCTGAGACTCCACGCCTGCCACTTGTCCAGGGCTCCTCCACGCAGGTTTGCGTTCTGCATGTTGGTACCCTGGTTACGTGCCCGGCTACCAGCCCCAGGGCTGCTGGGCATCAGACTCAGTGGACCTCAGTGTCAGTAAACAGGAGACGTCCTTCAGACGAGGCTCCTGTAACGATGGCAATTTGCTGGTGTGTTTGACTCACCAGATAAAAACTTGACACCTGATTTGGAGTCTAATCAGAAGTTTGTTATTTTTTTGCTGACAGAGGAATCACATGCATTGTCTAGGTTCTAAAATGTTCATTCAGACATTCATCAGTGAAAACCGAGCTGATAGTTGCTTTGACATTAAGGAGCCGTCTACTGTGTTGTGAGCTGCAGCAGCAGCCTCGTCGGGCAGTCGAGCGGAGCTGGGGCGAGCAGTTCAGGACCCTCTATGGACAGCCGTGTGCACACAGGACGCCCCCTCTGCACCTGTTGAAAGTCAGACGTCTGCAAGGTCAGGGAGGCAGATCTTATGATCTGAGAATGGTTGCAACCATCTTGGGTTCTCCTTTGACAAAAGTCATGGAAGAGGGACAAATGGTGTGCCACATGGCACTCTCATGCCCAACCTGATGCCCAGGTTACCCAGTGCCAGGGAAGAGGATGACGGATATCATGTGGCAGCCCTCCTAAGAAGGCACCCTGTGCCCGCTGTGTGGTTGGCTGCTGTGCACTGGTGGGGATGCCGAGAGGACCAGGTGAGGGAGGACAAGTGCCCCCAGGGTGCTCGGGAATGTCATGTTCACAGCACGGGGTCATCGGTCTCTCTTTGATAGAGCGTCTGGGTTGGCTGCAGCTCCCTGCCCAGCCATGCCGTGTCACCCGATCAGAAAGCCCAGGGACAGTCACTGCCATCAGGTATTGCTCTTCGGCCTCCTTGACGTTCTCGGAGTGTGACAGGTGGGCTCCTGGACCCAACGTGCACCAGCTCACTGTTCAGCTGACTTGGCGCGGTCACATTCTCACTGTCTTCCCACTTCATCCGCGTCCCTTCTAATCCCCCCATCTCATCTATTACTTGTGCTCTCCAAGGGATCCTTCAAGAAACGAGGGTGCGCCTGGCTCAGCCACGGGCGTCTCACCCCCTTCCCGGGCGTGTGGAAGCTGGACAGCGAACAGAGCAACAGGGAAATCGGAGACCACGGCTTCGCGTGCGCTGTGGCGTCGCGCGGGCATCGCTGTGGCCCGACCTGCGAAGAGTGCAGTCGGAATGCTCCATGGAAGCGGCGACAGCAAGCCTCCCTCTCACGGACGAGGACATCTTATGGGGCAGGGCCAGTCCCCGGAGAAGAGACATGCTTGGAAAAGTAGAGGGTCGGTGACAAAGAGGACGATGCTCAGTGGGATGGACTGACACGGTGGCTGTGATTCAGCCCTGCAAGGCAGCCCACAACCAGACCCTGCACAAGGCAGCGCCCGACCCACGGTGCCCCAATTGCCGTCCGCCAACCACAGGCCCCCACGCACACTGCTCCGTGAGCACATCAGTGAATGAAACAACCCCATGTGTGATCTCATTCAGTAGCGGAGGAGCTACTACTGGGTGTGGCCAGAGGAGAAGTGGTTAAGGAGGCTCCTCTGGGACTCAGAGTCCGTGAATGGAGGGGGGGAAAAACAAACTTGTATTGGCCATGCAGCACTTTGCCCTAGAATGATCTTCTGCTAAAATGGACCACATGTTGAAAACAAAGGGATTTGAATATCTCAACCCCCCAAGTTGATTCAAGATGAGCCAAATCTGCTGTAGCCGAGGGTGGTCTCCAACCTGCCCTGTCTGTGTTCCCGGCTGCTTTGGACCAGGGACGGTCTTGCTGTCACAAACACACCTACTCATTTTGGACCCTTGCTTAGCTGTTGTGTCTATTTTAAGACTCTCAAATATTCAAAGAATAGTATTTCACAAACTGCCTGAGGGTGGGGGGGTGGGGAATCTATCTTGAAGTACAACCAGAATGCTGCTCGGAAGCAAAGATGGTGAGATTTGAACAAATTGTCAGGAGAGACTAGTCACAGCAGGACAGCATACTTGATAACGTGGACTAAGAAGGACTAGGGGGAAAGGCCTGGCGATCTATTAAAAACACCACCAAAGG
>NW_022103920.1:1201292-1208265 GCF_000313985.2 Echinops telfairi | reverse complement strand
GGTCCTCAAAGTAACATTGTGGTGTTTGATTCCTTAACAAGGTCTTGTGCACCAGATTTAAGCAATGCAATACATCTAAATCCCTTTAACTGCTGCTTCCATGAGTATTGATTGTGGATCTGAGCAAGATGAAATCCTTGACAACTTCAACCGTTTCTCCATTTATCATGATGTTATCCACTGATCTGCTTGTGAAGACTTGGGTCTTCTTTACATTGATTTGTAATCCATACTGACACCTGTGATCCTTCACCTTCGTCAGCAAGTGCTTCAGGTCCTCCTCACTTTCAGCAAGCAAGGTGGTGGCTTCTGCACACCACAGGTGTTCATACGCAACCCTCCAATTCTGGTGCCGCACGCTTCTTCATATAATCCAGGTCCTCTGATGACTTGCTCAGCAGACAGATTGAATAATAAGTGTGGTGAGAGGATCCAACCCTGACACAAACTTTTCCTGATTTTAAATCTTGCAGTATTCCCCTGTTCTGTTCTCACTACAGTCTCCTGATCCACGTATGTTTCCCATGAGCACCGAATTGCTCTGGAATTCCCATTCTTCTCAAGATTACCCGTAGTTTGTTAGGATCCACACAGACAAATGTGTTGGTGTCGTCCATAAAACACCAGTACACATGTTTCTTTTATTCTCTGTTTTTAACCACAATCCTGTGACATCGGCAATGATACCCCTTGTTCCACGTCCTCTTCTGAATCCAGCTTGAATTGATGCAGCCATTGCTGAATGTGACATTAATGATATCTTTCTATTGTTTGTGCACTCTGCTCAGTGGCCTTCCTTTGCAGCATTACAAAGACGGATCTTTCCCAGTCAGTTGCACCTGTCTGCCAGATTTCCTGGCATGGATGAGTCAGTGCTTCATCAGTTTGTTGAAACGTTTCCATGGATATTCCATCAATTCCATGAGGCTTTGTTTTGGGGGCTTGGGTGGGGGGGTTGAATAATGCTTCCAGTGCAGCATGCACTTCTTCCTTCAGTACCACCGGTTCTCGCTCATATGCTACCTCCTGAAATGGTGGAGTGTTGACTCGTTCCTTGTGGTTTGGTGACTGTGTATTCGTTCCTTCTTTTGATGCTTCCTGCGTCAGTCAATACTCTGCCCATAGAATCTTTCAATCTTGCACTCAAAGCTTGAGTTTTTACTTGAGTCATTTTCAGTTTAAGATGTCCTACACGTGTTCTTCCTTTTTGGTTTTCTAACCTTTTGTCCTGGAACACTTTATGGTAATATTTGACTGCCTTCTCAAGCTGCCTTTGAAGATTTTCATTCAGCCCTTTGCCTTCGTAGATAAAAACAGAACAAAGAGATTCGGTAGCTCTTAGGTAGATAGATAGATAAACAAAAAGACTAGATAGATGGATATAGAAAGAGAGCTAGATGGATAGATTCATCGTGACTCCTGTGGGGTTTTCAGGCTTTAACGACGTCCCAGAGCAGAAAGTTCCATCTTTCGCCTGGGAGGGGCCGGTGGGTTCGGAGTGAGGACCCTGCAGTTAGTAGCCCCACTTGTAACCCACAAAGTCACCCTGGTGAGGCCTGGATGGGTGGATGGAGAACTTAAATAGAGATCTATCTGGGTACACTATTATGCTGATCAAAGGTAATCTACGTCTCTGTGATTAACTCTCCAAAGGGTGTATATGATGCTCATTAAGCCTGAAATGATGCAACCCAGTAATGGAGTGAGAAAGGAGGCTTCTACCTCACTCAGCAATTCTCCTGAGTCCAGCAGTTCTCAACCTGTGGGCCGAGACCCCTTTGGGTATCACAGGGGTTTCCTACGACCATCAGAAAACACATATTTCCAATGGTCTTGGGAACCGAGACACTGCTCCTTTATCCGTCTCCAGTCGGGTCCACCCACATGCAGATATGCCCACATATGAGTACCCGGCGTGAAGACTGTTACCCATGCTACACCATGCTTCAAGAAAAAATTTCATTTATTTGTCATTGGAAATAAATATTTCACAATTTATCATTACATATTGTTTTTGTGATTAATCACTATGCTTTACTTATGCTCAATTTTTAACAATGAAAATATATCCTGCATATCATATATTTACATTATGATTCATAACAGTAGCAAAATGACAGTTATGAAGTAGCAATAAAAATAATTGTATGGTTGGGGGTCACCACAACCTGAGGAACTGTGTTAAAGGATTGCGGCATTAGGACGGTTGAGAACCACTGCCCTGGTCTAACAGAATATGATGTTGAAAAACAGGACTTGGGACTGATTTCCATTTACGCAAAACTCACTTTTATGCTCTTAACGTTCATGCCTTGGCCCCAACCCACTCCATGTGAATCTTGGCGTTGCTTTGCCACGTAGACAGTATCGGGCTCAAGTGACTTTGACTAACTTCAGATTTCTCTGCAGGCTGAGCTTTAAGTTTGTTCTGATGGTCAAGGTTGGTGTGGGAGCCCACATAATAAACAAGCTTTCAGGGCCTCCTAGAGACCCCGAACAGGAGAGCGAAGCCTGACACCCTCATGGAGGGTGATTTAGATGCCCCATCACCCAGACACACGCTCCTATTGGAAAGGCATAATGGTCACAAATCAGCAGGGCTTTGTGTAAATCAGCGGGAGTTTGTTTCTAATGGAATGGGTGAATTTACTGAGGAGATACTCTGAGCCCCAGCCGCTCTGAGGGCCAGGCAGCATGAAGAGCTAGGTTTTTCTCCCACAAACGGTGGTCTTTACACCCTTGGCTGGCTTCCTGGTGTGTCTTCTGCTCTTGGCTGGATTTCTACCCCTTTCCAGCTTTGTGCACCCTTTCCCCAGAGTTCATGCTGTGTCCATGCTGCCGTGCCTCAGAAACCAAGGGTCAACCCAGCCATAGCCACACCTTTCACTGTCTCCAGCTCTTCTATTGAAGAGGACCTGTGTCCCATCTGCCCTTCCCCTTCCTTTGGGCGGGAGGCCTGGAGACGCGTGCCCCTACCTCTCTATTGTCTGACCACTCCCTTCCCTGTCACCCTTCTCCCAGTTCCATCTGACTAACTCGCACCCCTTCCCCCCCAAGTGCTACCATCCAAGTTCTGGAGTGCTTCCTGCTGGACAAACGAGTGGAGCTCACTCGGACAGCCCCGCCTTAGTCCCTGTCTGGGCAAGAGGCGGGGAGAAGCCTCTGCATGGATTCTGGTAGCTGCTCAGTCTAGGGAGCTGAGCGATAGGATAGAGCTTGTGTCTAGACAGTAATGTGAAGTCTCACCGCTCCCATCTGGAGGAGTCAAAAGAGACAAGGGCACTAACAGCACAAGGCTGCAGGCTGTGCCGGTGGGAAAGGTTCTTTCTGGAATGGTGTGTTTAGTCAGTGATTGCTGAGGCCGTTGTGGCTGTGGGAGCGGAGAGCGTGGTTGGACAAGGCCCTCTCCAACTCGGAGAGGGTCGGGATGCAGGATCGAGTGGAATACAGGAGAACAGCCTCCGTTAGGTCCAGAACATGAAACCATGGAGTCTGGGAGGGAAGCTTCCAGCAGTGGTGTAAGGGTCTGGCATCACCCTGGGTGGACAGAGGTGACCACCTCATCAACTGCTATTCAACCCTGGCCCATTCCATAGACCCCGCCCTTTTCCTTAACTGGTAGGTTCCAGGTGTGGCAAGGGGCATTGCAGGTCACTGGTGACTTCTGTTGTAGGGATGTGGGAACGAGTCCCTTCAGGCCTCTGGCCCCTGGACAGATGCGGGATTGCCTTCTGTTCAGGAGACGATGGGGATCTTGGAATCTAGCTCTAATGGGTTTGCATAAGACACCTGCCCTGGAATCCCAGTTGCCCCTACCGGAGTACGAAGCGGTCTTTTTGTGCCTATGTGAATTTTCACTTGGTGCTCTCTTGACAGGGAAGCTCATGACAGGAGTGGATTGCTCAGTGTTCTTGCTTCACTCAGAATGTCTCTCCCTGGTCAGGGAGGGAAGGGGACGGACGTAACAGGAGTGAAGCAAGTGAGCGTGGAGAAGTCGGCTCTCCGGGAAATGAACAGACCTGACGGTGCCTTTAGGGTCACCCCAGGCTCCGTCTCACCGATGGGTGTGGTCAACAGGAAACCCCCAGAGCGAAGGGACCCGTCAGGCCAAGGCCGACCTGAACGAGGGCCCCACAGCGCTCGCTCGGGGTCATCGCTCGTCCCGTGCCGCCCTCTGGCACAGGGCCCAGCGTGTGGGGATTCCATTCTTGCTCTCAGTGTCCGCTTCGGGCTGCCAAACCGAGTCCTAGCAGCTCTCGGGGCAGACCCTCCTCCGATGGCTGAGCTCTGGCACAGGGCCACGGACTGTGGGATGCTTCAGCCCAGGACACCCCCCTTCCAAGGTCCCAATCGGAGCTCTTCAGGGTGTTCCTTTAGGCACCCTTGAGGCCACTGTCCCTGGAGGAGGGCCAGGAACGGAGCCTGCCTTCTCTCCTACACTTCTCCTTCTCCAAGACGTCCAGCTCTCCCGCCTCTGGATTCCTATCGTCGGGAACTGAGGAAGCAGCTTTTCATGTTTCCTCCATGGGAATCGCCGAGCTCATTCCTAACGGTCATATTTTCTTCCTGATGTCCAGGGCAAGGTGAGTTATAAACCCATCTTTTAACACTGTCCGTCCTGTGGGGTGTTATCCTGTGGCATGTGAAAGGTGGAGCTTGAATACAGACGACCGAAGGAGAGTTGGTGCATTTGAATAGTGGTGCTGGCTAAGAACATTGAAAGCAGGACACACTGCCAGCAGGACAAACAGACCTGTCTTGTGTAGAGTATGGCCGGAGTGCTCCTTAGAGGCAAGGATGGTGAGACTTTGTCTTACATACTTGGAACATGCAACAGGAAAGCCCCGCCCCTGGGGAAGGACACCAGGCTCAGTAAAGTAGAGGGACGGTGAACAAGAGGAAGGCCTGCAAGGTCATGGATTGACACAGTGGCTGAAACCATGGACCCAAACACTGGAGTCACGGGAGGAGGGTGCAGGACCCGGCAGTGTTCAGTTCTGTTCACACAGGGCCGCTCTGGGTCAGAGCTGGCTCAGGGCACCTAACAATGACGGCACCCTGTGGGACTCTCAGCGTGTTTAACGAGCACCTCCTGCAGCCTTGCTAAGAAGGCAGTTGGATTTTACTCAGGCCCTTGCTCAGGGGGTGCTGGTTTACTGTAACTGATTGGTTTCTGTTGAATTTTTTTTTTCCTTCCTCGTAAAAGACAAAGAGCATGTGGTCCCTTGACCATGTCCCTTCTATTGAACCATAATCCCAGTGGGTGTCCACATATGAAATTGCCTCTGTCCCTGGCAGAGAATTACCATTTTGAATATGTATTTTGTTGGCACATGCCAAGGTTTTTGCCTTAATACCCTCACACTGGGAGATAGCAAAAGCCTCTTAAAAGATGACATTGATGTATGTTTTCCCAAGAACAGCCCAGGTTAGCATTTCTTTCTCCAGCCCAGACTACACTTGCTGGGGCAACTATAAACACCCTTCCTTCATCTTCAATGTGTGTGTCCTCTGTGGGGTGAGGCTTGGACCCTGACTGTGCCATCTGTCTGGGGCTCTCATAAAGAAATGAGGCGAAGACACCCGGCCCTGGGTAGTGTCTTGGGCTTCGGCCCTGTCTGCCTTTCCACCTTGCACCTTCCACCTGGACACACGGCTCTGAACTGGGAGGGACTGGCTCTAGGGCAGCAGGAGCCATTGGCTCCTGAGGCCACACATGGAGAGATGAGCTTTTACACTCTTGGGTTCTACTTTATTTTTTGCCAACATGTGCCAGAAGGCAGAGTCAGTTTTAGAATTTTCTGCACAATCGGGGAGCACTTGCAGGGCCTTGAAGGCCTGTAAATAAGGGACCACTGTCCACTGTCCTTGCCTAGAGGAAATCAGAGCTAACTGTGCGGTGGTATCGTCACTTAGATTGTTTCCAGCCCACATCTTCCCACGGCCTGATTTATACTGAGCTCAAGCCTTGTTGCACAATATCACCGGTCTTTTTCTCTTTAAGGTCTGGATATCAAACTTGTCCCAGCTTTTAAGGGTGTCCCCTAGAGGTATAGTGAAAGGTATGGAGTTTGGGCCTCCCACCTGAAAGAAGGCAGAAGAGAGCATGCTCAAAGTCTGAGCACCCTCTTCTCTTCCCACTGACCACGTTGTCAGAGCAGGCATCACCCCAAACCTGGGTTTCCAGTATCAACAGATCATCACTGAGTAACCCCTATCTCTCAGCCCCCTTTGGACGAGGCCTAACCCTCCTTCTTCCTGGGGAATGCTTTCTCCAATATGCTCCTCTCTCCGAACACCTTCTGGGATCAATACAATCACCAACCCCTTCAAGATGAGTGTCTGATGGTTGGGCAATTCCGGTAAAGCCCACAAAGTCAAACTGCCTTGGTTCTGTCTGTCCAAAAACTGACAGGGAGGAAAGGCAGATGGGGATTTGGTCCCACCTTGCTTCTGTAATGGCCTCTGGCCACTGCCACCAAGTGGCTTCTGACTCATGGCAATGCCACAGGAGGGCGCAGACCTGCAAATCCTTATGGGGACAGGAAGCCCGTCATTCTCCCACAGAGAGACTGGTGGCCCTGAGCTGCTGACCACACAGCTCACAGCTCAGAGCAGCTCACTAAGCTGCCGGGCTCCTTGCCAATATCTAGAGACAGACACCCTCATGACCCATGTTCTGCAATAGCTTGAGGCCCATGGCTTAAGGGACCCTACCCCATGCAAAACTCAACACATTCCACAGGCATGTGATGCAGTGTAGGTAACATGTGCAGATACAGCTGCTAAAGGCCAGACGTCCAGAGGTGCCACAGAGCCGGGGTTTGGAGGGTGGGGGGCGGAGGGCAGCAACCTCACAGTCCAAACTGGTCCTCTGTTTGTTTGGCATTTCCCTGGCTTGTTTCAGAGACAGATGAGCCAGTGATACCATGTAGTGGGTCTGCGGGCCTTTAGGCTGTAGGGGCGGGGAATG
>NW_022103920.1:1196158-1200202 GCF_000313985.2 Echinops telfairi | reverse complement strand
TGTGCCGCTCCATGTGCATTACTCAGTGTGAATAGCGGATACTCCTGGTGACCCTGCAGGTCTGAGGAGAACTGCCTCTGTGGGTCTCAGAGCCATCGGTCTCCATCAGAGCAGAGAGCCTCCTCTTTCTCCAGGGCAGCTTCTGGGGCTTTGAACTGCTACCCTAGTGGTTAGCAGTGCAACGCATAATCGACACCACCACCAGGGCCCCTGTGAGTGGGAATTGCCTGACTGGCAATGAGTGTGTAATACCTTACACGTGCTGGACGGGTGTGCAATGTGCACTGCCTGGCTGTTCGCTGGCACGGGGCCTCGGAAGGCCGTGATGGGTTTCAGCAGTTGAGAAAGCCCTTGACAGGCCAGTGTCTCTGGGCCGAGCTAGCCGCCTGTGGATTCGCAGCTTGGTTCCCCAGATCTGAGGGCAGGCTCAGACAGGGAGCCCAGGGAGCAGAGCGACAGGGAGGTGATCAGAGGGAGAAGTAAGGGGTCAAGAGTGAAAGTCTGGGGATGGTGGGCCCCTCAAACTAGCTTCCCTCCAGAGCGACCTTGAATGTGTCCGTGAAACACCCCATGTTATCAGAAGTCCTCATTCTGCCCAGCTGAGTAGGACATCAGTCAGGCCACCAGTGGGAGCCGCGGGCTGGCACCCAGCCAGAGCACCCAGCCCTAACACCCTCTTCCTTGTCCCTACCGACTGCGCTCAGCTAGAGCACCCAGCCCTAACACCCCTTCCCTTGTCCCCACAGGTGTCCTGAACCAAATGGCCAGCTCGGGGCTCGTGCTGCTCCCGTTGTCCTTCCAGGGCTGCATGCAGCAAATCCAGGTGGACGACCAGCTGGTGGACTTGTATGAGGTAGCCCAGAGGACGCCGGGCAGCTTCGCCAATGTCAGCATCGACATGTGTGCCATCATAGACAGGTAAGCGCCCTCGGCCCGGGCCCAGTGTGCATGGGTGTCCAAGTAAGGGCCGACACTTCCCACAGCATGTGCCCAGGGCATGTGTGCACTGTGGAAAGTGCCAGACATGTGTCGTCTGCAGGGGGGAGGGGGAGTCATGTATGAGGTGATACCAGTCTGCTGTGTGTCTCAGGTTGGGGTGGGCACATGGCACAGTCCCCGGTGCCTTCTTTGCCCTATCACCCCTCCACAAGCATGTGTGCCAGCAGCTCTGTCCGGACAGCTGAGCTGGAGGACACTGCAGGGAGTCAGACGTGCTGTGTCCCAGGGCCTCCCAAGGCCCCCAGCAGGGGTGGGGGGACTGAGAAATGGGCTTGAGTGGGTAGAGGGGAGCTGAAGACTAGGCGTGATTGGGTCGGTTGTAAAACGCATGTTTTGAATTAACACCCCACACGGTGGTGAGCCAGGCGTGCCAGTCTGGGACAGCGCTTGTCCCCCATGTGGTCAGGGACAAGTGTGTCCCCCCGAGAAGAGGCCACTCGAATGTGGAACCGTACTGTGGCCCCTTGGATGCCAGCAGGCAGCCTCCTTCTCAAACATGCTGTCCTTCCCAGGAGGGCGGCTTCAGCCGGAGATGGCGAGCTGTGCAGTGCGCTTACCCGCCCCACTCTGAGGACTGCCCGGGCAGGTCTGCCTCCTCCAGAAGTGCGCTGTACTAATTTTGCAATTCTGAAGATGGACATCCTTGAATTCTTTTCATGCTTTGAAAGAACGCCCCACTCCTGCCTCTGTCAGCACACCCTGTGGGCAGCAGGCTGACTCCCTGCAAAGAGCTCCCCGGGAAGCCGCCCCCAGGGGCACGCAGGCCCTTAGGAAGGCAAGAATGACCTGGGGAAAGGACATGGCCTGAGACGCAGGTGCTGTCCTGTGAGGTCTTGTGTGCCCGACTGGGCCCCAGTGCGGCACATGGACCTTAGGAGACACGATCCCTGAGGTACCACCCTGAGGCTGTTCCCGTGCCTTTGGGCCGCTTCCCCTCTGCCCTGATGTGCCCTGGCTCCGTGCTGGCATGGGGTCCCACCAACAGGGATGATGGTGTTGGCCCTGCTCCTGCCACCCAAACTCCTGTGATGGGCCTGTCTCGGTTTGCTCTTGCCAACTCCACCCTGCATGCCCAGAGCACAGTTTTCAGGAGAGGAGGTTGGTGAGCAAGGGAGAGGGAGAGTGGGCACCACCTGGTTTCCACAGGCACTTGTGGTTCGTGGGGTGGATGGGGGGCAGGCCCAGGGGGCCCATGAGTAGGATCAGGGAGCCTGCTGGGGTGCTCAGGGTGTTTCCAGGTCTACTGCAGTCGGTGCCCAGGAGGGAGCCAGGTCCTTCCATGGCACGTGAGGGAGCTGCCCCAGCTTTGCCCGGGCAGCAGCTGGCTGGGGTCTCAGTGCTTCTCCTGTCACCTGCAGGCAGCCGCTGTGGGGCACACCGGGGCTCTCTGGGGCTCTCTGGGTGAGAACACAAGGTCCAGTTGCCCCGCCCCACCTTCCTCCTCTGGACATGAGCGCCCCTGCTCCTGACTGGGCTTTCTCTGTCCCCCCGTGTCCTGTCATTTTCCCCCAGCTGTGTCCCCACACCCGCACCAACAGCTAGAACTCCCACCAAAGGGCTGGGGTTGTCCATTGGGGAGAGCAGGGCGGTGACAAACAGCAGGAAATGAAGCTTTCTGTCCTTTCCTTGAGTAAGGAAGTGCCAGAGGAGATCCCTCTCCTAGTAAAAGGAAGAGTGGCCTCCCCCACGGAGATTCAAAGGCTGCCCGCCGTCTTTGATGCGATGCTGTCTTGGGACAAAGGAAGAGGAGATTTGCTGTTGGCTTGGCGTCTATCTGCACCTTGACATTTCTGGCCCAGGGAAGGCCCTGAGCATTAAAGGGGTGTCGGAGGGCAGGCGCCTTTGGAGATAGGCAGCGAGGAAGACGTTAAACCCAGTCTGTGGGGGCCACGGGGCCACGGGAAGATGGAAAGGGGGTCGGGCTTCGTTTTTGGCCTTTGATGGTTAGATGACCTGTCAAACGTCATGCGAACAACAGCACTGATTCCAGGATGTATCCCAAACAAGACCACACTCCTCAGAGCAGTCCTTCACACGTGGCTGGACACGTGGCAGGATGGCAGAGTTGCTGCCTGAGAAAGCAAACCGCCCACCACCCGGAGGCAGCTCTGAGTCTTGGAGACCTACAGGAAGCAGGCGGCCCTGCCTTTCTGCCGCAGGGCAGCCGGGGGTTCACCCACCGAGCTTTCAGCCAGTAGCCCAGCACTCGACCACCAAAGCCCCTTGAGGGAACTGTAGCGCTCAGCTCAGGAGCCCTAAGGGGTGAAGCAAGGTTGGGGATCGACCCCACCCCCTTCACAGGGAGGGAGGGCTGGCCGACTGCTTTCCTCATGAGACATAGCCAGCAAGCCCTGCACACGGGGTGTGCCTGCGATGGAGCACATGTGCTGGACCTCCCCGAAACGCGCTCTGCAGAGTCCAAGTGGTGGACAGTGCCTTCCTCAGCCCTGCTCACCCCCAGATTAGTGCAAGACCCTCACTCTCTTCACCATTGCACCCACATGTGGACTCAGCTCTGGATGTGGGCGCCCGGGAGCAGAGAGCCGCTTGCAAGAGGCAGCCTTGCAGTCAGCTGCGGCCTGACGGACGCCCGGCACTGGAGCCTTGGACAGAGCAGCGGCAAGAACCCCTAAGGTTCACCCAGGGCAAGGCGAGGGTCGGGCTCAGGCGGGTCCGTCTGGCCAATGAGCCGAGGGCCAGGACAGAGCGTCCACAGTGGCCCAACTCACTGCCGCTGCCGCCACCTCCAGAGCCAAGCCTCCACAAGGTCTGCATGTCCACTGTAAGGCTAAAGGCACATGGCCAAGGGCTATGTCCTCCCTGACCCTGGCTTTGGTCAGTGCCTTCATGCCTCTGACCACGTTAGAGAAGTTGTCCCTGGATTCAGCACTCAGGGTTTACTGTGTTTGAGGAGACTTTGCATTTCAAACAAAGGGAGGGAGGGAGGGAGGGAGGGGGAGGACAGAGATGGAGAGAGAAGGACCAGCAGGCAGGAGCGGAGGGAGGAAGGAAGAGGACATGAGCCGCATTGCTCTGTGGCGGCAA
>NW_022103920.1:1193569-1194441 GCF_000313985.2 Echinops telfairi | reverse complement strand
GTCAAGGGACAGAGGACGGTGGGAGAGGCACGGGCTGAGCGGCCAACCTGCCGACTGCGCCCCACACCTGGTTCTTCTCGTGCACCAGGGAGATGCTAAGTGAGTGCAAACACCCCCACCCCCCACCACTGTTGTAAGCATGTAGCACAAAAAATGATCATCGCCGTCCCATTAACGTTATTTTACCTTGATTATCTTGGGTCACATGTAATACATACTGACCTTACACTCCATTTTAAGGTAACTACCAGAAAGTTCTAATTCGGAACTGAGTTAGGGCTCATGTGATATTTCCAGTGGGCAGAGGTGATCTAGAAAATGCCCTATAGAATGTCCCCGACAGACAGTGGGCAGCTAGAGCCTCTGCATAAGTCTTGCATGGGGGTGAGCTGAGAGATGTGGTCAGCTAGCATGCCTTGTGCTGTTCTCCCAGATCAGCTTATTTATCTCAGAGACAATTGGGATTCCCAGGAGGTCCGTGAAGTGGGCATCGCTCTGAAATTCCCAGTCTCTTTTAATTGGTGAGGAGCCTTCTGGGCGCCCGAGTCTGCGGGCAGCGCCATCTCCAGAGACCGTCTTCGCAGGCACTTTTCTTCAGGAACATTAATTCCCTCCTCTTTAAAGACAGACCGCAAAGCGCTCAGTGCAAACAAAGAGACCTGAATTGAGGAGGGGGGTGCTTTCCTTGAGCAGCGAGTGGAGGTAGGCACAAGGGAGGCAGGGGACCCAGCTAAGCACAGCCAGTCAGCTGCCTTGTGAGGGCTGCTCTGTAAACAGCAGGGACAAACAAAGAGCACACACATGGGGGGGACAGGCAGCCTGTGAGATCCTCCGGCAAGCCAAGGGCCCCCAGGGACACCCAGCCCCCCAGG
>NW_022103920.1:1175949-1192838 GCF_000313985.2 Echinops telfairi | reverse complement strand
GATACCTTCACTGAAGACACAGTTAAGGGTGGTGCTACCCATGTCTGCATGTATGTATGTGCATTATCTATATACGTGTGTGTACAGCTCAGCTCCCCCATGTTAGAGAGCTCCTCCACAACCAAAAGCCCAACTTCGCTGCCATCAAGTCCGTGCGGCTCCGGCGTCCCTGCAGGACTGCATGCAGCCGACCCGGGGGTCCTGCTGGTGGTTTGTGGTGGTGCCTGTTGTCAGTCCGCTCAGAGAAGCCCTGCCTGGCCCCCAGCCGCTCACAGTGGTCCTCAGGCTGAGCCCTTTGTTTCCGCCATTGGGTCGGTCCATCGTGCCGAGGGCCTCCTCTTTTCACTGCCCGGCTACTTTACCAAGCTTGATGTCCTTCTCCAGGGACAGGTCCTGGTGATACCACGTGCGAAAGTGTGTGAGAGGAAGTCTGGCCACCCTCGCTTCTCAGAGGCACCCTGGCTGTCCTTCCTCCCAGGCTGTTCCTCTGGCAGTCCGGTTGCCCTCCTGCCCCAGACTGCGCCCTCCTCGGGTCTTCCTCCGCCTTCCCAACTCAGTGTCCCGCTTTCACACGCATCAGAGGCCCTTGACCACGCCGCGGCTTGCATCAGGCACCCTGACCCTCAAGTAACAGCCTTGTGCTTTCACAACGGAAAGTGGTCTGTGCGGCGGACCACCCTTTCATCTGTGAGCGCTGATGGTGGAACCGAGGAATACAAAACCGATCACTACTTCAGCCTCTCTCTGTTTGTCGTGATGCGGCCTATTGGTCCACTTGTGAGGACTGGGGCTCTCTTCACATTGAGTTGTGTGTTAGTCTGGGTGGAGTAGAGAAACAAATTCCTAGACACTCATGTGTATAAGAAAGAGCTGTATATACAAGAGCAGTTGAATATTGAGAAAGCATCCCAGCCCAGTCTGGATCAAGTCCATAAGGGTGGTATTAGCCCATATGTCCGATACCACTCCATAAATTCTTCTTCAGACTCCGGAAACGCATGCAATGATGCCGAATGCAGGAAGATCACAGGCCAGTGGGTGGAAGGTCTTATGGATCCAGTGGTGGAGGCATCTCAGCACTGGCAGGGGTCTCCACATGGCTCCTTCAGCTCAGGGCACTCACATAGCCCCCTGTGTCTTGTCAGCTGCAATGTCTCCCAGGAAGGGAACATGTGTCCCGCCTCCAGTGAGCTATTTATCTCCATCGATCCTCCAAATGAGGCCATCAAGCTGCGACCTGATGGACAGGCTAAACTCCACCCCTTCACTCCTAAATCTCAAACTGACAACAGACTATGTAACTACCACAGTCGTAATCCACACTGCGGGCAAGTGCTTCAAGTCCTCACCTTCAGCAAGCAAGGTGGTATCATCTGCATACCGCAGCTTGTTAACCAGCCTCCCTCCAATCCTGATGCTGTAGCCACCTTCTCTGATAAGGAAGTGGAAAGCCTCACCTGTCTCCCATGAAGTGGCTGGGGGTTTTGAACCACTAACTTGCAGTTGGCAGGTTGCTACACCACCAGCAAGGCTACAGAGAAATAAATTAACGCGACTCTCTGGACACATCCCTGCCTCTGCTGGTTTTCATTGTCCCCCTTTGCGGCGCAGGTATTAGGATCAGAACTTGAATCTGAGGAGAGTGCGCCGCAAGTAGGGAGACGCAGTGCCCTGAAGGCGCCCAGCAGTTTGTGAGACTGGAGCTCATTAAAGTTCAAGGAGCTCTCCCCCCAACCACCCATGCAAGAAGGAAAGAGCGGCTCTGGCTTAAGTTATGCAAAAGAGTATTAAATATTCAAGATTAATTAAAATCTAGGCAGAGGGGGTTTTTTGTTTTTGTTTTTAAGAACACCATTCAAAATTTGCATACAAGTTAACCCAATTATTGTGAGATGTTTGCCACCAAAATTGGTGGATGAAAAAGGGGTCTACTGACAAAGTGGTGAAGAAGAGCCCCAGTCCCCCTGCCCCTATGTCCTGGCTACACATGAGCCCATGCCAAGAACCACCGTGCCCTTGGTGGGGGATGAGACACGTGTTGGTTTCTTTACAGGAATAGCGCTGGTGTTTGTTGGGAGGGGCAGTGGAGCCAGTTCCGCCTCTGGGTGACCCTGTGTGCAAACAAACACTGCCCATCACAGCTATGTATGTAAGCACACATGCACATACCTTAGATACAAGAGGCTTCACAAAGTACATGGAAATGCTCCCATCATCTTTGAATTCCATTTCCCACAACTTTTTGAAACCCCTCATATATACATGGAGGCATTGGACTACATAGCAACTTAGAACCAGAGTATGCGTGTGTGCATCTTTGTTGTACACAGATGGATGTACACCCCACATCAAACCAGGCCCAATGGCATCGAGTTGGTTCCAGTGCACGGCAACCCTGTGCAGCGTTTGCGAGACTGATAATCATTACGGGAGCAGACAGCCTCATCTTTCTCCTGCAGAGTGGCTGGTGGGTTTGAACCACCAACCTTGGAGTTAAGCCACACACCGCCTCAACCTCAGTGCTACCAAAGCTCCCAGTGTGTCCATATAGCATATGCAAACAATGGCAAACCTCACTGCCCACTGTCCACTTGGGGTCAGGCGTGCTTCCTGCACCAGCAGTCTGTGCTGCACAGGGTGTGTGATTTATCAAGGTCACCCTCTCAGAGGTCGGCTCAGATGCTCGCAGGTCAGAGTCATAGACGCTGAGGGTGAAAGTCAATGATACCGACAACGAAACTCAACGCCGGGGGAGGGGACCGTAGTCAGAATGACTACTGATGGAGTGGCCCGGACAGGAGCCACGGCACTCTCTGTTGTTTGGCTGAAAATGGGATTCTGTGATCGAGTTCAGCTCCTGACCTGAAGGGCGACGGAAGGCCATTATCTCAGAGGTCCTTCCAGGCCCTGCCGACCAATACGCCTGGTCTTTTGTCTGAGGAGAATGTAAACGTTTATGGGAGCAGGCAGTCTTAACTTTTCCCGCCAGAGTTGTTGATTGGTTTGAACCACAAACCTTGCAGGCCAAAACTCAACTCCCTGGGAAGCAGGTAGATAGATGCCCGCAGATACCTTCACTGAAGATACAGTTAAGGGTGGTGAGGATGTGGGTAGTCGCCTTGGGATCCGTTCGGACCCATATGGACCCCAGGTACAGAGGAACAAACACTGTCTAGGCTCGCACCATCTTTGTGATTGTTGCTATGAGTGAGCCCATTGCTCCAGCCACTGTGT
The DNA here is from genome assembly GCF_000313985.2 of Echinops telfairi. Lineage (NCBI taxonomy): Eukaryota > Metazoa > Chordata > Mammalia > Afrosoricida > Tenrecidae > Echinops > Echinops telfairi. Next base: position 1,189,604 of record NW_022103920.1, on the reverse strand, counting down.
CATCACTGGGGGGGGGGGCATCTACGGCCCCCATGTGAGATACCCGCCCTCTTACAAACCAAGAGACTGGTGTTCAGCTGAGAGGAAATAGGGGCAGAGTCCACAGGGTTTCACAGACTCGGGGTGAATTAATGGAGCCAATGCCATGGAAGCGGACAATGGGATTTGCTTACTTGCAACTAACTTGGCAGAGACCGCCCATGGAGAGGATGGGCTGGCCTGGCAGGTACCCGGCAGGCAGCGGGTTGAGTGTGTGGAAGAGTGCATTCACCTCTATTCAACGATCTCCTCTGGCAGGCAGAGAAGGGGCTGCCTCACACCACAGTGAGTAGCAGTGCACCCCCAGGTCCGAGCCCCAAGCCTCTGCAGCCCCCCTTCCTACCATACTCTGCTCTCTGAACAGAGGCAGCCCCAAGAGTGGACAGGGAGAGGGCAGCCCCGGACATGCCCAATCCTCACGCCACCTGCAAGAGCAGACCCGGAGGTGTCAGGCCCAGGCGGAATTGCAAGTGCCACCGAGGTACTCCTGGGTCTTGACCTCTGCTCACTCCCTGTCCATCAAACGCCCTGCTGACCACTGGGTCCAGATGCACAAGGAGGAACCTGGCGTGGGGGAGGCGTCCCTGTGGTCCTCATCTCCTGCAAGCAGGGGAGCAGGGCTGGGGGCGCTGCTCTGGGAGCATTGCTTGCTGAGAGATGTTTCATCTTTATCACTTGTGTCTGGATTCCGACCCCCCCACCCCACCTCCTGCTCATCTAGATTTTACCAAGTATTTCCAACTGCATCTCCTCGTGCATACTCCATTCATTCCAACACAAAGAAAGCTCTATCCGCTCAAATTCCCATTTGAATGGATCCAAAGACTGATCTCTATGCCCACCTTGTGATAGAAGTCTTATGAGGGCATAATGATACGGAACCTCCCATTCCTTTAAAATGCCACTGTTGTCACATCTTGGGGCCCAGACGCTTCCCCTCCAGACGCCTGGTGGTGTGGTGGGTTACGTGTTGGGCTGCTAATCACAAGGTCAGACGTTCAAAACCACGAGCCCCTCCAAGGGAGAAAGATGAAGCTCTGTACGCCTGCAGCGCATTCAGTCTAGGGGGCCCACGGGGCAGTTCTACCTGTCCTGTTAGGCTTGTTATGAGTCTCAGACTCAATGGCAGTGAGTTTGCTTGTTTTTCAGCTGGCAGCACAGGAGTTCTCTGGCAGCATGGTGGAGGACCATCTGTCTCCCTTCTTCAGGGTCGGCTGACTGTAGTGGTCACCACACTTGCCAAAGTCCTTCTTGTGTTGGGGCTCTGCCATCCTCCAGCAAGGTCTGCCCTCTAGGAAGACCAAGGAACAAGGGTCCAGCCCCTCTCCTTATTCTCTACTTGAGTGGGGGCTCCTCCCCGTCTCACTGGCTCATGAGTATGATCCATGCACCTCAGTAGCTATTTCAAACTTTGCTCAGCTGCATGAAATTCAAATTCAGTGGGTGTGGACTGGAAGATCCCACGGTATGGGCTGGGGTTAGCCATGGTTTCAGACCATTTATCATCATGTAGTGAGCCCTGGTGGTACAGTGGTTATGCATTGGGCTGTGATCCACATGGTTGGCAGTTCTAAACTGCCTGCAGCTCTGAGGGAGAAAGACTGGGCTTTCTGCCCCAGCAAACAGTGACAGTCTTGGAAACTGACAGGGGGTCACTGTGATTCTGCATTGACTCGATGGCTAGAGTTTGGACTGGGGTATTGCGTCCCAGAACGTGATGCCGGTCCAAGGTCTTCAGAGGGAAGGACTTTGAGGGCCCAGGCAGGTTTCCTTGAAGAGATGAAGCCTTTGTCTGTCTGCCTTGAGGATTTGCAAGAAGGAGGCCATTCCAGCGAAACTTTGGCGGCTGCTGAAACTCGGATTCACAGAAGCAAGTTGTGAGTTTTTCTCGGTGATGCAGTAGGATGCAGAACCCTTCCCACCAATTTTAGGATTTTTCATGTTCACATCAGTGGAAGTGCTTGGCCCCTCTGCTTTCTCCTCCATGTCCTACAAATGGCGATTCAGTGGTGTGCCTCTGGGAGCTCTCAGACTGCCTGTGGGGGGACGGTGGCTGGGCGAGCACCCCCAACTCGGTGAACGTCTGACAAAGAGCCAAAAATATCAACAGCCAAAGGCCCCTCCTCTTTCCTGACAGATCTTCACACTCTGACTTTTTCAGGAGCAATGGTACGATGTGAGCGTGTTCAGACAGTTAAGACACATGCTTATTATCATCTATGAATCCAGCCACGCGGTGTTGGCATTCTGAGTGATACATGCAATGAAATCTTGGGAAGCATTGCATGCATTGTGGAGCCTTGCTGGTGAAGTGGTTGAGTAATTGGCTTATAACCCAAAGGTAGGTGTGTTAGTCTGGGTAGACTAGAGAAACAAATTCAAGGACACTCATATGTGTGTAAGACAGAACTTTATATCAAAGAGCAATTATACATTAAGAAAACATCCCACCCCAGTCCAGGTCAAGCCCATAAATCCAATATTAGCCCGTATGTCCATTACCAGTCTACAAATTCTTCTTCAGACCCATGCAGTACATGCAATCATGCTGCATGCAAGAAGAAAGATCACAGGCCAGTGGGTGGAAAGTCGTGTGAATCCAGGGGCAGTGGAAGCATCTCAGCCCTGGCAGAGGCTGCTAAGTGGCTCCTCCAGCTCCAGGGCACTAGTGTAGCTCCATGTGTCTTGTCAGCAGGGATCTCTTCCAGGGAGTGAGCTGTGTCCTGCCACCAGCGAGCTATTTATCTCCTTAGCACCTCCAAATGAGGTCATCCAGCTGTGACCTGATTGACAGGCTAAACTCCACCCCTTCACTGTTAATAGTCTAAAATTGACAACTGATTATGTAACTACAGTAGGTGTTTAAAATCCACCCAACTGCTTTGATTAAGGGTAAAGATATAATTGATAGATGATAGATCTATGTATACATAGGTAATGGATATATCCATGATAGATTGGACATACTAGATAGATAGATAGATAGATAGATAGATAGATAGATAGATAGATAGATAGATAGATAGATAGATAGATAGATACCTGGTGGTCTGTTACCATAAAGATTACAGCCTAGAAAGCTCTCAGGCAGTTTGTAATGGGTCACAAGGTTTCCTTATGAGTTAGGATCAGTTTCATAGCAGCCAACAACTACAACACATACATACAACAATTTAAAAACCACACTCATTGTCCTGGCATCGATTTTGACACACAGTCACCCTGGAGGAAGGTGGAACTGCCCCTGGGAGTTTCTGAGGCTGTAACTCTTCACAGAGGCAGAAGCCCTGTCCTCCTCCCACAGCAGGTGGTGATTTCTAACCGCACTGTGACCTTGGTGTGAGCAGCCTAACACATAACCTCTATGCCCCCAGTGTGCATAACATAGAGCCTCCTAAAATTAACAAAAGCCTAGTAGCAGAAACTGAAGGTGAGATATTAAGAGCTGTTTAACATCACAAAGCCTTCACGGTCACCACTGAGCTTGGAAATCAGATACAGGATCCTTCATGCTCCTGGACCTGGGGGTGTCCTCTGATTGTGAGAGCCTCCGTTTATGAGCTTAATATCTTAGGCTCACACTCCCCTTCCAAGCAAGAAGCATGCTGACTCTTTCCATGCTGACTTAAGCTAGCTGTATATGCAGTGGGTTACGCCTGGACTGATAACCACAAGGACAATGGTTCAAGCCCACTAGCTGCTCACTGGGACAAAGATGAGGCTGTCTGTCCCCATAAAGAACCACAGTCTCAGAAACTGTCTGGGGCAGTTCCCCTCTGTGTGGCAACAGAACGGCAGTGGGATTGGGGGGTCGATATGAGAAGAGCACCCTGGTTTCCCTCACCACCGTAGTGTGGCGTGTTTCTTAAGAGGCTCTCCAAGGCGATTTTGAAAGCAAATTGATATTTTGCTAACTATGGCTTTCTACATCTTAATGCTCGAATTTCTGGTGTCTTCTAAAATGTTCTTTATTTTAGCATTTTCCGGCATCTCTTAAAATGCCAATGCTGCGTGCTAGATTCACAGACGATACTAAGCCCAGGTTCAACTGTCTGAACATGTCTAGACTGTGCCATTGCTCCCAACAAGGTCATAGCACAATGAGATCTATCGGGAAAGAGGAGGGGGCTTTGGATTTTGATATTTCGGCTCTTTTCAGGCATTCACAGAGTTGGGGGTGCTCCCGGCCACTGTTTCCCACAGGCAGTTTGAGAGCACCCAGAGGCACACCATTCAATTGCAATCTGTAGGACGTGGAGGAGAAAGCCAGAGGGCAAAGCACTTCAATTGCCGTCAGCACCAGCGTTCGGTGCTGAGAGAGATGGGGCTGCCCATGCTTGCTGCGCAAGGAAATGCCACTCTGCGTTCTCAGTGACAGGGTCTCCGGTTCTCTCCGCTTCCTCCGTGAGAGCGAGGTCAGGTAGTCCTGCCTGCATCTCTTCAGAAAGGAAAGGTGGCCTCTCTGGGGACAGAGTGCCTTGCCTCAGGGCTAGCAAGGAGCGGTGGGCCAGCAGCTGGGTCCGATTGGCTAGGGCAGGGGAGCATGAAGTCACAGCTGCCCCTGGGGCGAGTCCAGGGGAACCGCTCCAGGGGCTCCTGAGGCTGGGCCCCTTCAAAGCAGAGGGCGAGGAGGCACCTACTTGAACCCCCAACCTTCTGGTTAGTAGTGGAACGCATAGCCATGTGTGGCAGCCAGGACTCCTCCAAGGGGTGAGTCTATTCTGCGATGTCGGGCAGTCTGCAGTCACCATGTAATCACGTCTGTCGTTAAAGCCCACAGAGCAGTGGTTCTCAGCCTTTCTAATGCTGTGACCCTGAATGCAGTTCCTCATGCTGTGGTGACCCCCAACCACAGAATTATCTTCATTGCTACTCCATAACTGTCATTTTGCTACTGTTATGAATCGTCATGTAAATATCTGATATGCAGTATTTTCATCATTACAAATTGAACATAATTAAGACATAGTGATTCATCACAAAAACAATATGTAACGATATATTGTGAAATATTTATTTCTAATGACAAATAAGTCAAATGTTGTCTTGAAGCATGGTGTAGCATGGGTAACAGTCTTCACGCCGGGTATGTGGGCATATCTGCATGTGGACGGACCCGTCTGAAGATGGATGGAGGAGCGGTGTCTCATCACAGGCGGCCCCTGTGATAGGGTTGTTCGACCCCCCAAAGGGTTTGCGAACCACTGCCATGGAGCCGGTTATATTAAAGCCTTCGGGCGCCCGCAGGACAGAGACAGGGAGCTGAAGAGGCCGATCCTGCCACAGTACTGTGGGACACAGGGTTGCTGCTGAATCAGGACTTGCACGGCCGATCCTGCCACAGTACTGTGGGACACAGGGTTGCTGCTGAATCAGGACTTTGCACCTGCTGAATGCTCATTGTGGGGTGTGGGACGGCTGACCGGTTCATTCCGTTCTGGGGGTAACACAGAGAACACCCCAAGTTTGAAATATCTGAGACTTCATCTCTGAAGAGGCAAAGCTCTGGTGAGTTGGGAGGCAGTGAATCGCGGTGCCCCCCCACCCCCACCAGCCGAGACTGCTTAAACTCACCCCTCCGTGGTGGCCCTTGTCAGTGCTCCAGGCTGGATCTTTCCAATCTCTGTCTCCATCTTCTCTCCTTCTCTCTGTGCCTCTTCTTCTTCATCGGAGCTCTGCTCAGCTTGGATTGGGACCACCTAGTCCAGTGTGGGGAGCGAGGAGAGGCTTTCTCCTATGGTAAAGGGCTACAGGCTCAGTAGCCCAAGGACACAGGTCTACCCTGGCCCTAGAGGGCTCTCTATGGATTGGCATCAACTCTGGCAGTAAGAAAGAGAGACGCTAGTGTAGCCTTATGTTGCTCTGCAGTGATCCTTGTCCATGTGAAGACAGAGGCAGAGACTGGAGTGGCCCAGCCACAAGCCAAAAAGCCACCAGAAGCCGGATGAGACAGGGAAGGCTCCACCCTATACCCTTCAGAAAAGCAAGGCTTTGCCTGCTCCTTCACCTGCAGCCTCTACGACTGGGAGGCCATCAATGCAGCGAGCCCGGGTGTCACTTTGAGGGCTGAAGCGTGTCTCACCCAACCATGGTGTCTCCTAACGCCTCACAGGCACGTGCAAGCTTGGAGACCAAAGGACAACCAAAAGGTGCCCCTGAGTTATGGTGGTCTGGTGAAGACTAGGAAATAGACCGCCAGAGCCAACCCACCTGTCCTGGAAGGAATGCATCCAGGCCACCTCTGAGAAGTGAGGGTGGCCAGGCCCGTTTCACAGCCTTGGGACACTTCTCCGGAGGAACCAGCACCTGGACTGGAGCGGGTCATCGGCGCAGTAGCGTGGAAGACCAACGAGAAAGAGGAGGGTGCTCAGCTGCACGGATCGACCCGTGGCTCTACCATGGGCCCCAGCGGAGGGACAATCACTGTGCTTGGCTCTGTTGTGCACAGCGGCGCTGTGACTGGATGGTTGGAGCTGACTGGGTGGAAACGCACAACAATGGCAGCAGCATTCGGGTCTTGCTTGGCTGCAGGCCAAGTCGCTGGGACAGTCCACGGCCGACCGGCAGTGACCTTCCTTCCTTCACTGGGAAGCCCAAACGCTCATCCAAAACTGAAGGCTTGCGTCCACCCAGAGGCACTGTGGGAGAAAGGTCTAGCCATTCACCATGGAAATCCCTGTGCAACCCCGTCCGGCACTGACCTGTGCTGCCCGGAGCTGATGACCACAGCCTGGCGTCAAGTTCATTTGTGGCCCCTTGGGGACCCACAGGACACGGGCATGTTATCCAACTCCACACTTCCTGGTTTCCAGTGATTTCTTCTCCCAAGTCAGAGGCCCCCAAGTCATGGTTTGGTCACATGACATTGATTCGTACTCGGGAGGCCTCCTGCCCGTTTGTGCCTGGGTGCTGTGAGGTTGGCGGGAAGTGAGGATCTAAATGAAATCAGCAGACCAGGGCGGTGCACCAGGAACAGCCACTCTGGAAGGTACCAGAGACAACCTCCAAGGCTGAGATAGTTGAGGTTCACTGTGCCAACCTGGCCGATAAACATAGGTGGGATTAATGGAAGGGCAGAGAGATAAATGGTTCAGTGAGCCTCGCCTTTCTGGTCCTCTGGTCTCTTGTTCTCCGATGGTCGGACCAAGGTGCAGCTGCCTTAGCCAGTTCTCTGCCTCCGCTGGCAAGGCTCACTTCCTGTGAGACATCTCTGAGGAGAAGCCACATGGACCTACCCCGATGCAGCCCTGGGTGCTAGAGCAGCCATGTGGAGACCCCTGCCAGCGCTGAGATGCTTCATGTTCACTGATTCAGCTTTTGGCGTTATTGCGTGTTTTGGGAGTTTGAGGAAGGCTATGTAGATTGGTGTCAGAACTATGGACTAATGTCGGACCAATGGGATTGGACTGGACTGGGTTGGAATGCTTTCTTAATGTACATTTACCTTTTATATAAAACTCTTATACACATATGAGTTTCAGTGGGCTTGTGTCTCGAGTCTACCCAGACTGACACAGAGGTCTTTACAACACTGGCTTTAGGTTGAAAGCTGAGGGGCAACGTGGTGAGCCCACATGGCTTCTCTGGTCGAGCTGGCTGTTGATTAACCGCTGGAGGAACTGCGCATTTCCTCTACAAAAATCGAGAATTCCTGGCAGTGCTGAGTGTTCGTCTGTTCCCTCAAGGCCAATGGTTCAAACCCACCAGCTGCTGAGAGGGAGAAAGATAAGACTGTGCAACTAAAGGTTTCTGTCTCTGATGCCCCAGGGAAGTTCCGCCCCCATGCTATCTGGCCACTGAGTCGGAGCCCCTTCCAGGGCAGTGCCCTTCCCTAAAGCACGCCGCCCCAGTGAAGAGGCGTAGGCCCTTCTCGCTCTGAACCCTGGATGGATCCGGCTGCCCAGTGGCGCTGGTCTCCTCATCTCAGGAAGGCAGAGGGTGGATAGGGTGCTTCTAAGGACCTTGAGGGGCTGGTGGGGACATTCAGTGGTGCAATAAATGAAGGTCTCCACTGCTGACTGTGAGGTTGGAGGTTTGAGTCCACCTTGAGGAGCCTCAGAAGATCGACGGAAAGATCACCTGTGGGGAGCCCAAGAGACAGCTCTACTCCGGCCGGCGCTAGTTGCCATGTTCTTGTTTCAGGTGCCATCAGGTTGGTTCCAGCGCTCAGAGACCCAGGTTCAACACAGCACAATGCTGTCGGCCCTGAGCCATCCTCATAACCCCGTTGTGCTGAGCCCATCGCCGTATCCCGGTGTCACCCTATCTCGTTGAGGATCTTCCTCTTTGCACTGCCCATCCGCTTCCCCAAGCATGCTGTCCTGCGCCAGGGACTGGTCCCTCCTAATAATGTGTCCAAAGCATGTGAGTGGAAGTCTCACCATGTTCTGGGACTCCTTCCACATCCGGTTTGCTGGTCCTCTGGCGGGCCGTGGATTGTGGTCAACTAGGGGGCAACTGGGTGGGCTTAGCATTCCGAGGCCTGCTCTGGACTGGACGTGGGGCAGGATGCGAGATTCACTGGGTGTACATTGCCGGGTGCTGTGACTCCCCAACTCTTGAGTGTCTCGTCCTCGCCCCCCTGCAGCATGGCTGCCTCCGTGACGGGGTGCTGCCAGGGCACGTTCCAGGGCCCATGGCAAGCAGGTCTATGGATGCTGCCCCAACTCCAGCCACATCTTTCCTGCAGAGCATGCTGCTCTGCTGGTCTGTGTGAGAGGAGGAGATGGGGGCAGTCGCTGCAAATTCCTGACAGAAGAAAACTGACATTTTCTACAGTCCCAAATAAATTGTTCTGAGGATCACAGGGAAGAATTTTGCTTGGTGCCATTTGATAAAATTGCTTTGCTTGTAAACTCTGCTGCAATAGCTATATTTCAACATCGTGATGTAAGGAATAAAACATGGCTTTGCGGAGAATTCACTGCTCCAAATATTAAATATATTCCAAAGGCACCACATGGTGTATCGGCGGAGACGCTTTCCTGGGTGTACGATCTATATCAGCATTTCAGAACCAATTAAAACCAACCCACTGGAGGAACTTGGGAAACAGGACTCATGGCCCAGGAAGAAAACGAAAACGCCCCGTGACAAGGAGCTCTTCCTGCAGAGGGCGCTTCTGTGAGGCCGTCTGAGTGTGCCGGGCAAAGGACGCAGGAACCAGGCCTGTGGCCGCCTCTGCAAACACTCTTATCCACAGGGTGCTGGGGCCCCACAGGGGGTTCCTCCCCAGCCAGCCTGGGAGCCCCAGGTGAGCGGCCTGATCCGACCTGGAGGCGATGGCTCTTCCCCGGAGAAGCAGCTCATCTTCCCGCTGCAGTAGGAGGAGAAGGCACCGACGTGTCACCGTCCGCCTCCCCGCCCAGTGTCCTGTTCACTCAGCAAAGGTGTGACGCATCTCGCTGAGCTCCCGAGACCTGGCGTGAAGGGCATGAGTTCAGCTGACTAAAGGCCCGAGGGTGACTCCAGGGAGCGGTACCTGCTGGCATTTGGGGGAACCCTGGTGGCATAGAATCCATCAGCGGCCCACAGGGGGAAGTTGAGGTGTCTCTCCTGTGAAGAGGTGCAGTCATGGAACCCACGGGTGGCTCCGCTCTATCGTAGGGTGTCACTCCGCATCAGTGAGCCTGGTTTGGGGAGTTGTCTGGAGTTTCTAAGCCTTGAGGACCCGGCAGTAGATCCCACGTGTTCACGTTTTGGTGTTTCACACACTTGCAGTATTTGTCCAAGTCGTTGGCAGGGGGCTAAGCATGGATAAGCTCACAGAAGGACCAGCAGGTGACGTACTGGCCACTCTGTGGGAGCAGAAAGGTCAGCAGCCTGAGGTTGTGCCACTGTCCCCTCAGAGCCATTATGGGTTGGAGCTGATGGACGGTGCTAATGGGACTGCCTTGGCTCAGGCTTGGTATTAAACAGGCCACTTGCCTTTCCTGCATGTCTCTCCTTGGTAGGGGCTAGGCAGCACGCGCTAAGGGCTTTGCAGGAGCTGTCCTAGGTCCCCAAATGTCCTTGAGTGCTGCCAGGATGCTGCCCCCAACCAGCAAAGCACAGGGGTACGGGCGCTAGACAGCACAAAGGGTCCGCAGGGGAAGGCACCAGAGTTTGTGGTCCCAGCCAAGCCCCCACATCCTCGCTGCTCACAACCCAGGGCAGTCAGCGCCCCCTTTGGTGGTGTGGCCCTGCAGAGAGAGCCAACCCCGTGCCATTGTGGGGGCCGACTCCTGCTCCCCCTGGTGGTGTGTCTGCTGAGTCCCTGACTTCTGTCCCCACATGAGCAATGGGACCATCCAGAGGCACCTGGGGAAAGTCTGTGTGAGCAGTTTCCTCCGGGATACAGCCTTGAGACCCCACAGTTCTCCTCTGTTACACATGTGTCCGCATGCCCCATGATGGCCACCTAAGTCTTCCGGCCCCTGGGCTTCTACCTCTTAAGTAGAAGTAGCAGTCACTGTCATTGAATGCACATGGCTCCTGGCAGGGAGGCCCAAACAGGCACTGGGGGTATCAGTGGGGCAGATGTCGGGCCACTGAGAAGTCGACAGTTCAGACCCACCAGGCACTCCTCAGGAGGAAGATGAGGCTGTCTGCGCCCGTAAAGATTCACAGGCTATCTTGGCAGAAACCCTGATGGGGTTGGTACGAGGAAGTGTCAGTGGGTTTGGTTTTAAAACAAATTAACAAACCAGTCACTCACCTTTTCTCATCGTTTTACGGCGCTACAGTGACCAGATCATACAATCCACTGGTCCAATGGCGTTCCTAAGGGTGGCACCATCCTCACCACCGTCAACCTTGGCACGCCGGGTTACCGTCCCCTTGCTCCCACCCTCCCCTTGCAGGCCCCCCGAGTCCTTCCAGCATCCTATTTTAACTTCCAGGGGGGAAGCTCTGTCTACACAACTGGCGAAGTTTCTGCTAGATGGGGTACTTCCTCTCATGGGGGTCGATCATCAGCTTAATCGTTCCCATTGTCACTTGCATGACTAAAAAGTAAAAATAATATTCTCTAAGGCAAGTCCATCCATTCTTTTAAACTCAGAAGAATCCAAGCAAAAGTTTCCTTTTTCTGCCAATAGTGTTGAACCATGATACAATGAATATTTCACAAGTTCTAGCTCGATAAGGAAGGAGCCCAAGATTTCACTGAAACCATTGTTTATTCAGTTGTAACAAAGCAGAAGATCTAATAGGTGGGCAAGTTAAGCCAATAATCGGGCAAAATGCTCACCTGCCTCTGGAGAAGCGCCAAGTGCTAGTCGGAGAAGGCCTTCTCTGCAGAGTCCTCTGCACGGGGAGCCTTAGCGAGATGCTCAGGGCAGCGGGCGCTGGGCCTGTCTGTGAGGAGCGTCTCTTCCCGGGTGAGATGGGAGCTTCCCCTGCAAAGGAGCCATGGAGGGGCCTTTCACACAGCTCCTGCTCTTCTGAACGGACTCAGCACTGTTCCCACCTGGGCGAGGGCATCACCTCTGGCAAGCCTGCCCCTTGGTCTTGGAGGATGACCTCTGAGAATCCTGTCTTTGCTCCTCACGTGGCAGAACCGGCCGGCTGCTGGTCCACGTTCTTTGGGATCCAGTGTTAGCCTAGAGCCCTCTGAGAGTCCAGCCTCCTGGAGGTTGGACTCAGCATAGACCCCAGCGTGGGCAGGGCTCAAGGACAACAGTGAAGGTCCCTGAGGAAGACTGTGATTAAAAGTAGCCTGAGATACTCGAGGTGGAGTTGGTTCTGATTGAAGGTGACCCAGTGTCCAACGGCCCAGCTCTGTTAGGGTGGGGTCTCTAGAGAAGCAAAACCCGTGACCCTTGAAAGTATGAGTCTGCAGAAAGAGGTCAATGTCCACAAACGGCTTTCACACGGTGGCAGTGGGGCTCTACAGTCTGGCTCACGCTAAAGGGTCAGATGTCACCTGGAGACTTCTCCTGACTCCTGTAGCTGCAGGGGTGGAAGCAGGAAGCCGGACGATGAAGCAGGAGGGCCACAGGCTGGTGCATGCCGAGCTGAATGCATCTGAGGTCAGCCGGATGCACCCAATTCCAGCAGTCCACTAGTGGTTCCTGGGACTGGCAGGCAATGTAACAGGAGCTCAATGAACCAGACGCAGGAGCCACGGCCAGGGGTAGAAGTCAGCTAGCTTCTACGCACTGTCGATGTGAATGAGTCAGCCACACCCCAAATGAAGTCTCCCTCAACTGCATCAAGGCTGTGGCCACATTAAGGAGGTGCTACTCGACCCTTCTCCCCACAACTGCTTGCTGTCCTCAAAGAAGTGAGTCATGCCACAGCACGGCACATCACACGCAGCGTGGGAGAAGCCTGGCCCCGCCAGGTGGACCGAAAACCTAACCAGTCCCCAGTCCTGCAGCATCTTCATGGCCAGTCTGTTGCTGAAGTCACTTCTGCCAGGGATCCTTTCTCAGAGGAGACACGGATAAGGAGACAGGAGACAGGGCAGGGGGGTAACAGAGGTTGAAGAGACGGAAGTGAATTCTTAAACACTGTCCCAAAAAAGTGATTTGAATTGGAAATAACAAGTCTGATTCTTAGAACTAAGGAAATTATAGGCACTCCCCTGCCTGCTGGGTCTGTCGACATAGAAAGTATTACCACTGGCCTTCGGAGGTCTAGTCTGTGAATCAGGATACCTACAGGAGCAAATGTTTACAGAAGGCTGGCAGTTCACACCTGCCCAGAGGTATCTCAGGAGCCAGCCCCGGCCCTCTGCTGCTGAAAGACCCAACTTTGGAAATCCTCTGGCTCAATTCCCTCTGCAGATATAGGGGTGCCCAGGAGATACGGTCAATGTAACATCAACTGATTAACTGATGATTCCAAGAATCCCATTCTTTGTTCCTTCAGATCAGTCTCTGTGGGCAGCTTGGAGCTCACATCGTCCCGACTGCGCCGTCTCAGGCTTTGTCGTGGTGGCTGCTAGGTGCCCCCAGATTGGTCCTGACTCACAGTGACCCTCTGCACAACAGAACAGCACACTGCCGGTCCCACGGCATCGTGACAAGTGTCGTTATAGCTGAGCCCACTCTTGCGGCCACTGGGTCATCTGTCTTGTCAAGGACCCTCCTCTTTTCCCCGCCCCTCCACTTTACCAAGCCTAATCTCCTTCTCAGGGACTGGTCCCTCCTGACAACATGTCCAAAGTAAAGCCTGTCTTCTGCATCACACACACACACATATAATACATACACGTATGCACATATATGTACCCACAGATGTACACACATATAGAGATACATACACTCACTTAGGAGTCCTTGGTTCCACTTGTTTGCAATTGGCTAGTGTGTGAGTCTGGGTACATTAGAGAAGCAAATCCACAGAAACTCATGTATGAGAGAGAGTTTTATATAAAGGTTAAGTGCGCATCAAGAAAACGTCCCAACCCAGTGCTGCCAAAGCCCACAAGTCCAACATTAACCCATATGAGTTAGTTTATTGTGCTAACCTGGCCGATAATCACATGTGGAGCTAATTGAAAGGCAGAGGGATAAATGGGTGGTGAGCCTCGCCTTTCTAGTGCTCTGGTCTCTTGCTTTGTGATGGTCACACCAGGGTGCAGCTGCCTTAGCAGTTCCCTGCTTCAGCTTGCAAGATCGACTTCCTAC
>NW_022103920.1:1172548-1175052 GCF_000313985.2 Echinops telfairi | reverse complement strand
CGAGCCCTGGATTGCACAGTGGGCAGATGTGCCTCACCCACAGCCTCCAAATCCCCAGGGGCTGTTAAACTGTGTCCCATGAGAGCTACCAAGTCAGAACCGCCAGGGTGCCAATGAGACACATGTGTGTACGCATGCATGTTTGTGTGTGTGGTGTGTACACATGCGTGTAAGGACCTCTGTCAAACCCTGGTTCTGCCATAGCCCGGTTCCTCGCAGGTTGTGGGGCTCACAGATGTGTCGTTTCTCAGTGGCCTGGTGTGTGGCGACGCTGACAGAAGTTGGCTCCCAGCACATGACCAGCACGCAGGGTGGCTCTGCCGGCTCCATGGTCAAAGGCTGGGGCTGGTTTCCTGCATCATCGGTGGCCTTTAGATACCATTTTCACTGGCCATAAATTATTCCTGAAGCCACTTGAAAATGTCTTCTAAATCCAATTAAAACATAATTTCAGATCAAGCAGCCCCCCTCCCTATAAATCAGCCAGGTATTATCATTATTATACAAACAAAGGGTGATCACGCGAAAGTGTTTTCCATGCTGACGTGAGGAAGAGAGGTGCGTCTGAAACTCGCCAAGGTGGCTGTTCTTGTTGATTGGGTCGGTTATTAGATGTAACGTATGTGTGGACTTGACGTTTCGGTTTAGAGTATATGTAGAGTGGTAATTAGCCCACGCTGCCATTAGGCAGGTGATGGTGGGAGGGGGTGTCTTGTCTGCAGCATACTGATGATTATGTAAGTGTTCAAGAGATGAGGAGCCTAGTGGCGTGATGGTTATGCCTTGGGCTGTGACTCCAAAGACCCACAGTTCAAAACTGCCACCTGCTCCAGGGCGGGTGAGAGATGGGCTTTCTATTCCCATAAACTCCCAGGGGCAGCTCCACCCTGTCCTACGGGCTCACTGTGAGCCGTCACCGACTGGGTGACAGCGAGTTTGGGTTTGAGTTTAGTTCAAGAGAAGGAGAGCGGGAGAAGGAGAGGGAGAGGGCGAACGAGAGAGAGAGAGAGACAGAGAGAGAGAAAGAGAGAGAGAAACCGGGAGGATCATGGAGAGGCAGGAGGGGGATGAGGAGACAGGACGCAAAGGAAGCCAGAGTGAGGTGGGATCCAGGGGGAGTGGGTGGTGGCGTGCTAGGGAAAGCAGCTGCACTGGTTCTGGAATGGCTGGAGCGCCATCAGACCCTGTTCCTTGCAGGCTGCCTCGGGTGCCCAATAGAACGGCTCCACAGCGTCTGCTGTAGCAGTAGGCGGCTAGGCTTTCTCCAGAAATGGGTTTGTGTCCGCAAGCTCTTCATCAAAAGGAAGTAAAACCCAGTGTTCATTCTGTTACGAAGCAGGGGCCCAAGGTGGGTGGGTCCCTTGTCCTAATTGTCACTAACCAGAACAGGCTGAGGACAGTGGGCAAAAGTGAGAGTCCAAGTGCTGTAACTTGCAGTGTTTTGCTGTTGGCTCCGGTTTATATATTGTGATGTCAACAGGGATTGTTCTGGTGGTCTGGCCTTTCATATTCATCCCCAGGCGAGCTCTGCAAACACACGATAAGCACTGGCCTTTTGCTCATCTTACCTTCCCATGAAATATTTCCCACATCTTACATTTCTAACTCCAAAGGGAGTTTACTTTGCAGGGTGTCCCAAAGTGGGTGGTACTGCCGCCTGGTGCAGGGGTTGGGAGGTGGGGGTGGTATTCGACCAATCCAGGAGGGCTGTAAAAGCAGATACCTACCCTTTACTAAAGATCCAACCACCGATGCAGCAGTTTGTTGAAAGGGAGCTGCCAGATTCAGAAAAGGACGTGCAACCAGGGATAGAATTACTGATGTCAGATCAGTAATTGGCTGAAAGTGGAGACTATCAGAAAGGTGTTCACTTGTGTTTTATTGGCTATGCCAAGGCATTTTACTGTTTGGATCATAATAAGCTATGTCTAACCTGGAGAAGAATGGGAATTCCTGAACACTTCATTGTGCTCAAACAGAACTTCTACACGGATCAAGGGGGCAGTTGTGTAAACAGAACAAGAGAATTTGGCATGGTTTAAAATCCGGAAAGGTGTGCATCAGGGTTGTATCCTCTTACCATACCTGTTCAATCTGCATGCCAAGCACATCCTCAGAGAAGCTGGATTCTACGAAGAACAAAGTGGCATCAGGATTGGAGGAAGGCTTACTAACAAGCTGGGATACACAAATGACACAATCGTGCTTGTTAAAAATGAGGGGGGCTTGAGGCTGATGAAGACCAAGGATTTCAGCCTTCCGTGTGAGTTACAAGTCAATGTACAGAAGAAGAAATGCCTCACAACGGGACCACTGGGTACCATCATGCTAAACAGAGAAAAGATTGGAGTTGTCAAGGGTTGTGTCTTGCTGGAGCCACTAGCCATGCTCATGGAAGCAGCAGTCAAAAGAACAACAAACTCATCACATTGGGTAAATCTGTTGCACAAGAACTCTTTAAAATGTTGAACAGCAAGAAGGTTGCTTTGAAGCCTAAGGCGAGC
>NW_022103920.1:1169109-1172110 GCF_000313985.2 Echinops telfairi | reverse complement strand
GGCCGCGCTTCGTTCTGTGGGGCAGTAGGCTAGATAAGTTTGGGAGCCTATAGAGTAACTCAGGATTAAATGAATGCACGGTGTTTACCTTTGGCTTTTGTCTGATGAGCAACAAGTCGTGTGGTTTGGGAAGCACGTGTTTGGTGTCCTCTCATTTTACAAGCCATGCTCCCTGTAAGTCAGCTAGTCAGCTGCAGCTCCTACTCCTCCGATCAAGAATTACTGTGTAAGGCATAGATTCAGGACAGCGCTTCGCATGTAAGCAAGACCACAAACATATGAGAATTACCAAGATGGCTTCACACCAAGGCCTGGGTTTCTGACCCAATGTTGTTTAAGGGTTTAAAATATAGATGGGATTGGAACAGCTTTCAGGGTAGGGGAGCCAAATGGCCCAGATCACAGGGCCTGAATGTCTGGGAGCAGGGCCCTCCTGGGTCTGCTCACCTCACCGAAGGTGCTAACATGCTCTGCATACATGAGCAAGCCAGCAGGAGTTTCAGGCAAATCCTGCACCATGCGAGTCTGAAAGGTCGGGCTCACGGGAGAATTGCCAAGGCTGCTGTGTGGAGAAGGGCATCCAGTGACCTTCCGTCCCCGCCGGCTGGCCCACTTGCGAGGTTCTGTCCTTCACATTCCTGTCATGAAGCCAAGGCCCAAGCTGACAGGCCCACCACAGCCGGCCCTCCACGCTCTAGCAGACGGTCCCCGCAGAAGCTGCACTTTGGGTGGGTCTCTAGAAGTGGGGAAAGAGCTATGCATGGGGACAGATGTGCTCCTGTGGCCCAGGGGTGGTGCCGTGAGCCCTGGATCTGCGAATGCCAGCAGGCCACTTCTCCTAATAGCCTTCGTGTTTGATAGGCAGAGGCAGACGGGGTCCCATGGACACGCCCCTTCACGTCCTTTCCTCCCATCCTTTAATATCCTTTCTGGTCTTACAGACTCAATCACTCTGAGCCCAGGGACCTCGGCATCATCTGTGTGTGCCTACAGATCATGCGCCTGTGCAGGCAACATGCATGCAACAGGCATCTTGCTCATGGGAGCTAACTAACGTGCAATGGGTTGTGGGTTTGCGAAGAGGCCGTGTGGGCATAAATCACTCCACCTGCGTGTGCGTATGAGCTAGAAAGGCACAAGCAAGGTGCTCACTACAAACCTCAGGCAGGGGCCAACGCTGCCACTTACCTACCAGGGGCAGACAGAGAACTGAGGGGTCTGCAAGTTAACACAGAAAATTAATACCAACAACAATTCAACTGCAGACTGTTCTGGTTCAGAAACCCCCTTCTGTCTCCAAGACCACAATTTTGGCCTCATCATCTTGGTTTAAATTCATGTAAACCAATACATACATTTTGGGAACCTCAATAACATCTTGCTTTAAGAAAAAGTGCTTACTGCAAATGATTCCAGAGCCCAGACATTGAAGACAAAGTTCCCGGTTCTTTCTGAATCTCAAAGTTTCAAGAATGACAAATCAGACGATGATTTTACCCAACAAATAAAAACAAGTGCACTGCTGGCACAAAGGCTTATCCACAAGGGCTGCTGCAAGAGCCCTGGATAAACCAAGCACAGCAGGATCCGACGTGCTATAAATAAGCTGAGGTTATTCCGGAAAAGCAGATGATTCGATATTAGGATGTCTAATAATATAATTTATTACGTTAGCAGTACTAAGGAGAAAATGAAAACAATTATCTTTACCCAGATTGAAAAGGCCTTTGGTAAGACTCAATACACCTACCCAAATCCACTGCCATTAAGTCGGTTCTGACTCATGGAAACCCCGGAGGACACGGGAGAAGTGCTCCTTCGGGTTTCTGAGACTGTCAGTAAGGGAGCAGCCTCGTGTTTCTCCCAAGGAGCTGCTGATGGGTTAGTGCCTGTGAGCTTGTGGTTAGCAGCCAGTGCTCACCCCACTGTGCCACCAGCATTTCTTTAAAAAAAGTCTCTTTGAAAGAAATTAACTGCATGAATACTTCGTAGATGTGATTGTATGTGTGTGAGTATGCATGCATATGTGCGTGCATGTGTCTGTGTGTCATGGGAGTGTGTGTGTGTGTGTGTGTGTGTGTGTGTGTGTGTAGGAGCCAGCACCTCCAGCTTCTTCCATGAAGAACAAATACTTGAGACGTACCCACAGAGACAAGAGGAATGAGCCCTCTATATTCTATAAGGTTTAACATCCTATTAGAGGGACAGGCATATTTGACAAAGAAAGTAATTAGAGGCCAAAGGCTTTGAAAGAAAGAGTCAGAACCATTGCTATTTGCAGATGATATGCTTATTTATCTGAAAGTCCAAGAAAAATCAATGAGCTAACTACGAGATCCAAGGGGACAATTTACTAAAACAGCAGGACGTAGCATGAACGTGCAGAATCAATAGGCTGCACATAATTAAACAGGGACAGGCTGGAAGATGAAACCGAGGGGCATGGGAGATCCCTCCACCTTCCTTTCTGGTAGCAACCTTTTTCAGGGGAGGTGGGGACAGTAGGATATTTGCAGAGAACAAAGGGAAGGTTTGTGGTTTTCCTGTAAGAGGCAGGAGGGGCGGGTGGCACCTGATGGGGAACGTTCTGCTGTATTTCAGTTGACAAGAAGGTAGTTGCTCTGAGTGGAATTCCTTTTCCAAGTGGAACCCCCTGGATTTCTCCCCTATGGGTCACGGAAACACAACGTATCCATCGCAATCCTATCTCAATTTGTTGGGGGTTTTTCCCCCTGTCGCCGGCAGGTGCTTTGTCCTCTGCCACCCTGGTTTGTAGGGTTTCCGAAGACTGGCTGAGCCCAGAGTCTCCGGCGCTTAAAGTAAACAGCGTGAGTGGACGTAGAAGCAGACCCTGGCGAGGGACATGGTGGCCGATGAAGTGGAAGGGGCGATCGTGGACGAGGAAGATGGTCACAGTGGCTGCAGCAAATGGGCTGCAGACAGTCAAGATGGCGAGGATGGCGTGGCCCGTCGGGGTTCATCTTGTCTCACGGTGTCAGGG
>NW_022103920.1:1156997-1168431 GCF_000313985.2 Echinops telfairi | reverse complement strand
CCACCCTCTGAGCCCAGATGCCCCGCCCTGTGAGCCTGGAAGCTCCACCCTCTGAGCCCGGAAGCTCCGCCCCATGAGCCCGGAAGCTCCACCCTCTGAGCCTAGATGCTCCGCCCTGTGAGCCTGGAAGCTCCACCCTCTGAGCCCAGATGCTCCGCCCTGTGAGCCTGGAAGCTCCACTCTCTGAGCCCGGAAGCTCCGCCTTGCCTCCCTGTGTTTGCTGGGAGCTAATCTCCTCAGCGCTCAGAGCTGTCAGGGAGGCCGTGACAGTTGATGTCTACAAGGACTCCGAAGGGGCCTGCACCTACGTTTCCTTCCGCCTCACTCCTGCTGTCCGTCACATGTGGAGAGCCCGGCTGTAGCTTCCTTAGTATGAAGAACGAAGACCCTTCCCCCCACTCACCCTAGCTTCATGTGCCCTCCCAAGCCCGCGGGAGTGACACCCAGGCATGGCGGAGCAGGGGGCCGGGCTGTGTGCCCGGGGTGGGCTTCTTTCTCAGATGCACCACTTCCTGGTGCCCCTCCTCCTCGGGCGGGGTCTCCGCCCACCACCTCCAAGGGTCAGCCATCGCTGGAAGGTGCCCCTTCAAACACCACTCTAGGAAGGGTTCTCGCAAGGACAAGGCTGGAGAACCAACCCCCCACCCAATCAGGGACGGGTACACTTAGGAGGGTGCTGAAGAGGGTCCCCTGGGTGTGAGGTTGGGAGGGCTCCCTTCTAGGATGGTGCTGGGGAGCTCTCCTCAGAGATGACACTTGGAGGGGTCCCCACATGGACCGTGCTGGGAGGGTCCCCAGCTGAGGAAGACAGGATGGTGCCATGAGTGTCGGTCATAGGCTTGTTGGGGCATCAGGTGGGGGTGGACACTGAATTCTAAGCAAGGCGCTCTATGTTGGCTGTGGCAGTCAGGAGGGAGTGTGCATGTTTCCCGTTTAGTTCGACATTGGCATGAACTCCCTGACTTATCGATTGGAAGTAGAAGAGCTTATTTTGGTAAATCCCATGTGACTTCAGTCAAGACAGGCCAAGCTTGACTTCCCGGGTGCACCTCAGAGCAATGGTGTTGTCACTGAATTGTCAATATTTGCCCAGACAGCGGGCACCTGTCACTGCCCCGGAGGAGGGAACACTCATGGATGAGACCTGCATCACCGAGGTAAAGAGACACAAAAATAGACAAGCCACACCTGGCGTTCCACTCAAAGTTAGGCCTGGGGAACTAGATTTGGGAGAGATATTTACAACTGAGGCACAAGTGCCTGAAAACCCCAGTCTTTTCTTTCTCCGAATCTCCTGCAAAGAGGTGAATGTGCCCCCAGAAACGCAAACACAGCAGAAGCTTGAAACCCATAAAAGTCAGCTCAAGGACTCCCCCAGAAGCGACCCACAGCCCAGCGGGTCTAGTCCAGGGGAGTCAGGCCCCCTTCCAGTGAGACGGTAAATCCACAGAACAAGCTGTTTGTAATTAAAATCAAGCACGCCGACACCATTCTGTGCCCGTTTTTACAGTCCAACGCCTGTTATAAAACAGGGAGGCTTTCTCCGCGTTGCTGCTTGAACCACATTTCCGGTCAAGAGGAGCTGCTGCCTTGAAAGCAGTTGGCCTTTGGAGGACTCGAATTGCTCACTATGCTGCAATGAGAGAGCGGCGGCTGTCTCCAGGTGGCACCTCCCCCGGTGCTCAGAAAGGTCACCTGGAAGTTTCTGCTTGGTCCCGTAGCTCTGAAGTCAGCCCGTGATTAGTGAATGGCCGTGTGTTGGTGAGGTCTCCTTTCCTCTCTTCTCATTGCCACCGCTTTGTATGTGTGCGGTGCCTGCAGCACAGCCCGGACCCCACATGCACGCATCTCCACAGCCCCAGTCCGAAAGTACAGCTGGTATCGGAGAGCCACGGTAGAAAGCCATGAGGCAGTCACCACCTCACAGAGCTCCCCCGTGCATCAGGACAGAGCTGTGCTAAGGTTTCCAACCCAAGGAGAAAGCCAGAGCTTGCTTCAGAGGCACCTCTGCCGAGGCAAACCTCCAGCCTTGGGGCATCAGCCAGCATCCTACTGCTTGCCCCTCCGGGGACACCAGTGGCTTCCTCTGTGACCCTTGAAGATGTCTCTTCTGCAGCTCCTGATGACCTTCCTAAACACGTCCGCGCTGCTCTCAGTTTGCACTTCAACTGCCATCCAATGGGCCCTAACTCGCAGCACCTCTCGGAGACAGGCAGACTGTTTGCCAGCATTTCCAGTGCCATACTCTTGACAGGAGCAGATTGCTGTGGCTTTTTCCCATGGAGCATGGATGTCTGTGTATTGTGTGCGTGTGTGTGTGTGTGTGTGTGTGTGTGTGTGTGTGTGTGTGCGCAGACCACTGACTTTTGGGTTAGCAGCCCATACCCATTGGGCCACCAAGGCCATTCTGATTCACAGCAAATCTGCATAGTGTTTCCCAGACTGAATCTTTTACTGGAGCAGCAGCCTCTTCTTACAGTTAGCAATCCAACCCGCACCTAAGCCTTCCCATCACGACTCCTTAAACTCGCAACCAGGCCTGAAAATATTAATGCATTCAGTCCCACAGAGGGCAGATAGGATCATTTTTTGCCAGCTTGTTGTTGCCAGGCCCCATCCAGTCACCTCAGGCCCATAGTGCCCGATGTACAGCACGGCAAACACTGCCCAGTCCTGCGCCGTCCTCACCACTGTTCTGACACCGGAGCCCGTTGGGGCAGCCACTGTGCCGCCCATCTTGTTGAGCCTCCCTCTTTTCGCAGCCCTCCTGCTTTACCAGCATGATGCCCTTCTCCAGCATGATGACTGCTCTCTCCTGACGGCACGCCCAGGTCGGCGAGACCAAGTCTCACCATTCTTGCCCCAAAGGGACAGCTGGCTGCACTTCTTTCCAGACAGATCTGTTGGTTCTGTTGGCAGTACGTGGCGCCATCCGTTTTCTTCACAGTATTCAGCTCAATAATGCAAATTTAAGGATTCTTCTTTGGTCTTCCTTGTGCATTGTCCAACTTTTACATGCAAATGAGGCCATTGAAAATACCACAGCGTGGGTCAAGCACACTGTGTTAGACCAGGTTGACTAAAGAAAAAATCCAGAGACACTCACATATATGTAAGAGAAAACTTTATATCAAGCAGTAATTATATATCAATACAAGATCCCAGAGCAATGCAGATCAAGTCTATAAGTCCAATATTAGCCCATAAGTCCCATGAATGCCCATGAATTCCACAGGCAATGATGCCAAATGCAGGAAGATCACAGGCTGGTAGGTGGAAAGTCCTGTGAGTCCAATGGCAATGAACACATCCCCAGGGCCCTGGCTGCCATTAGCATGGCTCCATGTGGCTCAACGTGAAGAGGGAGACAGTGTTTCCCTGCCTCTAGGGAGGAAAAGGAAGTCCCAGAATCCTCATGAGTAGGTCACACCCACAAAGACTTATCACCAGGCTGTAACCTGATTAACAGGCTAGGCTCCACCCCTTCATTCTTATTTATCAAGTTGACATGCAAATGTGCAACTACCACACACACCTTATCCTTCCGCAAAGTGGCATCCCTGCCCTTCGACACTTTAAGAAGGTCTCATACAGCAGAATTACCCAATGCAATGTGCCCTTTGATCTCTTCACTGCTGGTTCCTTGAGCATTGATTGTGAATCCAAGCAAGACAAAATTCTTGACAACTTCCACCTTTTCTCCACGGATCATGCTGTTGCCTCCTGGTCCAGTCGCGAGGGTTCTGGCCTTCTTTACTTGGAGCTGCAGTCCTCCTGAAGGCTGCGACCTGCGATCGGAACCCTCCTGAAGGCTGCGACCTGCGATCGGAACCCTCCTGAAGGCTGCGACCTGCGATCGGAACCAGCAGTGCTTCAACTCTTCCTGGCAGGTTTTTAAAAGCCTTCCTCTAGTCCTGATACCACATTCTTCTTCATATAATCCAATTTCTCTGATTATTGACTCAGCACACAGCTTGAATAAGTATGGTGAGAGGATACAGCCCTTATGCACACCTTTCATGATTTTAAATCATACAGTTTCCCCTTGTTCTGTTAGCACAACTGCCTCTTAATCCATGCACAGGTTCTGCATGAACACAAGTAGGTGGCTGGGTTATCCACACTTTATTATGGTCCACCCCATCCAATGCCTTTTAGCAGCTTAGGTTGAGACAAAATCAAATTAATGAGATGCTTGTTCTATCCCATGCTACCAAGGACTTATGTAAATTAACTGACCTCTTTAACTGAGACGAAACTTGGAATGTTCTATTTGTGTAAACACTGGCTTATCCAAGCAAGAACATACGTAAGTGATAATGGCATTTGTAGGTCAGCCAGAAAGGCACCAGTGAAAGGACACGGGAGAGACACAACAGTCAACATGCTCGGTGTGTATTTGCTAAACTTGCGGTCGCAGCCAGCTTGGTCAAGTAGAGGGTCCGTGAGCAAGAGGAGGACTCTGGATAAGGCAGATGGACACAGTGGCTGCAACAATGGGCTCAAACGTGACAACAAGTGTGAGGACAGTGCAAGACCGGGCAGTGGGCACCTAACGACATGCATGAAAACAACATAAGGAGTTGTCAGATGAATAAAAGCCAGATGGTCGCACCTTGTCTAAACAAAATGTTGGCTGATGATGATGACGTCGATGTATGAATCATCTTGCACAATTATTGGCACGTTGGGGAGCAGATTTGTGTCCTGGGGTCTCCTGTCTCTTTTTTAACAAATTATAACAAGCAAAACAGGAACACCCATTTGGGAGTCATAAGGATGTTGATTTCTAAGGTGGCTGTGAGACCTTAGAAAGCTTCGAGTTTAACCTGTTTGGGTGAGAGCTACGTGGCATCTTCCAAGAAAATGTTAGTAGCTGGTGTTTTAGGAACTTGTCAGCAGCTACAACTTCTGTTCTTCTACCTGAGCAGCTGTGGGAAATGAGAAGTCCTGGAATGGTCTCCTTGGACCTACTGTTCATTCCAGTCACGGTCTGAGCATAGATCTGCTCTCATAGAGAAGTCTTCAGATTTAGAATTTGGTTGAGGAGACCCACACTGTGTCCTAGGACTGCCAGTCCAATATCTCCAGTCTCCTGAACAATCTTATATTGGACTCTCTGCCTCACCTCAAGCATTCTCAAATTCTCCATCTCAGCCAGCATAGGACTATTTGCAAGAAACCAGCTTGCTGCTAGTTGGTGCCCAGGACACTCCCACCTATGGAGAGCTGACACACAACAGAACCAAGTGTTTCCCAGTGCCACTCCATCCACACAAGCATTGCTGTGTGTGGGCCCATTCTTGTGACTCCTGTGGTATCCTACCTCCCTCAGCATTCCCCTGCTTTAGCTGAGAAGCGAGTCAACAAAATCCCCACAAATGCACAAACGTGCAACATCGTAGTACGTGGAGGAAAGAAAGACATCAAGGATTTTATTTAGATAACTATCAAGCCCCACAGAAGCAGTCCACAGTCAAGAAGCCAAATGGTGTGTTGTGTGGAGCAAATCTAACAAAGGTTTCTGTAAGGCTCTAAAGAGTGACATGAGCCCCTGACCCATTTGTTCATCTTCTCACGTGGATGCGAAGGCAGGAAATGTAACGGGCAGGCCTGGAAGAATCAATGTATCCGAATTGTGTTGCCAGAGGATAGTGAATCGACCAAGGACTAGCAGGAAAAGACAAACAAATCGCTCTTGGAAGCAATAACACCAGAAGGCTCCTTAGAAGTGGGGATGCTGGAATTTTGTCTCTTCCCGAAAGACAAATCCCTACTGCACAGAAAGCCAAAATCTACTGGCTTTTAGCAAACAGTATTTGTCACAAACTGTTTCCGATAGAGAGATGTCTAACCACCTCAATTTACAAACAGCATTGCCTTCCAAACAGACTAGCACTTTGCAGGGGGAAAATTAACTTAAACAACAAGAACAAGAACCAAACCTCAGCAAGTGTTTAAGTAGCTTACCTCATATTTGCTCTGAATCAGCTATAAAAATAATGTCAGAAATATCCATTTCAATTTCTGTAATGTTCAAACACTAAAAGTCTGCATAACCATAGTGGAGCAATGTGGGCTTGATAAATGCAGCTGGGCCGGGCATTGGCAGCACATGTCGGGCCAAAAGGCCTTCACATGGCTGTAGAAACAAAGGCCTGTTTGCACACTTACTGGTGAGTGGGAGTCTATTCAGAACCGTAGGTGCTTCCCATTGACCTCCGGTGCCAGGTATTCATCTCACTGGTCGTGCGGACAAAGCAACGGTTTAGAAGTCCTGGGGTTGTTAGGTACTCTCAAGTTATTTCCAACTCTTTTTTTCTTTTTTAGGAGATCTGTGTAAAACACCCGTCAGGAGATATGTGGGACACACGTGTCTGATAGCTTTAGAAAGCATCTGTCCTGGTCCATGTGGGAAATATCCATCAGATTTCTTTTCCTTTCTTTTTTTTAAATTTTCACTTCTGTTGGTTGGCTCGTTTTAATTTCCAACTCCAGCCCCCACCGCCCTCCCAGTTGTTTCCCGGGCTGAGCCCAGTGCTGCGGCAAGTGTCCTTTCACATCCTCATGGCCTTCCTCTTCGTCAATGCCCTCCACTCTGTCAAGCATGGTGGCCTTCACAGGGACTGGACTCTCCTGATAACAGGTCAGGAGAGAGAGTTTGTACATGAGATAAATTCTCACTCCCCTCACTCTCAGGGAGCATTCTAGCTGGGCTCCTTCCAAGAAAGATTGGCTTGATGCTTTCAAGTCTTTGCCAGCACCATCATTCAAATGCAGCAATTCAGCTGCAGTCTGCCTCATTCAATGTCCAAATGTCACATAGGAGCTGACTGGAAAGACTCTGGCTTGAATAAGGGACACCTTAGTCCTCACAGTGATTCCTTGCTCTTCAAAGCTTTATAGAGGGTGTGCGTAGCAGATTTTCCCAATGCAAATGTGTCTTTTGATCTCTTGACTGCTGCTTCCTTAATAAGCATTCATTGGCTTTGGATCCAATCAAAATGAAATATTTGACAAAATAAATCTTTGTTCCTGTGGTAGTTATATAATCTGTTCTCAATTTGAGAGGATTAAGAATGAAGGGGTGGAGTCTAGCCTGTCAATCAGGTCATAGCCAATGAGGCCTCTGTGTGGGCATGGCCTTCTCCTGAGGATTCTGGGAGCTCCTGTATTTCCTCCTTGGAGGCGGGAGATCTCTACTCACTCCCTGAGAGACATTGCGGTTGACAAGACACATGGAACTACTCTAGTGCCCTGAGCTGGAGGAGCCACGTGGAGACCCCTGACAGCACTGAGATGCTTCCACCACCACTGGATCCACGAGACTTCCCACCTACTGGCCTGTGGTCTTCCTGCATTCAGCATCATTGCACGTGCTTAATAAATCTGAAGAGGACTTTATAGATTGGTGTACTCTTTATATTCAGATGGCTGGCCAGGTTGCTGTCTTCTAAATTCCTTGGCACAGACCAGGGAATGCTTCTGGTGCCGCATCAGCTTGGTGAAACATTGCCTTGTTTTTCGTTAATGCTTGAAGTACATACCGGACTTCTTCCTTTCGTACCATTAATTCTTGAGCATATGCTATCCCTTAAAATGGTCGAAGGTTGACTAGTTATATTTTATATACTGACTTTGTGTATTCTTTTCCTTTTCTTTTGTTGCTTCTTTGTTTATTCATTATTTTTCCCATAGAAGCTTTCAATATTGCAACTCAAGGCTTGAATTTTTTCTATAGTTTTTTTCAACGAGCGATCTGTTGAGCTGTTCTTCCTTGCTGGTTTTCTCTCTCTAAGTCTTTGGACATTTCATTATAACCCTTTACTTTGTCTTCTTGTGCTGCCCTTGGAAATGTTCTGTTCAGTTCTTTTCATCATCTCTTCCATTTGCTTTAGCTCCCGTGCAATCAAGAGTGAGGTTCAGAGTCTCTTCTGTCCTCCTGCTTTGATATTTTCTTTCTTTCCTGTGTTTTCATGACCTGTTGTTTCTTCGCGTGTGGTGCTCTTGATGTCCTGTCACAGCTCGTCAGACCTTCTGTCATCTTAGTGTCCACGGGGTCATATTGTTCTTGAAGTGTTCTCAAAGTCAGGAGGGGTACTCCAGGTTGTGTTTTGGCTCTGGGGTGTCTATTTTCATTTTCTTCAACTTCAATCTGCACTTGAATATGAGCATTGATGGCCTCTTCCACAGTCAACCCCCGATCTCATGTCCGTGGATGCTATTGAGTTCCACCTCCTCTTCCCACAGATGTAGTCAATTTGACTCCTGTGTATTACATCTGGTGAAGTTCAAGTGTACAGTCTTCGTTTATGGTGTTGGAAAACAAGGCATTTGCAATGAAGACATCATTGATCTTGAAAACCTCTTATCATGCCATCTCCAACTTTGTTTCTGTCACCACAGCCTGATTTCCCCACTACTGCCCATTACTCCTCCTTTCCAACGTCTAACAGTACACTTACAATACGTCTCAGTGTATCTAGAGTGCATGTTTCATCAATTTCAGGCTGAAACAGGTAGAATTAAACAAGTCATTCATTACTAGATTTAGCAGTCGGTGCATACATTTAAATAATAATGATATTCGTTGGTCTTCCTGCATGCATGTAGCTATTACCACGGACAGCATAAAGAGAGATCTGTAAATGGGCATTTGACGCTGAGTAAAAAGCCATTCCTCTTGCGTTTGTCATGCCAGCACAGTAAACCACAGGACTGTCTGATTGGCGGATGCCTGCCCATTTCAACTCACAAAAGCCTAGAACATTGCTTGTATGCATCTTTGTGCATTCTACTTCATGATTGCCAATTTCCAATGTTCTTAGGTTCGTACTGTGTACAGTCCATGTTCTGATTATGGATAAATGTTCACAGCTGTTTCCTCTCATGTTGTGCTGGGCTTCATCAGCAAGTGGGTGGCCTGGGAGCTTTGCTTGGTCCACGTCAGGATGGTGGCTCTACTTGGAGCAGTAGTGTGAGTGCCTCCGGACCATCCGCTCTCCTCTCGCGGTGCTCTAGCTGGTGGTGTTCCGTTGCTGTTCGTCAGGTTTTCATGGACTGGAAGTACTCGTGCTAGTGCTACTACCCCCACTGGCACTGTGGTGGTGCTCAGACACACGGGAGAGGGGCCTGCAGGGAAACAAGGGGGCTAGGGAGGCGCACACACCTTCCAGTCAGCAGTCATTTGAGCTCCAAAGGGCAGCCTTGACCCAAGGTCAAAGGTCAGTAGGCAGGGAGGTCTAGAAACACCGGAAGCTGGAAGCAGAGGGCAGAAGTGGGATGGGTGATGTCACGCTGCGGGATCGCAATCAGTGCCATGAAACAAGCTATTAGCCTGATGAATGCCAAACAGATTTGCTCTGTATGTAAGCCTTTACCCAACTCACAACGCAACTTTCTAAACACTCTGTGGAGCAGTTCTACGCTGACATTAGTGGGGTCCCCTGAGTCAGAATCAATATAGGCAGAGGCCCCCCGTGTGTGTCTGTGGGTCCTGTAGCTCCCAGGAGGTTGGATAAAAAGGGTGCTCGCACCGGGTTCAGGAACCTGTGTCCCTCACAAGTGTGGTCTGTGCCTGGTCGCACTTCATCCCACTCAGTCCCCACAGGCCTTCCTTTCTTCCTCTGCAAAACAATGGGGCTGACCAGGAGTTCAGAAAATTCTCCTGCGGTCATGCCACTCTGCTGCAGGGAATTCCGCTTCCTTTTCATGCAGGAGGTGGACTGGATGAGTTTCCAGCAGAGAGTACACACGTGAGCAATCTTGGGTCACTAGCTCAAGGTTTAGAACAGAAGTGAAAAGATTTCTGAGGACGCGACCTGAGGTGGGCATCACGTATGTTTGAAGCTGAACATACAGGAGACTAGACCATCCCCTCGATAACTCTGACTCCCTGTGTGCACGGCTCCCTGAATTGTGTCTGAATTAAACATTGCCAGTAGGCCCTCAGACGACTATACGCACAGGAACACTTTACTCCGGTAGGGCGATTCCAGTCTGTCTCTAGACTCCTGCCTTCGCAAACACTCAGGACAGGTCTCTATGGTGCACATTCAACTCCAGCTCTGGGCAGCGGGGTTATTACTCTGGGTGAGGAACGCTGACTCCTTCGACTGCACCATTCATAGGTGCATGTTTCTGCTCCAGAGGCTTGTTTGTGGCTCTATTGTTAACTTTTTACTGTGATTGGGGTGAAAGTTAGAAGCAGCCCACTTTTCCATTCGTTGATTCACACAAATGTCCTGGGTGACACTCACGCAGTCCCCACAGTGTGGCAGCGTCCTTCCCCCTTTGGT
Organism: Echinops telfairi; assembly: GCF_000313985.2. Classification (NCBI taxonomy): domain Eukaryota; kingdom Metazoa; phylum Chordata; class Mammalia; order Afrosoricida; family Tenrecidae; genus Echinops; species Echinops telfairi. The sequence continues at coordinate 1,158,133 of NW_022103920.1, read as the reverse complement.
CCCGTGTCCCATGTCCCTGGGTCCTCCCCTTGCACTTCCTGCCCCCCAAGCAGTGTCCCTGTGGTAATGCTGCCCTTCAGATTACCTTTGGTTGCTTACCCCAGCAGGCAGGCACCTTCTTAGGTTATTATTCACCATGTGGGCCCTGCTATGGTTTGGCAGGAAGAGGAGCCGGGGGTGATTTCGGTTCTAGGCCTGAAGAGTGGCCAAGGGCCTCGGTCTTCGGGATTCTAGTCGTCTCCATCCGTCCGAGAAGCTGGTCATTTTCAAGGAGTTTTGTTCCTGGTCTTTCCCCAGTGTGCTTAGGACCCTCTCTCTCCTGTGATCCGTTTCAGAGGACTCAGGCGTGCTGGCTGCGCACCCTTCACTTCTTCTTGTCTCGGGCTTATGGGGGCTGGAGGTCGTATGGTCCATTTGGGCCTCAGGTTCCAAGTGTCTTTGATGTTTTCATCCTTCATTCCTCCAGACACAGGAAGACCATTTGTTTCACCTTGGATGGCCACTCACAGGCTTTTAAACCTCAGCTGCTGCTCACCGAAGCAGGATGGAGGGCATTACCTGCACGGACAATGCCCACTGACCCTGGTGTCTGACCCCTGAGACGAGATCCCGAATGCGCAGGCCCAGGGATACATCCCTTCAGCTATTTGGAGATGGCTGAGAGGTTTTCATCACCTAGCCCCTGTATGCTCGATGTTGTGGTTTTTATCAGGTGCTATGGAGTCCGTTCTGAGTGATGGAGACCCGATGCTGCCCTGCAGTCAGGATGTGTTTGCATCAAAGGCAAACGCGGCTTAGAGATAGCCTCTGGCAAGCCTGTGTATACTGATGGCTGTAGCACCTCCCCTCCCCACACCTCTGAGCTTGCCTGTCTGGGCATGGACTTGCAGGCTTTGCCTTTGCTGCTACTGTAGGGCCATGTGTGTGATTGCACCCCTGTGCTGCCTTTAATCTGGTGTCCCAGCACGTCGAATGTACATTTCAGTTGACCAGGTCTGATCCTTAGACGGAGTGTCCATGTGCCTAAGAAACAAAGCCGAGGGAATCATATACCCATGTCACTGGGTCTTTGTTTAGCAAATGATGTTTTAAAGAAATTACTTTCTTGGTTCAATCATGCACTGGCTCCTTTATGT
>NW_022103920.1:1153224-1156545 GCF_000313985.2 Echinops telfairi | reverse complement strand
TGGGATGTTTTCGTGATGCACATTTTCTTTGCATAAAACTCTCTCTTATACGTGAGTTGCTGTGGATTTGTTTCTCCAAAGTACCTAGACTAATACAGTGAGTGTGTGTGTGTGCGCACGTGCATGCAGCAGCAGAATTTTTCCTATATTTCTTCCTGGAAAACATCTGTCTATTAAGTGTACCCCTCTGCCTTAGGAAATGCCTCTACTAACTTAGGTACAAGGGCCCCTGGAAGCCACATTGTTTCCCTGGGCCATTTTCAACACTTGGGATCCTTTGCAGTGAACATAAGACAGTCTACATGTTCTTCTTCTGCAGATATTGGGGAGCTCAGAATGGAGGGGGACCCAACTAAGGGGCTGCTTCTCGGAGTGATTTCCGAGCTGTACAAAACAATGAACCACAGGGATGAGGCATTCCATTTCAAACTGTACATTTCTGTACATTTTCCTACTTTGCTAAACGTATAAAAGCTATTTATTTAAATAAAATATGTGAGCTCTTAAAATAACTCAGTGATTTCCTTCATGATAATTTTATTACTAAAAGCACTGCCTTCAAATATTGTATGACACATGTCTGTTATAGGGTCATGTGAAAATACCCAACAGAGGCTGCCACGTGATGGCCTATTCAGTGCATGGCCTCTTAATGGGCAGGGCCTGTTCATGTTTCTGTGATCAGTTTCTGTGGTTCATTTTAGGGTGTTGCTTGCATGTTAATGAACATATAGAGCAGCTCTCTTTCCTTGTCTCGGGGAATCTTGCACAACATTGGCTGTGCCAGTCTATTTGCTGCACAGGTAGATAAAGCCCTCACTGATTTTTCAGATTAAGGACTTAGGCCAGACACGTGTTTTCATCTGTAAATGAAACAGCATGCTGTAGATGGGGGATTCTGCAAAGCCTGCGCTCAGATGGCTTGATTTAGTGTATAATTGCACTGTGTGCGCTCGTGTGCGTGAGAGAAGCAAAGCAGGACCAGACTTCCTGTAACTGCATCTCATTGGCTCAGAGGCATGGGAGGAGTGGGGCAGGGGACCCAGAATTCACCAGTGGGACAGCAGCCTGAGGCATTCACGGATTGTAGTCACCAAGTCCCAGGGAATTTTTAACAATGCATGCAGAATGGAGTTCAAAGATAATAGACTTTTCCTGTGAATTTTTGAAGTTCTCTCATATTACTAAAATGGTTCTCAAAGCCATGTCCAACTATTTAAACTGTTCAATATTCACTTATTCAACATCCATTTAGCAACTATTTATTCAGATCCCACTCACGTGCATCTGGAAGCTAAGCAGTGAGGAGGAAGACCCAAGAGAGGCATTGGCAAAGAATACTGGACGTACCAGGGACTTCTAGAAAACACAAAAGCTCTGTCTTGAAATAATTAAAGCCAGAATGTCCCTTGAGAGTAAGGATGGTGAGGCCTCAACTCATTCCCTTGGGAATGTCATCAGGAGAGACCAATCTCTCGACATCACATCCAGTGAGTGAGAAAGAGGACGGGCCTCAATGGGATCGAGTGGCGCAGTGGTTTCTGCAGTGGACCAAGCATAGCGACAGTTGTCAGAATGGCACTGGCCAGGTCATGCGTGGTTCTGTTAGACGTAAGGCCATCATTAGTCAAGGGCAACTTAATAGCAACTATCAGCAACAGCTCCATGCCAGCCCAGTGGAAGAACGTGGAAGACAACAAAACTCAGTGTTATGGAACGTCTAGTCTAGCAGTTCTCAACCTGTGGGTTGAGACCCCTTTGAGAGTTGAACGACCCTTTCACAGGGATCGCCTGATTCATAACAGTAGCAAAATGATAGTCATGAAGTAGCAATGCAAATCTTTTTATGGTTAGGGGTCACCACAACATGAGGAACTGTCTGAAAGGGTCACTGCGGCATTAGGAAGGTTAAGAACCTCTGGTCTAGTCCAATGAAGAATCCTGACAACAGTCAGAAGCCCGACAGAATGTGATTAGATGTGTGATCCACGAGAGGGAGAGCACGTAATGGTGGTGGAGAGGAGAGTGGTGGCTACTTCAGGTTGGGAAGTCAGAGAGGCGTCTTGAGGGAAGTCCTCGTAAGGACACAGAAGAACATGGTGGGGAAGACTCGGGATTCATTGGAGAATAGGAAGTGTGTGTGTGTGTGTGTGTGTGTGTGTGTGTGTGTGTGTGTGTGAAGCCTGTAGAGAGTGTGACTTGCCAGGAACCCCGAAGAGGGCAGGCATCAGGAGAGGTCCACGAGGAACACAAGATGACCAAGGGGAAGTGCGCGGAGAACACGGCGTGCAGGCACCCACCGGAGCTCAGCCTTTTCCAGAGCGCATTGTGGATGGACCTGCTGGAGGGTCTTAAACAAGAGTGATCGTGGCTGAGCACTGTGTTAAGACTTCCTTGCAGCCAGGAAAGAGTGGAAGACAGCAGAGGGAAGCATTCTAGGGCAAGCGCAGCATTCTCCTGGGGCCGCCTTACAAGGTACCATAAACGGGTGATTCATAAGGGCAGAAATGTCTTCTCTCACTGTCCCGAGGCTGGGAGATTGGGATGCTCTTTCTACTGATTTCTGCTGAGGCTCTGGGAGACTCTATCTCATACCTCTCCCCCAACTTCTACTGGGAACATAATCTCATCCCTGTCTCCATCTTCACACAGTCGCCTCCCTCAGCATCTGTCTCATTGTGTTTCTTCTCCTCTTTTGTAAAGATACCATTCAGATGGGAATAGCACACACCATACCCTAGTGTGACCTTATGTTAACTGATAGCACCTTTGAAGGTCATAGGGGTTATTGCTTCTACCTATTCAGAGGATAAAACTCAATCTGTAACTAAAGGAAAGTTGGTGTTAGCTTGGACTAGAGTGGTAGAGAAACAGAAGAGTGGAAATATTGGAGACAAATTTCCAAATGTTCTTTCACAAAGCTTTGTTGATGTTTGACGAAGGGGCAACAGATGGGGAAGTAGGGGTGACCTCCAGTTTCCAGGCATGAGCAAGCATGGGGCCACTAGCAGAGAGGGGGGAGCACACAATTGAGAGGAAAGTCAAAAGACATGTTTGCTCCTTCAGGATGTCGCTCTTGCATCCCAGTGCTGCTAGGGAGGGGCTGCATACAGATCGGAGGTGCAGACCAGAGGACGTGAGACCTGGAGATTAGGGTCTAACTATGAGTCAGGGAGCAGGTAAGGAGGGCTCAGCGGTTAGGGTCCTTTGGCCGTAACTGTGGATCTAAATACATCCACACGCTGGGTTTGATGGGGCTGTGAGTGCTTTTGACAAAAGGACTTTTGTAAAGGAATGTAGGTCTGACTGGTGTTTACTGAC
>NW_022103920.1:1147276-1152831 GCF_000313985.2 Echinops telfairi | reverse complement strand
GCCCACAAGCCTTTCAAAGATCGCAGTAGTCATTTAGCTGAATGCTGCGTAGCTTCCGGATGGCTTCCGGGGCCGTGTCTGTTCCTGGTTTGAAGAAGTCAGCACTATCTCAGCGTTAGGGCTCCTCTGGTCTCAATAGGCCCAGGGAGTGTGGATTCTGTAAGAATTTGAAATTCTTCAGACTTCATCTTGTCGATAGATAAAGATCAAACCTCTCCAGAAGTGGGCGGGCCACTGGCCATCACACAACCTTCCCGAGTGTCTTGCTCGGTCGAACTGCTCAGTCAAACTGCCCCACAAAGCAGCACACTGTGTGGCATATATCAGTTGGTACTGAAGCAGTGTTGGGGGCATTGCAGTGGTCAGTTGAGCTTCTAACTGAAGGGTTAGCAGTTCAAAGCCACCAGTCACTCAAAAGGAGAAAAACGAGGCTTCCTCCTCCCGCAGAGTTACAGTCCTGGAAATCCACAAGGCAGTTCCACCCTGTTTTGTGGGGTTGTGATGATCAGAATTGACTCTGTGGTGGTGAGTTTGGGTTTGTGGTTAGATTAATATCAGACCGTAGAAAGTATTGATGATTGTTTCCCTAAAGGATGGATCCCCATTGACTCATTCAACGTATGTGAACTGAGCTCCTGCTGTGTGCGATAAAATGTGTGGCTTGACGGAGCTTTTTTACAGCAGTCTGACCTCAGACCATGTCCATAGATTTTTATCTCTGTCTGTTGGGCTGTTTCCAGCTGCAAGAACTTGAACAATAGCAACGTGGGATCCTGTGGGACATAAGAAGCCCCGAAGCAGACCAGTGTCGGAGTGAGCCGGCTCCCGTTCTCTATGGGTTAGGATAGATCTGTGGTCGGAACAAGACTCAAACTACAAGTGGCTTAAGCCTGACGGGGAGTCCCTGGGTGGTGCAATGGTGCACTGCTGCCTGAAAGGCTGGAGGTTTGAGCCCGCCCCCAGCGCTTGGGAATAAAGGCCTGATGATCTACTTCCTGAGAACCTATGGGGCCTGAGGTCACCCGAGTCAGATTGGACACAGGACAGTGTGGAATCATTGTCCCTGCAAGCTCACTGGGTCGGTGGTCCCAGCCGACAAATGGTTCAGCATGGAGATGCTTAGCTGGCACCCTGGGCTGCCTCTGTACCCACAGACAGCTCCTGCAGGCTCAGCTCAGGAGGTGCAGAAGGGATAATGTGGGTGGCCTTCCCCCACGAGCCCCAGGCAGGCATGTTCACCTGTGATGACAATGCTCTTGAGCACACCTTTCAGGAAGCTCAGCAGAGTGTGTGCTGCTGGGCAGTGGCCCCCCTGTCAAGGTGGAAATTCTGCTGTTAGGGGAAAAGTGAGTTCATTAGGAAGCCTAGATCTTCCCTCTCTGTCCTGGGGGTGAGGGGCAGTGGACACTAGCGAGGAGGAGGAGGATGGAGAGGAAGGGGTAATAGTGATGGATGAACGTCTTCCTGCCAGGCTCCTGAACACCAGCTTCCTGCTGTCGCCAGATTCGCCTGCTCATCATTCCTGAGCAGTCAGTGGAGAAACAGTGGGTGCTAACGTTGGTGTCATTAATGTGGTGGTGGAGGCGGTGATGGAGATGTGGCTGTTCTTGCTGGCCGCCTACCCAGTGACCTTGCAGAGAACAACCCCCACACTGCCCTGGGTGGGCTCTAACTCTTGGGGACCTCACCCATGTCAGAGTAGAACCCGGCTCCACAGGGTTCCAGCCGGTGTTTGTGGTGGTGCAGTGCTGGTCTTGCTAGTATTGGGGTTATTGGTGGTGGTGTTATGATGGTCTTCCTGTTGGGCTTGTTAGCATTGATGTTGCTGTGGTGGCGGTGAGGGTGGTGGTGTTGTAGTAACTGTGATCAACTGTGCCTAGCCAATAGCAAGAAACTCAGCAGTCCATCACAGGCCATTCTTCCTCGTCTGCCCTCGTCTGGGCCTTGGGGGTGGCTGTCAGCGCCAGGTGACTCGCGGCAGCATGTGTGTTCAGAGTAGACCTTGTCTCCAGCCTGTGACTCTGCAGAGGCAGATGGCCAGGCTCCTCCTCTGGAGCACCTCTGGGAGAGTGCCAGCTGCCACCGGGTGTTCAGAGAGGTGTTGAGTATGAGCCTTTCCACCGCTCAGGGCCCAAGGGCCTGGGAGAAGCTCTGCTAAAACCTCGGTGAACCAGAGCGCCCTCAGGCTCTGACTTTCAGAAGTGATCACCCCGCCTTGCTTCTGGGCCATCTGAGTCGGGCAGTGCTGCCAACGCCTGGCCAGCGTCACAGGCAGCAGGCCTCTGCTGACAGATGGGCTGAGGCTGTGCACTGTGGGGGACACTGGCCAGGAACGGAACCAGGTCTCCCCGAGCCCCTGCACTCCCAACGCGACCCTCAGTTTTCCTTCAGGGTAAAACCCCGTCCCTTATTCTCTCAAGTTACCCAGAGCTGAACTTCCTTTCAAATGCTAACTTTTCCATAAAACCTCAGCTCTCAAAATCTTACACAAAACTGGTCTGTTCTCTCAGGCTTACTGGGCAGGTCGAGACAAGTGGACCCTGGGGATGATGGTCCTTAGTCACCCTTGAGGTCCCTAGCACTAACACCCTTGAGGGACAATAACACTGGTGAGGTGGGCACTCCTAAAACTTCACAACCACGTGCCATCCAAGGGGTAGGTTTGCCCAAGGACAAGTGCAACAAAGGAAGCAGGACGGGTGGAAAAGGCCCCGCCGGGAAAGTGCACGCAGTGAGGTTCGCTGAGCGCATTGCCCTGAATGTTTGAACTGTGGACGTCTGCTCTGCAAGCCTACACCCAGTTCACAATGAAAAGCATCTATAAAAGGTGTTATATTATTTTAATTCCATACCAGTACTCTAATATTACGCATTTACACACCTGGCTTGCTAATTTCAATTTCATAATCAGATACATTTTCTTGAGGATAATATTCATTTTATCCTTTGTTCCCCCATAACTTGTCTTTGAATGTCTGGCTGGGCTGGCATCTGGGGGTGACAAGGACTTACCTTTATGCACCTGGAGACAGGTGGCAGGGTAAAGGATCGTCAAGGTCTCATTCCTCCTGTGAGCCCGCGAGCCGGAAAAGGATGTTTTATTCATAGAACAATTAGTAATACATTGTGAAATTATAGCTCTGAGTAAATTAGCAAAGGAAGATAAAGCAAACTCTGGTTTATTATAATAAAGGCAATTAATAAAGCCGAAAACCCAGGTTCAGGTGCCAGCACGGGAAGGCTAGCGTGCATGATGAGTGAACTGGGTTTAGCATGCGTAACTAGATGATAGGTGTGAGCCAAACACGTCTGATTCCACTTGAAGGGAACATGTGGTGTCGAAGGTATGGAAAACATCTGCATGTGGGGCATTTCCATAAATAAATGTTTAATGAAAAAGCACCAACAATATAATATTCTGTTTTCTTGTCTACCACTATAAAATTACATTATGCCACAGGGAATGATGAAGCCAGTCACTTGGATTTGGTTAGGTATTCATCTTCAGTTTGAAACAAAGGGACGCCCTCAGTGATGAAGGTCCCCAGGGAAAGCAGCTGTCCACCGAGAATTGAGATGCCGCCAGTCTGCAAGCGAAGGCGAAGCAATGAGCCGAGCTCAGTATCCGAGGCCTCTCACCGGAAGTCTCCGTGTGAGACCAGAGACCCCGTCAGGGGGCACAGAGGAAGAAGAGACCCACATCAAAGGAAGATGCTTTACACACAAATGGCTCGTCCTGAAAACAAAAGACAGTTTGGAACAGAAATGCAAAGGACATAATGAATTTAGGAGGTAACTTACATGGGGAGAGGGTTTACAACTCACTTCAACAAGCCTCAATGGTCACACTCTGACCCAGGCTCCTCCGGCACAGAGAACTGCCCCCTGGGGGTCCAGGCTGAGTCCAGGGAGCAGACACCGCCTCTTCCTTCCACTGAGCTGGGCTGGTCAGTTCAAAACACCCACCTTTCTGCAAGGGTTTAACCACGGCACCTACTAACTCACTAGCTACCTGGACACAGGCCTGCCGTTTCCCAAGGCTTAGCATTAATATCTGAATATAAAATGTATATTAATCTAATGGCAAAATTCCCTAGCTTAAGAGGATGTTAAGTGGCTTAAGCAGTGGGCTTTCAGCTACAAGGTCAACTTTTCAAACTCCCCAGCACCTCCTCAGGTGAAGGATGAGCCTATCTGCCCCGTGGGGATTCACAGCCTCGGCATCCTGATGGTCAGTTCCACTCTGCCCGAGGGGTCACTCTGAGCTGGAGGTGACTTGATGGGTTTGGGGGAGATTTATTCATCAGTATGGATTGCACATCAACAAAAAGAAACCAAAACTCCCTCGGGACTGGCCTATGGCTGACACCCCGATGAGCACTGAGAAGGTGGACGGGTCGAGGAGGGCTTGGACTTGGATCCACAGGGAGTGCCCACGGCGACACACGGGAGCGAGGTCCACAGTCTCAGATGGGACACCTGGGGCATCCACAGCGACTGGAGCAAGGTGTGGTCTTTTCCGTCACTGTACATGCACAGGAGCCCCGGTGGTGGAGTGGTTACACCTTGGGCTGTTAACCACAAGGTCAGCACTTCAAAATCACTGATCTCTCCTCAGGAGCAAGATGGGATCTTCTGTTCCTGTAAAGAGTTGTAGTCTTGGAAGCTCACAGGGGCCAGGGGCACACCTACCCTGTCTTAGAAGGTTGCTGTGAGTTGGCATCAACTCCATGGCTGTGAGTTTGGGTTTTCTATGCATGGTGTGGTAGTTACATAATCTGGTGTCAATTTGAGCAATCAGAGTGAAGGGATGGAGTCTAGTGTGTCAATAAGACCATAGCCTATGAGGCTTCTGTGTGGACATGCCTTCTCCTGAGGGTTCTGGGAACTCTTGTATTCCTCCTTGGAAGTGGGGGAGTCTCTCCCCCTCTCTGTCTGTCTCTCTCTCTCCAAGCTCACTCTCTGCAAGGCATTCCTGTGGAGAAGACACACAGAGAGAGGCTGGTGGAGAGAGACCTCTGGAGCAGGAGAAGCCATGTGGAGACCCCTATTAGTGCTGAGATGTTTCCACCACCACTGGATCCACAAGACTTCCCACCCACTGGCCTGTGATCTTCCTGCATTCAGCTTCATTGCATGTGTTTCATGAGTCTGAAGAGGACTTGATAAATTGGTGTCATACATATGGGCTAATATCGGACTTATGGACTTGCCCTGGACTGGGCTGGGAGGTTTTCTTAATATACAGTTACTCTTTATCTAAAGCTCTTGAACACACATTTGAGTGCCTCTGGATTTGTGGCTCTTGTCTACCCGGACTAACAGACATGGAAAGCCGGATGATGCGTGAGGAAGACCCAGAGCAATGCATCTGATGATGGTGTTGACTGTGCACCAGGACTGAGAGAAACGCTAAGGAGTCTGCTGGAAGAAGTACAGCCAGAATGCCCCTTAATATCCAGGGTGGTGAGAGTTCTGTCTCACTTGATCTTGTTATCAAGAGTGACATCATGCTTGGTCACGTCAGAAAGAGGAAGACCGGCCTTCGGAGATGG
>NW_022103920.1:1144934-1145979 GCF_000313985.2 Echinops telfairi | reverse complement strand
TCACATCCAGCGGGATGGACAAGAAGATGCCAGGGCTGACGGAGAACTGGCACTGTCCCCCCCACCCCCCACCCCAGCCACGGGCACTCTGCCCACCACATCCGCTCTTGGTCTCCTTGAAGACACGTTAGGACGTTCAGATTAGAGCCTCTGTTTGTTTTGCTCACTGGGCTCCGAAGAAGGCTTGTTTGAAGAGGAAATGCAGCCTGATCCTGGGGCATTGTGAAAGGCATTGTGGGACTGTCGAGGATGGCCCCCTGATCCTGGGGCATTGTGAAAGGCATTGTGGGACTGTCGAGGATGGCCCCCACCTTTGACCTCTCAGTGCCAGGCTGCCGGCAGTTGGGGGCATGGGAGGCAGCTCTTCATTCTGTGGGGACCCCGGGTCACACCAGCATCCCCCACCCTCCTCTCCCGGGCATGTTGCTCACCCCGTCCTAGTGTTTTCACAACAAAGCTCCCCAGCCACTGTGGCTCCTGGTTTGTGTGAATCCAACTTTGAAGGCCAGGCCTGCTCTGAAGCAGCTCAACCACGCCCTGTGCCTTAGGAGGAGAAAAAGGAAGGCCGGCGATCTGGTGTGTTCAAATGGAGTGTTGGCGAGGAGCGGCGAGGAGCCAGGGGCTGCCAGCAGAAGGAACGAGCCAGACCTCGAAGGAGTACAACCGGGGTGCTCCTTAGAAGCCAGGGTGGCCAGAATTAACCGACCTGACCTTGGGCATCTCACCAGGAGAGACCAGAAAAGCATGATAAAATAGCTGGTCAGCAAAAAAGACACCCTCTCCAGATGCGCTGACCCAGCATGACCCAACCCAACGGTCATGGCCACAGTCTTCCATGAGGTCCAGCTCCTCAGTGCCACCTGGGGGGCCCCTCTGGAGAGAGGAGCTCCTCCGGCCAGGAGTCTCGACCTCAGACCCAACTGTGTATAGAAACACGCCCATTTCTCCCCAACAAGGAGGCCAGTCCTCTGAGATGGTGTTGGTTTCTCGGCATAATTCCGAGCATCTCACATTCCTTTGCAGTCTGGAATGTGGGCATTCCTGA
>NW_022103920.1:1122530-1143172 GCF_000313985.2 Echinops telfairi | reverse complement strand
CCTGACTGGCTCATCCCTTCCTTGTTGCCCATCTGTGAGGAGATGCCAAATTGTCTACAAAGGGGCTTTGGGTCTCCACTCCAACCCCCCTCATTTGTATTGATATATATTTGTTTGTTTGGGTTCTTTTGCTGCCTGATACCTGATCCCATAGACACCTTGTGACCACACAATCACACAGGCTGTTGCATTTCTTCCATGTGGGCTTTGTTGCTTTACTGCTAGATGGCCACTTGTTTAACTTCAAGTCTGTAGGACCCAGATGCTCTATCTTCTAATAGCCGGGTACCATCAGCTTTCTTCACCACATTTGCTTATGCACCCATTTTGACTTCAACAATCATGTCAGAAAGGTGAGAATCACAGAATGCCACGTTATTAGAGCAAAGTGTTCTTGTGCTGAGGGAGGACTTGAGTAGTGACCCAATGTCCATTTGCTACCTTGATATTTAACATATAAATATATGCACATAGACCTATATCCTGATCATTATTTATTAATATGTTTACATATATGCATGTTTATATGTATACTTCTATAAATGTCTTTTGCTTCATAGTTCTTTCCTCTATTTCCTTCTACTTTCAGTGAGGGAATCTTAACCCTTCTGTGTCCCATGCTGTACACCCAGCAAATGCTCAGTGAGTCCTGGCTAGGGGCATGACATAGTGTCTCTGAGGGGGTGTGGAGGGACAGCACCCCCTGTAGGCTCAGGGGTCCACCCCAGGCATCGTGCCTGCTAACAGTGGCCCCCAGTACAGCTGACAGTGAACAAGAACAGGACTCAGGGGTAGGGGGGTCACCATTCGGGGCTCCCTGTGGAAAGCTCTCCTAGAATCTCCTGCCTGTGACCCCACACAGTACCACATGAATCTCACTCTTTATAGGGGTCCCACCAGCTGTGCCCTGCGCCTGAGAGCTTTGGGGAATGCTGGCTGTGCCCATCTCTGTTTGCTCCATGTTACTTGCTTTGTGAGCCTTGCCCCCCAAGCTGGGAAGCACAGGGTCAGGGGTGAACCAGGCCTTCACAAATCGCAGAGGACCCCGCGTCTTCCCATCCTATGTTCCCCAGCACTGAGCGAAGGCCCTCAGACCCACCTTGCTTTTCACTGAGAGCGCTGAGGGTCAGGAAGGTCAAACTCAGACGCACTGTCCTCTCCCCGGAACAACCCAGACCCAGACTCGGCCGTGCCTGTCCCTGTGCTCTGGCGCTGCCACTGTCAGCCTCCGTCTCGATGGTCCACTGTGGGTGGGGGGGGTTGGGAGCCAGTGAGACTGGGGTTGGGGGTTGTCCTTTCCCTGCCCTCCCATGGTGCCATTTCACAACCTCAGGGGGGTTGACACCCTGGTGACCCAGTCTGGTCCTGGAGGCTGAGGAAGATAACTGCACTGCCACCTCAGACGAGGAGAGGGACCTGCACGTCGGATGGGCTGGTCTGCGCCCCGTCCACCCTGCAGTGTTGGCTACCCACTCACCAAGGAGCCCGCCAGCCTGGACTGAGAGGGGGTCCCCCTGAGCAGCCGGCCCTTCCCATCAGGGGTCACGGTAATCTGCTTAAATGAACAAGGATTAATGGCCTTGGATTGGCCAGCCAGTGCTGCGCTGATGGATGGCTGGGATGAGCTGGAGTTGGCTGCTGGTCAACCTCATTTGTGTGGGTTGTTTGTGTCTCTCTGGCAGGTGTGAGCCCAATCACTGTGAACATGGGGGCAAGTGCTCACAGACGTGGGACAGCTTCAAGTGCACCTGTGACGACACCGGCTACAGTGGGGCCACCTGCCACAACCGTGAGTACCACCCCTCTCATGCCCCACCGCAGGACACCTGTCTGTGGCAGCTGCGTGATCAGAGTTGGGGTGGGGGGGCCAGGGGATGGTCTGTATGCCCCAGTGCCACTGAGTAAATGCTCTGTCCACTGTCCACTGAGCTAGCTCCACAGAGGGGCCAGCACCCCAAACGATGGAGGTTGGATTCCTAATGGTGGCCTGGCTCTGGTGCCAAGACCATGTCTGTGCAGGCTGGTGGTTTGTAAAAGCACGTCCCGCAGTGCCCCTGGTGGCATGGAGTGTGATGGGATGGCCAGTGTGGCAAACAATAGTCTTTAAACAAGAATGCTAACCGCCCCCTCTCTGAGGGAGGCAGATGGGCTTTCTACTCTCCTAAAGAGTTGCTGCATCAGAATCCCATGGGAGCAGTTCTACCCTGTCCTCCTGCGTCACTGTGAGTCAGCAGCAGCTTGATGGCAGTCAGTGAGTGAGTGAGTGAGTGAGTGAGTGAGTGAGTGAGTGAGTGCAATGCAGTGCTAATGGGAATTACTGAGCGTGCAGAGCAGTCTTGAGCATCCCGGTCACTGCAGGCTGCTCAGGGAGGAGCAGAGCCCTGGTGTGTGAGGCCGGGTTGACTAGAGAAACAAATCCAGAGACACTCATATGTGTGTACGAGAGAGCTTTATATGGAAGAGCAATTGTATATTGAGAAAACATCCCAGCTCAGCCCAGATCAAGTTCGTCAGTCCGATATTAACCCATATGTTTAATACTAGTCCATAAATTCCTCTTCAGACTCACTTAGCCACTTGCAATAATGCCGATGCGGGAAGATCGCAGGCCAGCGGGTGCAAAGTGTTGTGGATCCATCGGCAGTGGGAGCCTCTCAGCATGGGTTTCCATTTGGCTAGTCCACAGGAATGTGTAACAGAGAGAGAATGTGGGCCACCTCCCAGGAGATAGAAAAGGAAGTTCCCAGAATGCCCGTGAGGAGGCCCCGCCCACAGGGAAGCTTCATCGGGCTGTGACCTCACTGACAGGCTAGATCCACCCCTTCACCCTTACTATCCTCAGGCCGGCACTAGGTTACATAACTACCACACCTGGTGTCTTGAATGCTATGGACCCGGCCAGGCCTAGCATGGACCTCCATCTGCCCACCAGCAGGGTACTAATTAAACTCAGAGAGCCCCACCCCATCACCCCAGGCCTGAAGCTGAAGTTCTTCCTGGATCACCTGCCGGCTTCTCTTGGGCCTTGACCATCCTCGCATCCTTACAGGAACTTCACGGGATGCCCTAAGACACCCTGGATAATATGAAAACATGTTGCAATTAAACAAACACACACACACACACACACACACAGGAGCAAAGAAACTGTTGAGGTGTCTGATGAGGAGGGGCAATGCTTGAGGGTGGGAATTCAATGACTACATGCCACATCTTCCTATGGAGAGGAAAGAAATGGTCTTCCAGATCTTTCTTTCCCAGGAGAGAGTCTCGCCTTGCTCAGGAGTGGAGGCATGAGTATCCTCAGGGTGAGGAAGGGAGCCGGAATGGCTTCCCAGGTATATCCTAGCTTGGGGGCTGGTAATTTCTGAATTCAGACACAGCCACACAAACACCAAGCTGGTATCCCCGCGAGCAGCGTCAGGGAGAGTGGACATGCAAAGGGACCATGTGCCACCCTCAAGTTCCATGTCCATAAGGCCGACTTGACTGTGCATCTCATCCGCACACAGGAAGGGCACCAGGGCTTCCAACCGCCTGGCCAGTGTGGTCTATGGTCCACTAACCACCACCCCTTTGTGGCCACACTTGCCTTGGGTTAGCACACCTAGCTGGACTAGCTAGCATGCCCCAGCCACTCGGACGTCCCTGAGCAGGGCCAAGGTGGACACTGTGATCAGCTGCTAACTGAAAGCCCTGCTCACCCTCAGAAGAAAGTGGATCACTGTCTGGACAGTCAATGCCTCTGAGAACCGTGCCGGGCGTTTCTGTTTAACGGACACGGGAACCTGGAGCCGGGGTGGACTCAGAGGACAGACCCCAGCCTTGGGCCCCGAGGGGGACAGACAGGTAGTGAGGGCAGCCCCCATCCTTAGCTGCATCTGCTCTATTCGGGGCCTCTGTGTGCAGCGTGGCTTCTCTCCGCCCACCCCACCGCCTCCTCATTTCCCATGATCCACCCCTGTGTGAGCTCCCTCTCCACACTGCCATGCTATGAGGGGACCCTTCCACATCCCTGTGACTGGGTCACACCTCCTGTTGTAGATTTTCATCCTAGGGCGCCTGTCCCCGGATGAGTGTGGAGCTGCTTCGACTCTTTGGGATCCTCGCATGATGCCTCCCTCCTCCACCTCACTCCCCTGTGGACATGGACAGGGCAGCGCCCGCCAGCACTCAGTCATTCTGAGCTGGACCAGAGGATGAGCGAAGGCAGAGACACACAGACTGACAAAAGAAGAAATGTAGACAGAAGATGGGAAGGAGCGGGCGAGGAATAGAAAGTGGTGATGGTGGCAGCGCAGGTATGGCGGCAAGAACAGCAGGCACACCTGGCCAGGTATCCAACTCCAGGTATACGGAGCAGCGAGTGAGGGTCAGCAGCCAGCCCAGCTGCAGCTCGGCTCATCTCTGAGGGAGCAGGTGCTGAGGGGGTCGGGGATAGCTGCTGTAACACAAGGTAGGGCAGTGCTACAGGAAGCAGGGGGAACACAGCCATGGCACCCCTGGGTCATGAAGGTGACAGAGTGCAGGGGTGGAGGACCTGCCAGCTTCTCGCCCACAGGCTCTCACAGGCTGGTGACACAGGGTCCTTCTCACCAAGGGACGTGGCAGCAACACTGTCCCCTGCCTGACTTTCTTCGACCAAGGTGTTGAGAGAAACAGGACTGATGGAATGTAGAGAGAGGTGAATGGTTGGAATGATGGATGGATGGACAGCTGGGTGGATGAAGGAAAGAAGGGGGATGAGAAAGAGGGAGGCAAGACTGGAGGGACAGAGGGAGGTAGGGAGAGATCAGCAAGTAAGAATAGTCAGAATTCACTCAATGGCAATGGGTGTATGGCTGCTCGTTTTTCTTTTTCAGGAGGTAGCTGGGTGGGTAAATGAATAGATGGACATATGGATGGACATACCAATAGGTGATGATAGATAGATAGAGTCTTAGGCTGGGTTCTCTAGAGAACCAAAATCTCTCTGTAGGTAAGTTTATACAGAGAGAAATTTATATCGAGAAAATGGCTCACACAGTTGTAGAAGAGATCAAGTCCAAGTCCATGGGTCAGAAGTTAGGCTGGAAGCTTCCCCTGACTCTCATGGCTGCAGGGGCTGAAGAACCCGTGATCTGTATGAAGATAAGAGGCATTAGGCTGTAGATAACAATGAAGCCAAGTCAGTCCATCCGATGGCAGGCCCTTGCGTACTCCCAGGATTAGCACACAATACTGCAGCCTACTGAATGGAGTCCAACGGACCAGAGGTCAGAGGACAAGCCATGTGCAGAACCCAGACCCAGAAAGCAAGCTTTCGGATCATGTCCATTTACACAGACAGGTGGGAGTTGGACAAGTAGATGGGTGATGGGTGGATGGATAGATTAGATAGAGGGATCGGTAGATGGATGATAGATAGATAATTTTGAGAAAATGTTTACATGATTGTGTGGCTGGCTGGTGACAGTCTTGAGACAAACAAGTCTTAAGACCTTCAAGTGATGAATAACGTCCACCGGCATTGTCTAGATGCATAGGTTCACACACTTATGTGACATACCTGTTCAGAAAAGCATGACTTGGCATCCTGCTGGCAATCACAAACACTTGTGTGGTAGCCCTTCTTCCACGTAAAGTGGAGGTATCTGCTTCTGCAGTCCCCTTGAATTATGCCTGCGCCTCGAGGAAGCAGTATCGACCATTTGGGGAAAGCCTGGAGAGTAATCTTTACTTAGAGCCAGTTGATCATAAATGCAGTCACATGCACAGCATCCTGATAGGCATTCTCGCCTCGTGCGTTGGCGCTTACAAGTAGCCATGGCATCAGGGACGTTAGGTAGCTGTTTTTAGGTGCCCTTGGGTCGGTTCCTGCTCACAGCCACCCTGTGGGTGACAGAACGACACACTGCCCAGGCCTATGGCAGCTGCACAGCCCTGGCCAGGCTCCAGCCTGTTGTTGCAGGCGCTATGCAATCCCATGTCGTCGACAGACTCCCTTCTTCCTGGCTGACCCTCTGCGGCACCAAACCCGCTGTCCTCCTCCAGAGCCTGCTCTCTCCAGATACAAGTCCAGTGGCTATGAGACAGAATCTCCCTTGTCAGAAGCAGGCTGGCTGCACGCTTTCCAAGAAAGATGAGTTTGTTCTTCTGGCGCTCCAAGGTAGTTTCAATGTTTTTTCCAACACCGTGATCCAACTGCATCGACTCTTCTGCACTCCTCCTTATTCGTCATCCACCGTTTACAGACAGAGGAGGCTGTTGAACATTCCGGGCTTGGACCAGGAGCACCTCAGTCCTCCGAGTGACACTCTCACTCCCACGCTCACACTTACACACTTCAAAGAGGTCTTGTACATTGCGTTTGCCTAATACAAGCCACCGTTTGACCCCTTGGCTGCTGCCTCCATGAGCAATATTGTGGATCTAAATAAAATGAAATCCTTGGCGCCTTCAGTCTTTTCTCCTTTGATCACCATAGTGTCTGTGGTCCAGCTGTGAGGAGCTTGGCCTGCTTGACACTGCGCTGTGATCCGTGCTGAAGGCTGCAGTCCTCGACCTTCATCAGCGAGTGTTTCCAGTCTTCCTCGATTCCAGCCAGCAGGTGTGTCATCTGCATATCACAGGTGGCTCATGAGCCTTCCTCCAGGCCTGATGGCACATTCTTCTTCATAAAATCCAGCTTCTCAGGTTATTTGCTCAGCATACAGTTTGAATCGTGTGATGAGAAAATGCAGCCCTGATTTTACACCAGGCTCGCTTCCTTATTGTGTCTGAAGGGCTGCCTCTCAGTTCATGGACAGGTTCTACATCAGCATGACAGAGTGTTTGGGAATTCCCATTATTCTCAATATTATCTGTAGTTTGTCATAATCCACACAGTTGGATGTCTTTGCAGTCGCTAAAACACAGGTACACATCTTTCTGGTGGGGTTACCATAATTTCAGCTAATTTACAAAACAGTTTGGCTGCCTTCCCAATGTTTGCAGTGGGGTAGGGGTAGGGGTGTAACAAAACAAATTAGAAATAACCAGAGAGAAACGGAATGATTTATAGGACAGAAACAATACAGAAGACAAATTTATTGAGAAGCATTAGAATTGCTACTGGCAATGAGGGAAAAAGTTCATTAGCAAAACCATCCCTGCACCTTAAACATATGTTAGATGGTGAAAGACTGTAAACATAGCAAAAGCTGAAGGCGTATTCATTTAAAGCCCACATAATTTCTTTTCCGTGTAAATATATGTTTTAAATGACAACAAGGAAAAGCCCAGTGCTTTAGAGTGACTCCCACTTGCCTTCAAAGTGGGGCTTCTCTTTCTCCGGGTCACCTGCATGTCGTTCCAGACAGGTCCCCTTGGAGGCAATGCCCACCCACCAGGCCTTCAGTCCCACCTCCTGGGGTTCCCTACCCAGCAACGAGGTTGGGGTTGACATTTGATTAACATCCATCTCACACGTGGTAATGAAAAAAGACAAAGTTAATCTGCACCGGCTGTAATGCTCACGCTGTGCTCCTTTAGGTTCCAGCAGTCTCTCTGTTGATTAGTTTAAGAAAATGGCATTTCCATTGTGCGTTTGTAATGAAGAAACCCGGTGGAAAATCATACTCGGCCCTGGAGGGATACTGTGCGTCCCCGCGTGCCATCAGTAGAACGTTGGTGCTTGGTAGATGAGTGTGTGGCTGGTCTTGCAGAGTGCAGGCTCCGTGTCCGGAGCTGCAGCAGGGTCGTCTGGCTGGCCCAGGGAGAGGCATGTGGGTGGGTGGAGCAGTGGCTGTAGGGTTAGGCTGTGTCTCATCCAAAAGTAGATTCCCCACATGGCGCCCAACAGTCTTCTTCCTGGCAGGGCTTGGACCACCCAGTTCCCCAAATCTTGTTTCAGCATCAACCTCAGTAAGGCCATTTGCTGCAGAATCAAGGGCGTGAAGGCGGGCTTGTAGGGCCAGTGGTGAGGGAGGCAAAGAGAACCTTCGAGCCTAGACCCAAGGCTCGGTGCATTAGGAGGGTCTCCAGTGACACCCGGAGGGAAGCACTCAGCTGCCTACAGAAAGAGCCGAGGTTCCAGATTCTCAGCAGCAAGGTCTGGTGGCCTCCTTCAGAATCACCCGCCACCAAGAGCCCGTCGGGAAGCAAGCACGTGTCTGTGTAGACGCCAGGGCATCTGGCTTGAAGACTGTTCCTCGTCGGTCCACGTGCTCCATCAGGGGACCCACTAGAGAGCTTGTCTTCAGCGAAACCCCTGCAGTCCTCCAAATGCAAAGTGAAGAAGTGCCTGGGTCTGTTTGTCACCCATGTTGACTTTCTACCATGGATCGGAACGGACACTCAGTGCTATGGACAGGGGCCCGGGTGACGTAGTGGCTACACGTTGGGCTGCGGAGCTCCAGGTCAGCCACTGAAAACCGCCAGCTGCTCCCCCGAGTGGAGGGGGAGGCCTCCTGCACCCCCACAAAGAAGGGCCGCCTCGGACACAGTGCTACACTGTCACATAGTGTCACTATGAGTCAGAATTAACTCAGTGGCAGTGAGCTTGGGGCTTGGAACTCGGCTAAAGAAGACGTTGAAAGTAAAGTTAGAATTGTAGCAGTTTTGCTGAGCAGAACACAGAAACTTGGGCAGCCCAGCGCCCAGACTTCCACCGCGGGCGCTGGGCCCAGAACCGCTCTCAGCCCTCACCGACGTTATTAATGGCCCTGCCGTACAAACCCAGAGTAAAATAGAATTAAAATCCAAAGTTAATTTCAAGCTCCATTAGAAATTAAAGGTGTTGGGAAAGAAATCAATATTTGCCCAGTGCAAAATGACTAAATTCAAAACAATTAATTCTCTTCTTTTGTAACTTCTAAAAGCCATAAAGGGCTCTGTGAGGATAAAGTGCCGCCGCGGTCCCTGCAGACGCGATGTGGGGTTGAAAATAACGAGCAGGGCCTTGCGAAGAAATGGGGGGAAATCTATTTTGTTGCTTTATAGCCACACCACCTCATCCACACCCGAACACTCGCCTCTTCAAAAGTGACACTCAGTAAAATGAGCGGTTATGCTCAGCAATCACAAACCACCCCCAACAACCCCCCTCGCCTCCCCCTCCTACACACACACACACACACACACACTCACACACACACACTCAACCCAGAACTAAACTGGGAGGATTTAAGCAGTAGAAACCGTGCAAAAGAGCAGAAGGATTTCTTTTCCTGGAATAAATGTCTCCATCCCTCTACCTCCACTCTCTCGTCCTCCCCTGCTTCTTTCTAATGGATCGGAGTGGATGGCCAGACAAATGCCCTCCGCGACAGTGGCCCAGCTCAGGGAAGGCGCCAGGTGAGTGTGTAGCGGCTGCCCTCCCAGGGAGCATGCCGTCACTCACGAATCTTGCTGGATCAGAGCCCGTCCTGGGACTAGGAGTCCCCTAGTGTCAGCAAGACACCTTGGAGGCTGAGCAGAGCGTCTCTTGTCATCTCGGCCAACAGATGGGAGCAGCCACTAGTCCGCAGCCACAGAAAAGCCATGCTGGAAGCAGCAAGGTTGAAGGGACCCAGGGTTGGCAGTGGGGAGGGTAGCTCTGTGACATCATCGTAAGACAGACTCTAAGAACAAGTGGCCCAGCCTTCTTTGGGTTTCTCAGTCTTGTCACCATTCCCCAATGGCGCTAGCCACTTCCTCAAAACCCAAACCAAACTTGCCACCATGGACGGAGTCCATGCCAGCCCAGAGCCACCCTCCAAGCCAGGGTAGGACTGCCCTGTGGGTTTCTGAGACTGTCATTCTTTATGGAAATGGAAAGCCCCCACTTTCTCACACAGAGCCACTGGTGACATCGAACCACTGACCTTGGGCTTAGAGTCCAACACGGAAGCACTATGCCACCAGGGCTCTTAGCACTTGTAAACTTTTCATCTTTTAAAATTCTGTGCGGGACACTTTCCTGGAAGGTGTGATCTGTCTGGTGGAATGGTGTGTTTGTTTTGGGGGCAGAGCCACCTGGATAACCACCCCCAGGCCACTGTCCTTGGTGGCCGGTGGTCAGAGCTCCTGACCCCAGCCACGGTGTTCTCCGTCACCTCGTGAACACAGGGGGAATCTGGACAGTGTATAAGAACACAGACAGAAGGACTGACGCCTTTGAAGTGGGGTGCTGGCTAAGAAGCGGACTCGCCTACAGACCAGGGGAAGAAAGGACATGATTGTGACTCTGTGGGCCCCTCTCACGGAGGGCTTCCCTGGTCTTCCCTGAGCCTCCACTTCACCATGTGTGATGTCCTTCTCCAGGGCTTGGCCTTTCTGAATGGCGTGTCCAAGTCAGCCAGCCAAAGTCTTGCCATCCTTGCTTCTCAGGAGCATCGTCGGTTTATTTCCTCTAAGACCGTCTGGCGGTCTCTCTGGGAATTTTGGACTTCTGCATCAAATGCATCCGTCACACAGCTGGGAGTTCTGTGGCAGAAGTGGGATTCCATTTACTGACACTTTCCCCACCAGCCATCCTTTGCAGCTGGTTTACTTGTCCTCGTGGGAGGGGACCCGTGGGGTGGGGAGAAGCCTAGGAGGGAGACTCCTGGGGGTCTAGACCAGAGATCCACCCCCCCAAACACACACACCCTTTTCTCACTTCTCGGTGCAGCTGGGAGGTCGGGATGTTTTCTCTGTCAATCTTTTCCTCCTCGGTCTCTGACCTTTCAGTTTCATGTCTTACGGGACCTCTGTTCGGCTTGGTTTTCTCTACATGAGTGCTGCTGTCATTTTATTGTGGCAAAACTAGACGTGACAAGACAGGAAATCTCCCTAGTTTCCACATGCACAAGGCAGTGCCCTTGCCTGAACCCTTCCCACCGAAGCCCTTACCCCTCTGTGGCCTCAGGGGTTAGGAAGTGGGCTGCTCCCTCCAAGGTCAGAGCTGCCCCCCATGGAAAAGATGGGTATTTCTACTCCTGTAAAGAGCTGCAGTCTCAAAGAACTCCAGGGACAGTTCTACTCTGTCCTACAGGGTCCCTGCGAGTCAGCATCCACTGGACAGCGGGGTGAGCATAACCCTGGGGTGCTCAGGTGGCGCCATCGTTAAAGTGCTCAGCTTCTAACCTAAATCAGAAGGTGATCCCACCAGCCACTTCATGGGAGAAAGATGCTGAAGTCTGACCCAGAAATGCTTGCAGTCTCAGAAACCCCAGGGGCAGTTTTGCTCCATCCTAAGAGTCACTTTGGGTCAAAGTTGACTCAGGGCAGTGGGTCACAAAAGACCCAGCCACAAGAAGGCAACCCACCTAAATTCTGAGCATGACAGTTGGCCGAACCTTTCAACAAAGAAGAATCCAAGTGGCCCACAGCACAGGGAAAGGATTGGTCATTGAAGTCATCCAGTGACTCTGATGTCCTTTCCTGTGCTTGCGGCTCACTTATTGAGCAAAATGCCCATTCAGGTCCTCGGCCCCTGTTTTGATTGGGTTGTCCTTTTGTGATTAAGTTGTAGATGCTTATATAAATGATATTAGATTCGTATCAGATGTCTAATGGGCCTTCAAAAAGTCCACGGAAAATGAAAGCAAATGAAATTTCTCATGAACTTTTTGAAGCCTCTTCAGTCGGTTCCCCAAATATTCCTCTCATCCTATACATTGTCCACTCCTTTGCTGATATGCAAACCGGTGGTTCTTAACTTTCTGTCAGTTGGAAAGCACCTGAGTGATGCGTCAAAATGCAAAGTTCAGGGTCGATGTCCCGATTCAAAGGGTCTGTGATAGGCTTGGGGTGTCTGCACTTGCCCCAGCTGTGGGGGTGTTCTGGAGCACATGAGTCGTGTCCATCTAAGGAGGCAGCAGGCTCTCCCTGGGGTCTCTTTGGGAGGCCTTGGGTGGTGCAAACACTCAGCCCACTTGACTTCTGTCCCCATAACTGTCCTCCCCTTTCTGGAGACACCATCCTATGTCTGTGTGACTTCATGTGAATTTCACATGTGCCATCGTCAAAGGCCCTATTTCCAAACAGACTCATGTTCACAGGTCCCATGGCCAGGACTTCACCCAGTCTTCTCAGGAACAATCCACGGCCCACCAGGCTCATCTCGTCACAATCACAGAGATGCTGGACAAGGGAGGTGTAAGAAAGCTCACCCCTTAAACTAGACTCAAGATTTGATTTTTTCACCCAGCGTGTGTTTGTAGAAACCAGAGATTATGTCAAGATAAAATTGTCATCGTACACCACCACCCCCCAAAGTAAATTTGCAGCTGACATCAACACAAAAGAGAACGAGCAGGACAAATCTCCCAAGGTTTGTTTCCATCGTTTGCAAACCACACCCGTAAGTTCATATTTCCTTGCCAGGCAAGGATGGTGCGTTCTGCAAAAGATTTCACCACAACACGTGGGCCTTTGTTACTTTGTGTTTACCTTTCACAAGTCACAGGCTCACAAGTTAAAGCACATTAAGGAGAGAGGAGGCGGTTGCGTTTCAGTGCCCTGAAACCATGCCAAGTAGACATTGTGGACACTGGCCGTGCGTCTAGATGGCTACAGAGCCCCTAACATTTCTCATTTGTTGGCTACCTTTCCTAGGTCAGCCTCAAAGGAGGTAGGTTAGCACGTCATGAGCACCCCGCTGTCGCTTCCTGGAGGTCCGGCAAGCACTCTCCCCGTTGGCTCTCATTCTCGTCCACAGACTTGAGAGGAATTCCAGCACGAGGAATCCAGAGGAGTAATGACGACGGAATCCCACGTGTCTTTAAGAAAGGGCTTCTTCTTCCTCAAGCTGGTCTCTTTTTCACATTTTAATGAAAAAGCCAATTATCCTTTAAAGCAACATTATTTTTTTTTGCATTTTGTAATAAAGCTAGGAAGTAATTTAGTAACTTTCTAATAGTAAGTTAATGAGTTTTATCCCAGAGCTTGGATCACGTGGTGCATATTTTTTTATGTACAGGATGTTTCTAAACCAAGCCCTTAGATTTTGTTTTTTTACTTTTATTGGCAAGAAAGTAAGGAAGAGAAAGTTAAAAACAGACTCCCAGCGTGTGTGCAGGGGTATTTAATTAACAGCGTCAGGTTCGACTCATTTGCTGTGCACAGGAAGACCTTATCTTTACGAAGAAACAACCAGCTTTAGAGACAAACCAATAATACACACAACAGTGTCTTTCCTTGCTCAGGAGTGTGCTCTAGGGGCTGCCCCAGGAGGAAGCTAACCAACTGTTCCGAACTTTTCAGGAACAAAGTGAGTCTATCCATTCTGTGTCTGGTGGGGGGTGGGGTGAAGGGAACAGAGCTGTGTCAAGTAAACCAAACATTTAATCACCCCCGCCCCTGGCTATGTCTGCAATGACCTTGATGGAGTCATGATAGTAGATGCCACTGTCTTGGAGGGGCCATGATCGGAAGGACATAAACTGGATAAAATTCAGGGAGAAGATATAGGATGAAAAACCTATATGCCATGCTGATTCCATTCAGCATCAGGGTTGGAGGAAGACTTGTTAGCAACCTTTGATATGCAGGTGACACCACTTTCCTTGCTGAGCAGGAAGAGGTCTGGCGGCACTTGCTGATGGAAATCCCAAGCTGTAGACGTTAGTGTGGATTACAACGCAGAGAAAAGACTGAAGTCCAGGTTTTCATTTTGCTTGGATCCACACCGTGCTCGTGGATGTAGCCATCAAGAGCCCCACAACATAGTCCATTGGGCAAATTGGGACAAGACCTCTATAAGGTGTTGAAGAATGGACGTGTCACTTGGAGGAGGACAAAGGTGCACCTGACCAAAGCCATGGCATTTTCCATTGCCTCAAATACGTTGGAAAGTTGGACAATGAATAAAGAAGACCACGGACAAATCCATGTCTGCAGATTATAGCGTGGGCTAAGAATGTTGAACATGCTGAAGACTGCTAGAAGAATAACATCTCTGTCTTGGAAGAAGTGCAATCAGGTTGCGCCTTTGAACCGAGGATGCGGGGACTTCATCTCACACACTTTGAAAATGTTGTGCAGAAGAGACCAGTTCTTGGAAGAGACACCATGCTTGGTAAAACAGAGAGATAAAGAAGAGGGAGACCCTCAAGGAGACGAATTGACCCAGAAGCCATGAGTGATGGGCTCAAACGTAACAGTTGGGAGGATGGGGCAGGACTGGGCAGTGAGTGGCTCTGTGGCATGTAATCAGAACAGACACAAAGGCACAAACACACATTAGGTGTGTGTGTGCGCGTGTGTATGAAAGACTGGGCTTCCTACCCCCCTAAACAGTTACAGTCTTGGGAAGTGATAGTGGGTCAGCATTGACTCAATGGCAGTGAATATGTGTATGTACATACTGTGTGTATACAAAGAGCTGGATATGGATATAACTATGGACATAGTAGGTGAAGCATCTGTTTCTTTCTTTCTCTCTCTCTCTGTTTTCCCATTAGAAAACTCGGGAACTATTGTAATGAGGACAAAATCACACTATAAACCCAGCCAATTGCCTGAAGGAGTGCAGTTTAATCGAGTGTTGACAATAGCGTGAGATCAATTAGGATTCTCAGCGAAAGTGAGATTTGAACTAAGGCAATTAGTTGTTACGTGGGTAGAAGAGATTTGCCATCCAGTAAAAGAATTTGTCCTCTCAGAGTCTAGAGCAATGAGTGGGCACACCCTCCCAGTGCTGAGCCTGGAGCCCCCTTATGCCCCTTCTCTGGCACCCCTCATCTGGTCCATCTGCCCCTGTCCTGTCATGCTGGTTCAAGCCCACCATCCTCCCTGACCACAGCTGGCCCTTCCGTGCCCATGCGCATGCTCATCTCAGCAGCCAGCGCGACCCTCTTTCAAGTCCCCACCCACCTCCGGCTCCAGAAAACTGCCTGTGGTTCTACTCAGCGCAGACAGTTTTCAGTAGGTCCTCCGGAGCCTAAGCCACACCTTCGTCACCGCCTCGCTGTCAGGCACCTGCCCCATCACACGCCTTGTGTCATGAAACTGACTGGCTCCCATGCAATACACAATAGTGGGGGCCACATGTGACCTCCTCTGGCCTCCCTACTCCCATGAGGCAGGGGCAGACATGCTCCTTGCTCCATCCTTCCTTAGCTATTCTGACGCCAGCCCTTCCTCCCACCCCACTCTGCATCTATGTTGGATTTGATCATTCACTGCAGTGACTACACAGAATTCAGAGACAATACTCATAATTGAGGGGGCTTATTATGGATGTCAAGAGATTAGCACAAGTCAGGATCAGTCACAAGTTAGGGTATAAGTCTTGGTCTCCTCAGCCAGGTGCCCAGTCTCGCCCTCTGCCTCTCGGTCTCTCAGTCACTGATACTCAAGCCTCTTCCCACTCCTCCATGCCTCAGCCCCTTGACCCCTTTGTTTTGCCTCCATGGGCCAGGAAGCCGGCCCAGGTTTTGCTCTGTCCACAGTTCTATGTCTCAGGCCAGATGAGGAGAAGATACCCCATGGCCTCCATGCAACTCTCCTGAGTTCCAGAGCCTCCATCTCGGGTACATCTCATCCCTGAGGCCTTCGCCTCTTCAAAGACCTTGAACATGCCCTTCCAGGCCTTCAGGATTTCTCTTTGTTCTGAGGCTGCTTCAACTCCTGGGATGGTAACAAAAATTGATCCATCCCCTCAATGAGCGGTGCACACACCGTATTTGCATAGTCCCACCAATCATCTGCTGGGAGTTACAGAGACTTGGGTATTAAGACAGTTCACTCCACCACACCCAGCACACCTGTCTGCCCAGGAGGGACCACTCTGCTCAATCTCTGCCCCCCACCCCCCGCCCCCTGCTGCATGCACCTCCCTGGAGCAATCCTCAGCCTCTCTCTCTGCTTTGATTTCCCCCTTGAATTCATCACTGTCCCACATGCTGAATGAGCATGTAGCGACACCACCAGAGCCCAGCACACCAACAACTGTGAAGGTGGCAGTACCAGGCAACACCTTCTCTTGAATGTCAAGGTCCACACAAGCTGGAACCAGCTCCTCAGCAACTAGCAATGACAAGACGTGCTCTCCTTAGACATGTTGCTTTCTTGTTTAGCTGTCTTCACAGGGATTGTCATCTGCTTTGCTTACCTTTGAAGACCCAGCACTTAAAATAGTCCCAGGCTCATTAGTAGGTGTCTGATAAATGCTTGTTGTGTTCAGTACATTAATTATTTACTGGAGACAGCAAGGGGACTGATTTAGAAAGAAGAGACTGAAATTAGACTTGTGTAAAGATTAGTACAGAACCTGTACATGGATCAAGAGGCAGTTGTGTGAACAAAACAAGGGAATACTGCTTGGTTTAAAATCAGGAAAGGTGTCAGGGTTGTATCTTCTCACCATACTTTTTCAATCTGCGTGCTGAGCAAGTCGTCAGAGAAGTGGCTCATATGAACAAGAATGGCACCAGGATTGGAGGAAGGCTTACTAACAACTTCTGATGTGCAGATGGTACAACCTTGCTTGCTGAAAATGTGGTAGACTTGAAGCCCTTGCCAATGGAGATCAGGGATTGCAGCCTTCAGTATGGATTACAACTCAATGTCGAGAAAAGCAAAACCCTCACAACTGGACCAATAGGCAACATTGTGACAAATGAAGAAAGGATTGGAATTGTTACAGATTTTGTATCCCTTAAATCCACAACCAATGTGCATGGAAGCAGCAGTCAAGAATTCAAACGATACATTCGTTGGGTGAAGCTACTGCACAAGACCTCATTAAAGTGTTGAAGAGCAAGGATGGCCCTTTGAGGACTCGGATGCTTCGGACTCCAGCCACGGTCTCTCAGTCGCTTCCTAGGCGGGTGCAAGCTCGGCACTGACCAATGAGGAAGACTGAAGAAGAATCGGTGCATCTGGGCTGGGCGCTGGGGAAGGACATTGAAAGCACCACGGACGACCAAAAGAACAAACAAATCTGTCTAAGAAGAAATGCAGCCAGAGTGCTCCTTCGAGGGAAGACCTGAGAGACTTCCTCTCACAGACTTTTGCCATCTTGTCAGGGACACCGGGCTCTGGAGAAGATCTCATGCTTGGTAAAGCGGAGGGACAGTGAGAACAATAACAGCCCGATCAAGATCGATTGACACAGTGGCTGCAACAGTGGACTCCAGTATGAGATCAGTCGTAAGGATGACAAATGCTTGCTGTGTTCAATACATTAGTTATTTTGCTGGAGACAGTGCAGGGTGCAGGTGCAGTACAGGGAGAATTTCTTCCTACTATACATCGGGTCTCTATGAGTCAGCGCTAATTTGATGGCACCCAACCACCAAGATTGGTGCAGTCTGAGTGGACCTCAGAAGGTGGGTGGAAAATAGAATTACAAGATAGAACTGAAAACTGTACACTCTGTTTCTCAACATAAGCTCCATCAAGGTCGAGATATTCTTGTAAGTAGTGATACCAGCCACTTAGTTCATCCCTGAAGAGCAGAAGGTCCTGGGAATTTAACCGAGTCCAGGCAGTTATCTTCTCTACATTAGTAACTGAAGATAAGGGGTATCCTATAAAGATTTTTTTTAAGATTAGCAAACAATAAGACATCAGGAGACAAATCAGGGCTGTAAGGTGGATGCCTATGATCCCTCATCAGAACTCTGTGTCATGAGCTCTTGTCTGATGAGAAGAATGAGGAGCTTTGTTATGGTGGCAGCAAACTCTCTGGTAACACTTTCCCAGGCACTCTTCTGCTAAAAGTTGTGCTAACTTTCTCAGAACCCTCTGGTAATAAGCAGATGGTACTTGCTCTCAAGCAGATGGAGGGCCATTCTTTGGCCCTCCAGAAAGTCATCAAATGCCTGGGCATTGCCCCCAAATTGTTACCTTGACCTTTGCTCTTGCCCAGTCTGCATTTGCTCTGGCTGGACCACTCCCACCCCTGGGGGACCATTGCTTAGATTGTGCTTTGTTTTCTGCATGGTACGGGTAACGGTGGTTCATCTTCTCTTACGAGTCTTTCAAGAAATGCTTCAGGATCTTGGTCCCACTTATCTAAAAATCCCATTGACAACTTGGCACTCATTTGAACCTGATCTGGGCACAGCAGTTTGGGCATCCATGAACTAGAAAGTTTGCTCCACTTTAATTTTTCAGTCAGGATCGAGGAAGTGACATGAGTTAAGACGTCAATGGTGCTGGCTGTTGTTTCTGCTGTTAATTGTCTAGCTTCTTTGATAAAGGCACAGACCAGATTATTTGTTTCCTCAAAAACTGAAGGATGATCTGCCATTGCAAGCTTCATCTTCACCTTTCTTGGCCCTTCTTAAGACAAACTATCCATTGGAAGCTGTTCGTTTCTTTGTAGCACAGTCCCCTGTAGACTGTTCATAAAGCATCAACAATGTCACCATTCTCCCACCAAGCCTCACCATAAATGTGAAGTTTGTTCTTGCTTCAATTTTAGCAAAATCCATGCTGCTCTCAACCAGGCTCTGTGCAAACTGATGCCAGATCCTTCTAAGGACCCCAAACTAGATCCTTGAGACACATTATAACAAGTCAATGTGAGTTTAACTTAGTGCAGAAAAATATCAAAATGTATGCAGTATTTTTTTCATAGCAGGCATTTTCCGTGAACATTTTGAAGACTTCTCATAGAGTTCAGGCTGGAATACTAAGGGCTTGTATTGAGATGGTAATTATGGGATGGAATGCTGACAAAGAAAGAACCAAGGCAACATGTAAGCAAATACTTTAAAATAAGATGCTTAACCCCAAATCATTTTCCTGAAAATTAACAGTAGACTGCTACTGCCGGTCAAAGCAAAGAGAAGAAAATGTAGCAGTCTAAATGGGTCCCTGGGTGATGGGAAGTTGTTTGACATGTGAGACGGAAAAGGAAAACCGTGTGAGTTGGTTTTGAAAAATGCCCTACATTGCTTGCAGGGCTGATAAAAATTATCTGGTACTTATTGTGTGTTTAGAATTTTTTTTAAAGCTGCTCATGTATAGAACCAAAAGTAGACACAATTAATCATAGACAGAGTGATTCACTATGTAGAGTTTGTAAATTAATTAGCTTTCTCTTAATCGTTTCAATTAGAAAAACGTGCTAAAGCATTAATTTACTGCTAACTTCAGTGTTAAAATTATGGTTAATTACACAGCATTGTTAGGGGCAGAACTAAAGTTCCACCTACAAGCACCGGGGAAGCACAGTGGTCTGCAGGTTGGGCTGCTGGCCAGCTCCGCGCGTGTTGCGAGGCCTCCCTCGGATGGTGGGCGTGGAGGAGCCACACTCTTAGCTCACAGGTACATGGCTGTGGATGCACACCCTTTATCGCCATTAGACTTATGCACAGGTTGCAAGAAAAATGCACACACTCCCCGTTAGGACTTGCAACCTCTGAGAACTGAACTCTCTCTAACTCTCTATGTCAGTCACACAGGTGTGTAGACCAGAGGACTTAATTCCAGAAACTCAAGGTGCGATGAACCAGTTGATTTGTAGGAAGAGCTGGAATATGTGGTGCCAACATGGTGGCCCCACGGGTTGCAGAGTGGAGCTGCCTGGTGAATTTTCTGAACTGTCTTCTTTCCTGAAGCAGGCCACCAGGGATCCCTTCCTCGGCAGCTCTGGGTGGGCTGGAAATTCTTTTAGCTTGACTTTTGAGCTCAAACCATTTGCCCAAGCACCTCTCCATGAGTTGCTGTGGACTTCAAGGCAATAGGCTTGTTTTCTGTGCAGGACTTTTGCTTTGTTAAGATTTTGCTTCTGGGATATTTGAGCGACTTTTGAATCATGATGGAAGGAATTCACAAGGAGTTGTTCTTGGTGCTGGGGGAGAGAGAGAGAGAGATCAATAAAATGGCTTACATAATTTAGAACTAAGCTAGTCCAGTCCAAGCCCAGGTAGTTTCCAAGCCTGTGGGTCAGATGCTAAGCTGGAGGCTTCTGCTGCCCCCAGTAGTTTCAAGGGCTGATGAACCCAAGGGCCGTGTGAGCGCCACCAGCGAGTGGCTGCAGAGGTAGAGGAACCCAAGATCAGCAGAGCAGGCTTGTGAATGGAAAGGCGAAAGAATCCAAGCTCAACAGGTCAGGCAGCAGGTCAGATGACTGGTCCACGGTGGCTCCAAGGGTCAGCAGACAGTACGGCAGGCAAAGAACTAGAGGTTGAGGAGCCAGGTGCAAGATCTGGACCCAGCAAAAAGCAAGCATGCTTTGCTACAGAGTCCTCTTGTATAGAGAGTAGACCACACCCTTGAGGAAGCAGCCTTAGGGCATATGGGCTGCATCAGAACGTTGACCTGAGTAAGGGGCTTTCATTCTGATCTTCTTACAACTGATTGGCTGTTCATAGCACATGCCATTACAAAGCTGAATACTACGTTGTGTTGTATTATGGGGAATTATTAGGCCTTAACTGTCAAACCCCTGAGAATCTTGACCTAGCCAAGTTGACACAAAGACTGTGAGAAGTTGAATTGAGTATTCTGCAACATTATTCTGCACATTAGTACGTATATTGACTTCATCATTCTTACAACACCCACTTTCCACTTGAGCCCTTGGTGTCAGCTCATTTTCCCCCCTCCCTTCTCGCTCCCCCTTCCCCCCGAGCCCCTGATCATTTATAATTTATTATTATGTTATCATATCTTACCCCATCCAATATCTCCCTCACCCACTTCTCCGCTGTCCGTCCCCCAGGGAGGAGGCCACATGTAGACCTTGTCCTCTGTTCCCC
>NW_022103920.1:1119051-1120604 GCF_000313985.2 Echinops telfairi | reverse complement strand
TTCCCCCTCATTGGCTCACATGCGCTCTGACCAGACCAGTCCCCCTTCCCCTCTTCCCGAGCTGCAGCTTCAGTGCAGTCCTCTGAAGTGAATCCCCCTGGGGGGATGCACCCAGTTGATAATGGGGCCGGCCCCTCAGGCCTCTCCATCTGTTCCCTGCTTCATGTCAGTGTGTTGCGCTCCTGTCTTGGAGCTCCGGGTTGAAGTCTGGTCCCTGTTTCCCTGTGGAGACACAATCGACACCCTCCCCCTGTGTGTGTTAGTGCCCTGTTCCCCTGGCTACCCATACTTTTTTCCCTCCTCCCTTTTAGTGGGCTACCCTATGTAGCCTATATGTACCCTGGATTTAGTCTGGCCCTTGCCATATTACCTGCATCTCACTCCAGGGATGTATGTATATAGCATCTTCTTCTCTATGCCCTTTTTGAAGAAAAAAATATATAATTTTTTTTGCGCTTACCTTAGCGGACTCATGTAGTACTTGTCTTTTTGTGTTTGGCTTGCTTCACTTAGCATAATTTCCTCCAATTCTTCCCTTGCGGCGATGTGCTTCATGCGTTCATCACTGCTTTTTAGGGATGCGTAATACTCCATTGTATGTATGTACCAGAGTTTTTTAACCCCTTCATCTGTTGATGGAAATTTGGCTGCCCATACTTTTTTATGAGCCACTGGTCAGTATACCAATTAAAGTGTTTCAGAACTCGCTCATCTATTCCAGGAATTTGGAAGACAGATACTTGGCCAACTGACTGGAAGAGATCCATATTTGTACCCATTGCAAAGAAAGGGGACCCAACAGAACGCTCAAACTATGGAACAATATAATTGATAGCATATGCAAGTTAAATTTTGATGAAGATCATTCTACAATGGTAGCAGCAGTACGTTGATAAGGAGCTGCCAGAGTTGGGGCTGGGCTCCAAAGAGGACATGGAACCAGGGATACAGATGCTAATGTCAAATGGACCTTGGATGTTTGCTTGTGTTTTATTGACTTTGCAAAGGCATTTGATTGTGTGGATTCTACCAAACTATGGATAACTTTAAGAAGAATGGGGATTCCAGAACACTTCATTGTGCTCATGTGTGACCTTTATCTGGATCAAGAGGTAGTTGTGCAAACAGAACAAGGGATGCTGAATGGTTAAATCAGGAAAGGTGCATGTCCTGGTTGTACCGTCTCATCATACTTACTGAATCGGAATGCTGAGCAAATCACCAGAAACCTGGCTTAAATGAAGCAGACTGTGGCCTCAGGGCTGCAGGAAGCCTTACTAACAACCTGCAATATGCAGATGACAGAACCTTGCTTGCTGACAGTGAGGGGGTGAGTTAGTTTATTGTGTCAACCTGGCCGATAAACACGTGGGGTTAATTGAAGGGCGGAGGGATAAATGGGTGGTGAAGCCTCGCCTTTCTAGTGCTCAGGTCTCTTGCTTTGTGATGGTCACACCAGCGTGCAGCTGCCTTAGCAGTTCCCTGCTTCAGCTTGCAAGATTGACTTCCTACAAGACATCCCCAAGGAGAAGCTACATGGACCTATCCCGATG
>NW_022103920.1:1117476-1118706 GCF_000313985.2 Echinops telfairi | reverse complement strand
AGTAAGTAGCATAATAAATGGAGAGAAGGTTGAAGTCGTCTTGCTCGAAGCCACAAGCAATGCTCACGGAAGCAGCAGTCCAGAGATCAAAGGACAAAAATGCCTTCAGGGAATCTGCCGCACAAGGCCTCTTCAGAGTACTGAAGACAAGGGCCTTGCTTTGAGGACGACGGTGCGCTTAACCCAATCCACCATATTTTCCCTGGCCTCAAATGAACATGAAAGTTGGACGCTGGGTAAAGGAGACAGAAGAATGGAGAAATTCAAAGTGTGGTGCTGGCGAGAATATTGAAAGTACATGGACTACCAAAAGGACAAACAAATCTGTCTTGGAAGAAGCAGGGCCAGACTGCTCCTTACAGGGAAGAACGGTAGGAGTTCATCTTATGTATTTTGGACATGTTGTCAAGAGAGACCAGTCCATGGAGATGGACATTCTATGTGTTAAAGTGGAGGGGTAGCGAAGAAGAGGAAGACTCTGCAGCTGCAGCCCTGGGCTCGGGGCCCAGGGACAGTACGACGGTGGCACAGGACTGGGCAATGCTTGGTTCTCTGGTAAATGGGGTCACTACAGCTCAAAACTGACTCATAGCACTTCACAACAACAACCTTTAGAAGAGAAGGGCCCTGGAGGCTGTGCCTTGGGGACCTAGTGACCCCACTGGGGTGGTGGACCAGTCCCAGAGGCATTCCTGCTGCTCCAACGTCCAGTGAAGGGCTTCTACCAGGATGGGAGACTCGGGCACCCCTTTGTGTCCGAGCAGGACTGTGCCCTGAGGGTGCTGGAGGATGGCTTTATCTTCCAAGCCACCTCTGGGTGAACTGGAATCCCAACCTTCTGGTGAGCAACGGGGATGCCAACTGCCTGCACCAGGAAGGAAAGAGTACGTCAAAACCCGGAAAGGATGAAGAGTATCCAGTTAAATGTGTGTGCCGCATGAATGTGTCGGGGGTCTGGTTCTGAGATTGTTCCTATCAGAGCTGGTGTGCGCTTGGCCTGCTGCAGCTCCACACTGGCCCTGGACACTCAGCGTCCATGGAGGCACCCACTTGGGTGGCAGGTTGGGTCAGTGCAGCTGAAAAAAGCATGGGGGTGGGGGGATGGATTCATTGAGACCAGCTCCTTGGTTCCCATTTCATTCAGAGAGACCCTTTAGGCAGCAACTTCTCTTCCTTAGGCTGCCTGTCTTTGCTTGCAGGCTTAGATGTTGAGAGAAAGTTCACTAGTCA
>NW_022103920.1:1115103-1116742 GCF_000313985.2 Echinops telfairi | reverse complement strand
GCTGCTGGTGGTTTTGAACTGCAGACCATGTGCATCGCAGCCCAATGCATAACCGTGACACCACCCAGGCTCTTTTGCTAACAAGTAGGCACCCTAACGGACAGAGCCACTAGAACAGTATGGGGGCTTGCTTTGTTTCCAGGAAATATGCTTTGGTAGTTCAGAAAACCAAGGTTGAGATTCTAGACATCAGACCCCAGGTCTTCAGCTTAAAAAAAGTTGCAGAATTGGAAATACAATCGAAAGCTTCCCGGAGGGCAACTCAGTCGCCGACGTGGTCCAGAAGATATCAAAGCTGGCCTGGCCGCCATGGGAAGTCTGTGGGCGAGCAGAGTTGGCAGATGCGTTCTGAGACTCTCATTAGAAGGGTGTGCGGGGCGGTACCAGGTGGTTCTGCGGGGCACCACCAGTAGTAAGGCTGAAGGGCAGCAGCCTGTCTTCTCTGGGCTTCAGGTAGGACAAGTGACCACAGTGTCAGCCACCTACCTGCCTCTTTCCCTACGAAGCCACCGTTCACTGGTCCTCTCCCCCAGCATCTGGACACCTTCCCTCCTAGTGTTCACGCCTGACATCGCGCGGGGTCTTGCCAAACAGACTAGTCCGCTGACCCTCTGTGACCCCGTCCATTGGACCCCACCACACTGCCCTTTAATTGTCCACAGGGTTGACCACACTCTCCTGGGCAGCACCCAGGTCACACGGTTGTCATTCAGGCACCACCGCCTCCCCAAGATGTGGTGTGCCCAGCCCCCGCCCCAGACAAAGACCCCTCCACCAAGTGTGATAGCGCCCGCCCCCTCCGGAGCTGGAGGGCAGAAGAGGGGGCTCTCCTTAATCCCAATGGGATTTCCATTGCATTTTCCTTCTGGTAAAAGTCATTTCATTTATTCATTTATTTTTGACAGAAACATGCGCACATCTTCTTTTTAGCTTCCCAGGGAGAAAGGCTGGCCTCTCCACTCTATGCAGGTATAGCCTCCGGAAGCCACAGGGGGTCGCTGTGGGTCGGCGTTGACTCGATGGCGGTGGGGTTGGTTTGTGAGGTTCTCGTCCCGTGGGTCCATTCTGACGCAGTGCGTCTCCAGCCATTTCTTCTGGGGCTCTCGGCACTATCACAGCAGCCAAGTGAGCCCCGTGAAGAGACGCGCCTCAAGAGGAGGGGTGGAGCTCAGCACAGAGGAGACCACCATCGTCCCCGGGAAGTCACAGCCAAGGAGCCATGGGTCACACAGTGGTTTAAGAACGTGGACTACAGGGTGGCCGCTGACCACGGAACCGTTCATGGTCAGACCATTCCCTGATCGGTCATTTCCAGCGTCCCTTTCGGTGGAGAACCAGCAAACAAGAAAGGAACTGCTTCCCTGTCTCCGTCATGTTCGCAGAGAAATTCATGGGTGCTTTTCCTCTCCTTGGCCAGTGGTCCTTCCCCCAGTGACCGCCCCACACTCTCCCTGGGCACCAGCCTAGGACAGGGCCCTAAAAGCCACAGAGCTTCTGACACGGGTGTCCGGGCCTTAAGAATAGGCTTAGTCTGGGCTTTCATGGGAAGCCTCTCACCCTAAAGCCGTCCCTTTACTGCCGCTGCTGCGGAAGGTCGCTTCCCTGTGCTGTTCCCGCTGCTGCTACTGCTGTTGTTGTT
>NW_022103920.1:1112478-1114299 GCF_000313985.2 Echinops telfairi | reverse complement strand
AAAACACACGATCCAGTCAATTCCGACTCGTAGCACCCTCCGTAGGCATTCAGAGATTAGAATTCTTTACAGGAGCAGACAGCCTCATTGTACTCCTGAGGAGCGACTGGTGGGTTTGAACCTCCCACCCTTTGGTTAGCAGCCCATGCTGACCCAGGCTTCTTCCACTTGGGAGGGAGGAGGGGCCGACTGATGGGCAGGGTGGGGGTCTCTGTGCCTGGGGTTCTATAAAGACAAACAGCCTCAGAAGCCCCCGGGGAAGTACTTCTCTGTGCCATGGGGCAGCTCTGAGTCAAACCCAACTAGGTGGCAGTGGGTCTGGTTGTGGTTTCGAAGCCTCGGTTTCCCCACGTGTGAGTGGAAAGGGCGCGGGCGCGTGCCTCGCAGCATCAGTGTGAAAGCGGGCGGGAAAAGGCTCGCCAAGCACCCAGCTGTTGACTGACACCCGGTGAGGGCTCAGACAGCTGCTGCTCTTGCTACGATCATGATCGTTCTTTATGAGCAGGGCGCCAATCGGTGGTCCCACAGCTCTCCACTGACTCTGCTTTCCAGGGCTCTGGGCGCAGCTGTCCCAAAAGGTGTCAGAGGAGCAGGGCCCATTACGGATCGGCGACAGGAATCAATATGGCCGTTCCCACTGTGTGCGGTGGGGTGCAGGCTGCGGAGCATGAATTATGCACAGCATCCGTCACACTCGATACGGTGCTGGCTCATCTTGGAATGCGTCAGAGTCCGTAAGCGAAGACCCTGCAGCCTTCTCACACTGTGGCTAATGATGAAAACGAGTTTGGCTGTTCTCTGCAGTCTCCACGGCAACAGAGATGGGGCATTTGAGAGTCCATGCATAGGGGGCTTACTTGATCATCAGGTTCTAGGTGAAACCATCCTGGCTGATGGAGAAGTGGGAGCTCCAGCAAGTAGGACGCTTTGCTCCCAGGGCACCGGTTCATACGTGCACAGGCTCCGCCCAAACCAAGCGTGTGGCGCGTGCTGCGGCTGTCGGCAGGTGCCCGGGACTCATAGGGCTGCCTTAGAAAAGGAGGTCCGATCAAAACAGGGCCTTCTGAGTGGGTCTGCTGGACCAGGACAACACAAGGCAGTGGTCAGCTCAAAAAGCCTGGGTGACTGATCTTGGGGGCTCCACATGAGTAAGCCTCAGTAGGATTTTTCAAAGGACACTAGGTGGCCAGAGGGGCTCTGAGAGCACTAGATGGTCATGGGGGCTGTTAGGAAGGTGCTTGAGAAAGATTGGAAATGGCAGTGGCAATAAAGACCAGGAATGGGGCACTGAGGATTTTTTTTTTCCATCACAATTCTTTGAGGATAACAAGGGCTGTCTTACGAGAATTCCCATGGGAAATTTTAGCTCCATCCACCCTACAGTCCTGATCTTGCCCCTTCAGACTTCTGTTTGTTCCGCAAACTCAAAGGGCATTGCAAAGGCACTGAAGCTGTGCCCTGCAAGGATGCCAAGCCTTTGACCCCAGGTGGATGGAGGCGCGCTTGACTCTTCAGTGAAAACTCGCTCTCGCTCTCTTCCTCACTCCCTGCCCTCGCGGCCATACCAGCTCCTGGCCACCCTGTAAGACAGACAGAACTGCCCCTGGGGTTTCTGAGCCAGAGAGCTTAATGGGAGTAGAGAGCCTCCCTTTGGGGGAAAGGTTACCTGCTTGGAAGCGCAACCCCCAGGAGTGAACAGAGCTACCCTATGCCGAGGTTGCATCGAGGAACAATAGCTTCCATTTTGATATTTGTTTGTTCCATGCAGGTTTCTGTGGGTTTGCAGCAGGGCCTTCTGCCGACCCGCACATAGAACAGTTT
>NW_022103920.1:1109704-1111063 GCF_000313985.2 Echinops telfairi | reverse complement strand
AAAGTCTGTATGAATCAGCATTGACCGAGTGACAGCCAGGATGTTTGTTTATTTTAATGGTCAGAGGCTTAACTCTCCTGGAGACCCTGCAAATGAATTTTGGGCGACCGCCGTCATCCTTGGCCTTCTAAACACTGAGTGTTCACAACTTAATCTCTTACACTATTCCCTTCTCTAGATTTGGATTTTATTATTTCAGTCCTTGGATCATACGGGCTTGTGTGCTTCTTCTGTGTGGACTTCATCAATCTCACTCAAATGACCGCTTGTTTTGAGACAAGACTTTAGGACCGCAGGCACTGTTCATTTTGGTAGCCGAGCACCCTCGGGTTCCTCCCATGGCTCACTGGTCCCGTCATGAAGATGCGTATGGAGTAGGCCACCCCCTGGTGATGTTAGTTCTGCGTTGATGGTTGGGCGTGGTGTGTGATGCATGTGCCCTCCCTGGGCTATGGGCATGGACGCTCCTCCACTCTCCTTCACCCCCTTTTCCTTACCCCCCGCCTCCCATCATCCCATCACCTAACATTAACAAAGGGCAGGTGAAGATCTGATGCAGGGTTCTAAGGCTTTGACCACTCAGATGAGTTGCACAATCTTGACCCATCAAAGGAACCAGCTATGGTCAGGGTCCTGCGATGCTTACACGTGGCTCATTGTCATAGCAAAGACCGCCCATTCCCAATGGACAGCCCCGTCTGTGGACAGTGTCTCTGAAACCACCATCAGCCTCAGGGCCCCGGGCCAGTCTGAGAACTAGAGCATCCGCTCCAGTCCCTTTTTACAGAAAAAAATGGCTCAGAAAGGCGTGTGACCCAGCCCTGCCCCAGCTCAGTTCACACCCTTACAGCCGTGGCCTCTCCCACGATTGCCACAGCAAGGAAAAGCGTCCCGTGATTATTGACTTGATGGCATGCGCACTAAGCAGCTTTAAGATATCGATCATTTCTAAAGAAGTCTCATACCGGTGAATGTTTATTCCAGAGGGGCTACAGGCTTAAACGTGAAAGATACAAGTTTTTTAAACCCTAGAGGAATGCAGAGAGACAGGAAGGGCGTGGGGCTCTGGGTGGCCTGGCAGTAAAGGGGGGACTCCAGGACACGTAAAACCCCAGCTTCTCTGGGGAATGCCCGCGATGTGGCGCTGCCGTTCTAGCAGCGGCCATCCAGCAAGGAGTGCTCCTCACACTCCTGGGGCCACCAATAGAAACATGGCAGCGGAGCCGTAAGCAGAAAAGGGAGGAGAGTGAGCGCTGGTCATCACGGCGGGCACTGACAACAGCCAGGAAGGGAGGCAGGCAAATTACGTAACCCAAGGCTAACTGGGCAGTCGCCAACCCGCTGCTGATGGAGGTGAGC